>NC_134704.1:64998620-65366120 GCF_043290135.1 Rhipicephalus microplus | reverse complement strand
GGCATTTACAAATATCTTTCCATTTTAAAAAATGGCAGCATATTCATGGGGTGAATTATGGAGAGTGGGGCGAAACATCCGTCCGTCTATTCATTTTTGCTTCCTTCCATCCATGCGTCCGTCTGTATGAGCATCCGTGCGTCCATCTGACCGTCCGTACGTGCGTCTGTTCATGCATCCACACCTCCATCTGTGCGTCCATCCCTGCGTTCATCCATGCATCCATCCCTGCGTCCGTTCATGCGTTCATCCGTCCATGCAGCCATCCGTGCTTCCGTCCATGCATCTGTCTGTGTGTCCGTTCATCCATCTAGTCAACACACCAAGTACCACCATCTCGCATCTTTTGATGATATATTCCGCATATAGAAGCACCGCCATCCAGCGAACATTCCAAGAACTAAATGAGAGGTGGCACACGCACACTTTTTTACGGCTTGCGCTTCGTGTCTACTTCCCACCTTTAACCTCCTCGAGTTCATTGTGTATACTATAGTTCACTGTATTCATGGCACTGCGGCCCAACGCCCGCTTAACCTTTCTAAAACCAAGGAGGTTTTGCTCAGCGAGTATAACGTGGCAACCCTTTCTTGTCAGATAGTGCTCAATGTACATGCCAATGGCTGCTAATGGGGAAGGAGGGACAGGAGAATTTGGCTTTTAGTTAACGCGCACGCTGCGAATTTTTTATTGTTCAACAACGCACAGGAGAAATCTCCTACCGGTACCACCTTGCCGGTGAAAGTGTAAGAAATGTTACGAACTAATACGAGGGACGAACATGTGCCGCTTCAAGGAGCTTCATCCCTAAAAAAAAAAGTATCGTTCCATCACTTCTGCCAAATAACACCATATCTCTCAAAATATCGTTTTTTGACGTCCTTTGCAGGGAAACATGCAGACACGCGACCAGTTTTTTGTTTTTTTTTACACAAGGTACAAATCATCTCACATTGAGCTTTTGTTCAGCGGCTCTGGGGCACGTCACATTGAAATTTGAACGACGTCGCGTTGTAAGAAAATTCTTATTTACACTGATGATTACGTGTCACGAAGTTCGCAGGGTATTTTCATTTTATTTTGACGGGTCGTCATCGAGTCGGAAAGTTCGCCCGTCGCAACTTTCGCGGGTTCTGAATACGCCTCTCAGAAGGCTGCAGTAAAATATTTAGGTGAAAAAAAAAGACTCCTAGCCAATGAATAAAATTCACTTCCCCCTGAGGAGCACTGTGCTTTTGGTGCGTAAATTATGACTAACCGGTGACCCGAATCTATAAAATGCGTCCTTACGTGAAACTGCGCCAATGAATCATTTACGTTGAAGAAGGAAATCAATACCCTGTCAATTTTTTAAAAGTTTTAGTACATATATACGCATTCTTAATCGCACAGTGTCGGAAGGACATACATAAGAACTGGGTGAAATCATCACACCCCCTCCTGCTGCGCGAAATAAAAACATTTCTGGCTACGTTCCTCCAACAAAGTGTATGTTTAAGAACGTTGCCTACTCAGCATCTTGGCTATGAGTGACGCGGGCTAATAACGCTGTCAAATTACGCGCAAAAAATTACTAAATATTTGCGTCGGGGCGAAGAAAGTGAAGGGCGTTTCAGTTCTACAGACGTTAAACCTGTGGATGGGCGAAACATGAAGGGCTCTTCTTCTTTCCCAAATGCCCGGTGTCCGTTCCCAATACTGCTTGTATGGTGTGAAGGGTGCTGAGCACTCTTTGCGTCGTTTACTGTTTTTAGGGTGAGAACGAAGACGAAGTGCTTTTTTTGTGGAACACATCTTGCCATCTGTGCTGTATTTTCTGCGTTCCACAAAGCAACAGCGGGGTCTCCCACTCCCTACATCGCAGTAATAGATGTAAAATCTCCCGAGATCCCGCCCGGTACCAGTTCATCCACGGGCATTGCTTCAAGAAAGCGTGGTAATGCATCTAGTGAGAGCAAGGACACCGAGCTGTACTCCGCATCAGACAAGTCCTCGGAAGACGGCTTTGAGCTTGTGCTCTACCGCAAGGCCAAATGAAGAATCATGAACGCATCTTCGGCATCAAGTACAGCCACTGTAAGAACTGCGCCTCAACAATGGCTTCACATCATTCTGTTTGTGCCGCAGACTACTACTGCCAATCTACGCATCTTCAACAGGCAAGCACTCTCCTTTTTTCTTAAAAACATTGTGCCTAACGAGCGTAAGAACATCAAGATAAACACGAGGTAGAATGTTTTGGCAATCGACGTGATGAACTCGAGTGCACTGAACACCCTACAGCATGTGTCGGAGCTGGGAAACATCAAAGTACCACCGAAAGTCGACACCGTAACATGAATTATCTATAATATATACACGGAAATCGCCAATGAAGATTTCCCTGTACTGATAAAACCAGTGAGTGAAAAGAGCGTAATTCTGCATGCTGGTCGTTCAGGCAACTCTTGTTGTGTGCGAATAACATTCACGGGTGACTGTCTTCCCTCTTACGTGAAGGTTGGCCATTTTCATCACCAGGTTCGCCCATTTATTCCGAAGCCTATGCAGTGTTTCAAGTGCCAGAAGATTGGCCACGTGATGGGCGTTTGCATCAATTCCGCAGTGTACTCTCGATGCGCTGAACACCACTCAGAAGACGACTGTAGTTCAGCTACGTTGAAATGCCCCAGCTGTCACGATGCTCACAGTGCTTCCTCCAAGGACTGTCCTCAGATTAAGAAGGAAATTTCTATTCAAAGGCAAATGGTGCGACACTACTAGACTCACAGAGAAGCTGGCGAAGTAAGGCGAAAGCGCCGTCATCGTCGAAGGTCCTCACGAAGAACAGTGCCGAATCTAACGAGAAAGCCAGAAACTCAAGTGAAATTAAGAGGCGCGGCTCCTAGCACGGCAAACACCTGCGCTGAAAGAGAAGAAACTGAGAGATATCTCTCACCAATGGAATGGTCACCCATTCAGCCTACACGATCTGTTGAGCCTCAACAGAAGCCGCCTACACGACCTGTTGAGCCACAACAGAAGCCACGTCAAAAACAAGCACAATATGCTGCAATGGCCGGAAAGACAGATCATCGCATTATGGTAATGGTGTGATCATTAGTGGACACCATTCGCATGTTGTTAGGCAACATGAATACGCCGTCAGCCAAAAGTGCGCTTCAAGTACTGGACGCACTGAGTCCAGTGCTAGAAGTCCTAGAGTAGACCATGACTAGCCCACCACTCTCTTTCCGGGATGGGCTTCCTAAAGCAGCAATACTGCAGTGGATGGCCAGGGGACTAAGAACACGCATAGCTGATTTTCGTTGATTTATGTACATCAATATGTTCTCGTAATTGGCATCTGTGAGCCTAACTTATTGAGTGCCATAAGACTCTCGGGACATGTACCTTTTATGTCGTCTACTGTTACTGAAAACAGCAAGATTTTGGTGTTGATCGGCAAGACCTTACTTTATTCTTCAACCTGTATCACCCCACGACGAAACTCAATACGTATGCTTAGGAGTAAAAAAGAGGAGGCTCAGAATCACTGTGGTTGGTACATGCTTATCACCATCAAGTCTGTTCGAACAAAAAAGACTACGAGACATCATCGCGTCAAACCGTGACCCATGTGTTATCATCGGGAATCTGAACGCTCACCATATATTATCGGTAAGTCAGAAGACCAATATTAAGGGCAGAAACTTGGTGTATTTTGCCTCCGACAATGAACTTTGGTTACTGAACGATGGCAGTCCTATATTTTTATGTGGCTCCACGCACAGCAGCTGTCTCATTTTGGCTTTTGTTTCATGAAGCCTACTGAGGCCATACTGGATGGTTTACGGATATAGAAACACATGGGAGTCATCACATTTTAACATTAGTCAGGGTCAGCGGATTGTCGCCCCCTGGAGTTCGATACAGGCTTAAAAAACAGACAGGAAAAAATTTTAGTCTCGTATGGAAGACAAGTGACAAGAACACATATACGATTTTTAAGAGGCCATCAAGAGCACTGTACAAGAGACTGTGTGTACGATCTCATCTCATCTGTGTGTACGATCTCAGACTGTGTGTACGATCTCAAAAGTCTTGGAAATTGATATAGAGCTGGAGAGGCTTCGAGCCTTACGACGACGAGCTGAAAAAAGGTACCAGCGCACGAAGGACAGTGAAGATTTGCAGACTGCTAGACGTAAGCAGAAGATGCAACATTGGTTGGACAAGCTAGAATTACAACGCTGGATTAGTTTCTACGAGTCACTCGACCCTCGTAAGCCTCTATCGCAGTTATACAGAACGGAACAAAGTTTACGGTCATCCCTCATTGAGAGGTCACCATTCAAGGCATTAGCTCTTTACCAAAATTGACCAGATGTTGACGTTGCTGAAGAGTTCTGCACCGGATCATTAAAAAAAACTACAGCGGCGCTTCACCACTCGCAACCTTCGAGCAGTTGTCCGCCACGTCACGATGCCTGCAGGCACCTCCCGTTCCCCATTCAGGAGCTTAAGGCAGCACTTGCTTCGTGCAAACGTACCTCCGCACTAGGACCAGACGGAATCTCCTACAGAGCCCTGTGTCATCTGCGTGAGCGCATGAGAATAGCTCTGCTTCAACTATAAAATGATTGTGGGCTAAAGGGCACTGTCCCTTCAAGTTGGAAAACTAGTCATCTAGTGCCATTGCTGAAACCTGGCAATAAACATTGGAACTCTCCTCCTATCGCCTGATCGTATTGGCTATAGTTGCGTGCGCAAAGTGATAGAGAGAATGAACCCCGGCCGCCTGGAGTGGTACTTGGAGTATCATGAGATCTACCCAAACACCATGGCTGGCTTTAGACGTGGTCGATCATCGATCAATAGCGTCATCGACCTAATCACGTACGTTGAACATGAGAAAGGCCATCAGCGTCTTTGTGAATCTCTGTTCCTTGACGTCAAAGGAGCCTATGATAGCGTTACTCATGAAGCCGTCCTTTCCACGCTTGAAGAGATTGGAGTGGGTGGCCGAATGTTTAAGTGGATACGCAGCTATCACAAAATGCGATCATTTCTGTGAGTATAGATGCCGGGAACACCTCTGCACATTTCTGTTGTCGTGGCGTCCCTCAAGGTGGTGTACTGAGCCCCGTGCTATTCAATCTAACACTGGTCACTCTCCATACGCACCTACCAAACAATATTTGTATATCAACATACGCTGATGACATCTGCATCTGGATATCTGCGGTAACTCGCCTGCAATTATGAAAGATAATCTAGAGAGCTGCTACTCCTGCGCTCTCCTGGCGTTTACGCACATTTCTCTCTCCCTCTCCCTCTGTCAAATAATGGTCAAAATATACCATATAGTCAATCTCCTAAATTTCTGGGTGTCATATTTGAAAGAGCCATCTCATGGAGCCCTCATGTGTCGTATTTAAAACAAAAGCGATTGATGGTTTTATGCCATGTTTTCAAGTTTTTTGTTGGAAAGACTTGGGGAATGCAGCCCAATGCCACGTTACGGCGGTACAAGGTGCTTTTTCTTGACTTTCTACGATACAGACTGCCCGCATTATCAAACACAAGCAAAACAGGGCGACGCATGATACAAAGCGTTCAGACACAGGCACTTCGAATCTGTCTAGGTCTGCCTCAAGGTGCCTCAACAGTGGCGACTAAAGCTTTAGCCAAAGACAACCTCGTGCTGACCCATATTTAAATTGAAGCTCTGAGAACACACATAAGACATGTTGCCCAGACTTCCCGTGCTTATGATTATGGGAGACGCCGTAGTTGAGGGCTCCGGAAGTTTCGACCACCTGGGGTTTTTTAACGTGCACCCAAATCTCAGCACACGGGCCTACAACATTTCCGCCTCCATGGGAAATGCAGCCGCCGCAGCCGGTATTCGATAACGCAACCTGCGGGTCGGTCACCAGCCGAGTACCTTAGCCAATAGACCACCATTGTGGGGCTTCAGTTATCATTGTGTTGTGTTATTAGGTTCATTCTGACAGCTTTGTTATCCTCTTTCATGAGAAATTTAGCTCAACTTGGGTTTAACGCACGTTCGTGTCTGTCTCCTGAGAATTCTCTTTTCATTGTTAGTGCACTAGCGCTTTTAGTAGTGGTGCTAGTCTAATATCTGTGGCATTGCTACTTGTTGCGAGGGAACAAATTGTGGCAATGCGATTTCCAAATATTTTTTAAAGATTTCGTGACACTTGAATAGATGAATTAGTCAATTAATGTGTGTTCAGATGTCACATCTTTCATATGAGCAAAATTGAACTGTTGATGCCATGGTGTTTCAAGTTTGAGTGGTCTATGTAAATTTTAAAAAGAGTTTTTCTGTTTATTTTGAACAAGCCGGACTTCTTGTGGCGATTGAAAGTCGCTTAGAAACAAAATTGGCTTCATATCTGCATGTTACACCGCAAATGTCGTCGAAAGACGATAGTCTTGCGCCTGGAGAGAGTGATCAAAATGTTTATTTGGTGTTCTGCGCAAGAAAATTGGTTATTGGTATTCTGGAGGCGCTTCGTTAGAGTGCCTCGAGTGTGTAGCGGAGGTGAATGAGCGCATCAAGCCACGCCACACGTGAGACATGAGTGCTATCTGGCAGTTATCCTGGCAAACGGGGCACGCGCCGTGCGCGTCGGTCTCTGAGGTGATAGATGTAGAACGCAAGGCGATATGTAGGTGTCACCACCGTGTCGTCGTAGCAAAGCGTTGGAAACACTTGCCGTTTCGTGCAAGCGTTGCGTGGCCAGCGCAGCGTTATAAAGACTACGATTCTTAAAATTACTTATGCATGCCTTTTATAGTCAAAAATACACATACATAATATTGACGTGTGTTTGTGGTGCCTCATATATGTTCAATAATTGCTTTTTAATTGACAATCACACAAGTATGACCACTCAACCTTGAGCAATATTGTTGGGCGCTGCGTACGGGGTCCGCCGTTTAGATAACTGTTTAGTCCCTTTGGTGCCGTTTAAAGTACCGTTAAGGGTGGACAAACAGACAATTGTATAGACAGACAGACCAAACTTTTTGCGTTCAAGGTTCCCAAGAAAGACTATCGTCTTTAAAAAGTGTCACTTGATACTCAGCTGGTGATAGAGGTTGTTCGAGCTGGTAGAAAACCCAAGTATCCTGGAGCATTCGGTAGAAAACCCAAGTATTCTGCGTCGTAGTTAACTGTTCAAACAAAGAGCCGTACGAGAGCTTCAAAGAGCTTTAGGAGAAGGCCTTTCATAGCAGCCATGCCGGGTAAGGAGTTGCATCAACTTATCCAATAATGCACAGCCGAAGCGGAAAATTGCCCCATCGTTGTGGTTTAGTGGCTGAGGTACTCGGCTGCTGACCCGCAGGTTGCGGGATTGAATCCCCGCTGCGGCGGCTGCAATTCCAATAGAGGCGGAAATGTTGTATAGGCCCGTGTGCTCAGATTTGAGTGCAGGTTAAAGAACCCCAGGTGGTCGAAATTTCCCAAGCCCTCCACTACGGCGTCTCTCATAATCATATGGTGGTTTTCGGACATTAAATTCCACATATCTATCTATCTATCTATCTATCTATCTATCTATCTATCTATCTATCTATCTATCTATCTATCTATCTATCTATCTATCTATCTATCTATCTATCTATCTATCTATCTATCTATCTATCTATCCACCAATTTATCCACCTATCTACCCACCTATCTATCTATCTATCTATCTATCTATCTATCTATCTATCTATCTATCTATCGAAGAGCAAAAATGCACCAGGCATCGCACCACGTGAATCGCGTTTCGAGAGGGTGGTTAGGAAACGCCAGCCCTTCACAGAACTCCGATATATTATTGTCACGTGCGTCCCGCGAGAAAGACGAAGGCGACAGTGCATACGCACATCCGCCCGCTTTTATGCAGAACGCAACAACGAGAAAGAAGAGGAACTCTCTGGCGCGTGGTAAATAAAAAGACCGACCCACTGCTGCTTTTTCAGCGCCTTCAAATATGACCTCTGTCTTCACGTCGCGAGATTATTCGTCATTGTCTTCAGTAACAACAACATCAAAAGAGGCATTTACATCACTTGGCCTAACGCCACTCAATGTGGACAACCATTCATGCGCCTCGTCAAAGAAGAAGGAGAGAAAATGGAACATTGAAGGAAGGGTTGAATGAAAGGGCAAATAAAGTGAAAAGGCTTATGTCTGGAGGCCCATTGCGCAAGACTTTGGAGCACTAGCAAATATTTAAACAACCATTTCCCATCAAGTCTTTTCCTACACTTTCATTAGTTTTTCAAGAACTCAGGGCATTCTTCACAAGTAGCCAGTTCAATATAAACAAAATAATGTGTCACAATTTGTATGAATTCAAGAAGTGATTTCACGACATGTCTAAGCTTATATATCTTGAATATGTCTGAATATTAAGGCAGCACTGCCTGTAAAGCACTAAGTTAATAAACTAATCTTCCACTTCATTCAGCGTGAGTTACTTCATTTAATTTCGTTCCCACAGCTGCAATGACTGATTGGATCTAATCAGACATACTGAGTGAGAAATCGAGTCATGATTCGATCACCCTCCAACACCACACGAACCTCGCTGGCAATGCGTTCAGTTGATTGGTGGAATATAGAAATGGACGAGAAAAAAAAAAGGCCGTTTGTATAAAAGGAGATCAAGCCAACCAAATTCTAGGCATTCATGGGATGCGGGCGCCCTTAACGACCGTGATGAACCTACGTGGCAGAACACTCTCTTTCCTAATGATGATGCGCACGTTTCCTAAGACACATTCCTTTGTCGGATATGCACCAGCCACGTTCTCAATAAATGGGAGCTGGGGCTCATTCATTGAAGGGTGCGCAGGCTGCCCTTCCAAGACGCTAGGAAAGGTCTTACCGACAGGGACAGGGCGAAAGAATCTGTCAGGCTTGCGTGACAGCACAATGCAGCTCTTAGCGACCGTAATGAAACGCTGTTATGCGGGACTTGTGTGGACACAAGAAGCGGGCGTACTAGGTTTGAACGACCTGCAGATAATTACAGACCGGTGGCATGGCGGCAGCTAATGCAATCGGCATAGAACCAGCCTTCAGATGAATGCACGCGAGAAACATGAAATAATTTCATAAGAGTACTGGAACGCAGGGTTTGTTTAACATGCATTCTATTTTTAATATGAGTGTTTTATTGCGGGGTCCGCCACGACTCCACTGACGTACTTCCATCACGGTAATGATGTTGAGAAATGTATTTTAAGATATTGCAAAACAAAAAAATGAAGAAGGCAAGCAATGGACTCACGGGATCGAACCAGCAACCTCTCGTGTTTCAGTGCGTGGCACTAACCACTACGCCACAGACTTTTTTTTATTATATTTAGTAAAGTACTTGCGCAATAAAGAAAATATCAAGCGAGCGCTTACTTTCGAGATTTGATTGTACACTACGCCACAGCTCCTATGCTGTCTGCACTGCTAACGCCATACATCGTTTGGCAGTCCTCAGAGCTTGGAAACTAACGTGTTTTCACTATCAGTGAAGATAGTGCACCTCTCGGCGCGTCGTCTGCTATTGCGCGTACCGCGGTGGTCCACCGCCCTGGGGATTGCGGTGACTTCCTTGTTGTACTATTATCAAACCTTCACGTCGCATTCTCGCGTCGCATATGTGGACTGCTTCTGTGGATACTAACAAGGTTTTCTGTACAGATTGACCCGGATGCGATGGTCATGAAAAGTTAGGCAAGAGTCGATGACCTGCCTATATCCGAGTTGTTTGCATTGCGTTTTACCTCAAAGCACGAGAGTTTCCACGTTAATGTGCATTTTCAGTGTAGGTTTTTTGACGATCACGACCATTTCAAGAAGAACCGTCTGGCCTAGACGATAAACGACGCAAAACGTCTGTAAAAGTCTCCAAAGAGTTTACCTACTAAAAAAACAGTCTATGAAAACTATTCTTGCTTTCTACTTGTTACAAAAACAGAAATTCTAAAGATATACTACCTATGCTTCACACTATCCACCAGACAGGTCTTCGCAATGGCTATCAATCCATAGAGTATAGGGCAAAATGTTACAGTAACTTCACGTTCATTCTGGCATCTTCCATCTTTTCAGAAAGCTCGCGATTGCTTTTCTCGCAAAAAAAAACACACACACACATTCTCATCACAATGTAAAATATTCTTACTCTATGCACCACTTTCTGATCATGAACTGTATAACTCAATAGTTGCAGTGGCAACCACTCCAACTTTTAAAACACATACAAAAGAAGTCGCCAACTATGGGCTTTCCATCAAATGCCTCTAGACAGCTTTCTCAGTTTTGTTTAAGTAGAAAGAGCGCTTTGTAAGGGACGATATAAGCAGCCTTTTTGAAAATGCTTCATCTGAGTGAGTGCACTTTCGTGTGGTTTGACCAGGGCTGCCCCATTGGCAGTTGTGGGGAACGCTCGCTCTTTGCACGTTGTCGCTTGTTCAATTTTTCTGCGAACGTACGAACAGATGCAGTACACTCATGGTATGTTACTTTCAAGTGCAACACAGCGGACCAAGAATGAGTGACGCCGAATTGTGCAACACACCATTACCTGCTCTAAAGTTGAGGAACGGGAACACTGTGATTGAGAAAAATACCTATTGCTGTATTATGAATGAAATCTAAAACAAAACTTGGTGAGTAAAACATGACCACTTGTACACAATTGTGTTGGTTCATAAGGCAAATACATAATAAAGCAAAAAGTCAACTCCATTGAGGGGAACGCGAGAGTTGACAACTGATCGAATGTCAATTTCATGTCACTCTTAGTATCGCCAGCATCGTTTATCGCGTGCCTTTTGTCTTGCTGTTCTATTTTTGGCGGCTCCTCCAAATTGAACATTGGGGAATTTGAGGGGTGCCATGCAGTTTGAGGAGATCGGCACCTTGGTCATGAACGTTTGGCTTTCGTGTATGGAGTAGAATTGCTGGCGTATGGAGTGAAAATGAATGTCATATACTTGGCGTTTCACGTTGAGCTTTCTATCTTCACTATGCAATGCTTGCTCCCACTTTTTGAATTGCATCGAATTTCTTTAGAGGTTTGTCAGTGTGAACATTACTTGGCTTATATCTCAAATATTAAGAGAATATGACAAGCAGATGATTCACTTCTTCATGCTCGATTTTAAATCTAGTCTGTTAGTGTGAACATTACTTGGCTTATATCTCAAATATTAGGAGAATATGACAAGCAGATGATTCACTCCATCATGCTGGATTTTAAACCTAGTCTACAGTAACGTGGTCTAAAGTTGTTTCTCTCGTCTGGTCACTCTCTTGAGTTATTTCTCTTGGAGGTTACAATTACCTTTGAATGCCTAGCCTGATCCGGTTCTCAAATTACGTTGTTGCACAAACGAGTGTCTCTTCATTTATAAGTACTTTTTTCCACTCTATAATATTTGAACTCAATAGTATAAAATATTTTGTTTCGCAAAAATTTTGGCGTCGGCGTCTCCGGTTGTGAGCGCAAATAAATCATCTTGTCCGTGACCAAAAAGTTAAGGAAGCTGCCAATAACAGAATAAAAACTTCAGTACGAATGAGATTCAAATTCAGGCTGTCTGCGTGGCAACATGGTCTTCTACTACAGGGGCGTGTCAATAGTCAGAACTGAATAAAAAACAATATGAATGTCATCTACTAGAGATATTGTGGTTTAAAAAAGTGGTTTTACGTTTACACTTCTTTCTTTTGTGTAATAGAAGAAATATTTTTAACATACGCGTGGTAGAGACGTAGAATTGCTCCAGGATAGTGTTTTCCAGTGTTCCATTTTGTTACTCCATAGAAAGGTTGCCACGTTCAATTCATGGTTGCGTATGGTAGGTAATAAACTTTATTATGATCAAACGAGGAATCACTAGCCCGGAATAGGCCTCCGGGATATGTCGTCCGCGGAGCATCGTGCTATGTTCTCAGCGATAGCCCTCACTCGCTGGACAGCCCGGATTTCGTCCACTGCACGTGGGCAGAGAAGGGCGGCTCGCCACCGCTGAGCCAGTTGTCCTGGGGTACACACATGCTCGTCCGAGTAGTGGCGGCGAACACCGCACTCACAAAGTATACGAGCCATGTCGGCTGTCTCGTGCCCGCACCATGGACAGCTGGGTGACGAGTGGAGTGAGAACACAGCCTATGCAGGGGCCTGGGATTATCAAATGTGCTGGTCTGCAGACTCCTCAGATCAGACGCCTGAGGTCGCTCTATCTGCATGTGGGGCGGTGGGTAACGTCCTTTCGTTTTTCTATAATGGCTGAGGATCTCGTGAAAAGGGACCATGATGTCCTTGCAGTCGTATAAGGCCTCGGGGTCTGTTATTCTCGTCACAGAGTTATGTCCTCAGACCTCGGGTATCTCACCACCATCAACGCATCGCACATCGGTGGCCCTTTCACATGCATCGCGGCAGGTTAGCAGTCTCGCGACAAAGTGGGCGCGCTCGTTGTGGTTTGATGGGAGGTCAGAGCTTTGGTCGCTGCCAAACTCCCCCACGTGCTCGGAGAACCACTTCAGAGACTTGGAAGCAATTGTGCCAGTCTTGAAATCTTTGGCTCTGGTGTTTAGCATGTGAACCGCCTCTAAAGAGACCCATCCCTTCGTAAAGTATCGGACCGCTGTCTTGGCGCCACTCACGATAAGCGTGGCCTCATTTCCACTGTGAACTATTGTGACGGCTATGGTCATTTTTTCTGCCACATCATACGATGGCAGCCTCGCAGATCATGCCACCAGAGTTGGTTCCCTCGTGTCGACCACCGCCATGGAGAAGGCAGGTGTCGATTGGCTTTGTTGTTTCTCTCGTTCGTTCTGCTGCTGTCTTCGATCGGGCCGGGGGTATCTAGCAGCATCGATAAAAAGAACACCCTCTTGGCTGCCGTGCTATTTGAGGATCACCTACGCTATGCATCTGTGCCTCTCGGCATCGTGCACTGGGTGCATGTTTCTGTGAATATTCTCTGTGAGTATAGCATTCTTGACCGCTGGCAATAGCGCGTCCTTCAGTCTCCGCAACCCGTGGTAACGAATCTCGAGGGAGTCGAGGATGGTTCTTCCGGTCGTGGTGCCCGACAGTCTTTCGAGCTGGGCAATCCTCTGAGCTTCGATGATTTCAGCGTGGGTGTTGTGCACGCCCAGCTCAAAGAGCCTGCAGTTTGCCGTGCAATGGGGTACGCCTAATGCAGCTTTGTAAGCCCTGCGGATGATCGTGTCCAGCTTGTTGCTTTCGCTTCTACCCCGATTGACGTAAGCAGCAACGTAAGTAATGTGGATCAAAGTATACGCCTGTATTAGTCTCACTACATTGTGCTATTTCATTTTTTTCTCTTGTTTGTGATTCTTCGTGTCAAGTTCGTGGCGGCTGCCACTTTCTTCTGCAGCAGGGTGATCAGGTGGGAATTGGCACTGTTTTCTTCCAGCCAGAGGCCGAGAATTCGTATCTTGGACACGATGAGTATGCGGACTCCTTCTTTTGCGTGACACACACGCCCACCTGACAGGCCTCGGCCACATCCCTTTTCGAAGTCTGTGGAACAGGATCTCCGACATGTTTGGAGCGCCGACAAGCCTCGTGCCTTCGAGGTGCTTCTCGATTTCCCTGACTGCCTGCTGCAGCTTGTCTTGCGTACTCCCAGATTGCATGCTCTCTGTGGTCCCTATCGTAATGTCGTGCGCATAGATTGTATGATTGATGCCTTCGATCGCGTCAAGCCGCTCCACAAGGCCAATCATAACGAGGTTAAACAGCATTAGGGAAAGCACGGAGCCTTGCGGCGTCCCGGCACCTCCCATCTCGACCGCCTTTGGTGGTAACCCGTCTATCTTGATTCGCGCTTCTCGTCCGTTCAGGAAGCTGCCGGCATACTGGTGGAATCTCTACCCTAAGTTTAGCTGGCTGACCTTCTCAAGAATGTCCGTGTGCCTCACAGTGTCGAAAGCACTTTTGAGATCAAGCCCGAGTATGGCACGAAGGTGCGTGGTCGGTGCATCAGCGACTTGTTCTTTAATCTGCAGCATTGAGTCTTGCGTGGACAGTCCTTTCCGGAACCCGATGCTGTGGGTGCTAAATGCCTTTCGCCTTTCGAGGAGCGTCACCACCCTATTAAGGCAGGCGTGCTCCATCACCTTGCTGACGCACGACGTGAGGGGGATCGGCCTCATGTTTTTGAGTACCAGCGGCTTGCCCGGTTTGGGCATAAGCACCACGTCCGTGATTTTCCATTCGCGTGGAACCCGACCTGTCCTCCAGCACTCATCGACATACTCGCATGGGTTCACGATGGTGTTGTCGTCTATGTTTCTGAGGACCTTGTTAATGATTTTGAGTGGGCCGGGCACCGAACTCGTTTTGAGTAGCTGGAGAACCACCCTAATCTCTTGCACGGAGAAGTCCTTGTCGAGCTGTTTGTTAAGTGCGCCAGTATACTCGGGGTTTGCATTTTCGCGCTTTGTTCTGTCGTAGTTCTCCGTAGTTTTTCCGAAAAGTTCGTTCTTTCATATTTTTATTTATTTGTTTATCTATTTATCCATATATTTATTTACCTATCTATCGAATACTGCAGACATTACACAAGTCCAAGCAGGGCGGGGGCAAGAAAAAAAAGAACAACAACAAAATGAAGCAGAACAAGTATAGTTATTACAAATTGCAATGAGCCCAATGTGAATGAGTGGTACAATGAATCATTCCAGTCTGTTATGGTGCGTCGGGAAAAAGAAAATTTGAATAAATCTGTTCTATGAAAATTATGGTGTCAGAAAATTAAGATGATGGTGGCGAGCAAGTTTTGGTGTTGAATATGAAAGATATGGTGAGGGGTAATTGCTAGTTTCCGATTCCAAAAGAGATAAAGAAAGTCTAAGCGTGCCGCTTTCCGTCTTAGTGCAAGGCATGCAGTGTTGTTAGCCTGCATTAGTTCAGTGGGTGATGCGTACGGAGACAATTTTTAATAAATAAACCTGACTGCTTTTTTGCATATTCTACAGGCGAGTAATGCTGGTTTTAGTAACGAGGTCCCACACAACACAAGCATATTCATGTTCAGGCCTATTTACCGTGCTAGAAACAAGTAATTTCGCAGCTGGAGGAGACTGAGCTTATGTCTTAAGTATAATTTGTGGTACGCAGAAGAACAAATATTATCTATTTGTGTATTTCACAATAAGGTATTACTAAAAGTTGCACCTAAGTACTTATATCATATTTCCTCGTGCAGTGGTAATGAGCCAAGCCTGTATTCAAAAGGAAATGGAGCTTTTTGGCGAGAGAAACGAAGATAGACTGTCTTATCAATATTAAGTTTCATGCCCCATGGGTTACGCCATTTGTAAATGTTAGCAAGAGCATAGTTAAGGTGGTGCTGATCGTTAGGTGGAGTGATTTCACGGAACAACACACAGTCATCTGCGAACATTCTCATTTGTATGCCAGGATAATTGAGAGCACCGATATAATTATTGCAAAGCAGAAAGCCAACCGAAATATGGCCAGACTTCCGCTCGTTGACTTCCACACACTGGAATTGGTTAGTCAAGTAACTCCTAATCCATGTGATCAAGATTACCGGAAGTTCAATTTTTCTTAGTTTATTGATTAGTTTGTTATGCAGAGCCCTATAAAAGGCTTTGCTGAAGTCTAGAAAAATTGCATCAGTTTGTCCGTTCTTATCAAAACATGAAGCGAGTGAATAGATAACTGTAACTAATTGTCTAATGGTGGAGTAGCCTTTTCTAAACTCATGTTGGTAATTAGAGAGGACTGATTATTCAGCTAAAAGTTCATTTATTTGATTTGCGATAATGTGCTCAATAAATTTACAACAGATTGATGTAAGTGATATTGGTCGATAATTTTTTAACAAAGATCGATCACATTTCATGTGTATGTGCACGACTCTGGCTACTCTCCAGTTATGTGGTAGTTCACCACGAAGTAAAGAAATATGGTAAATTATAACAAGAAACTTCGCAATAGACTCAGCATATCGCTTCAGGAACATATTGGGAAGGTATGTGTCACCTTGTAATGTAATGCAATATAGATTACATCTGTTTTGAAACCAGGCCATTTGATAATTTCCTGTGTATGCCTGGGGGCCTGGGTATTGATCATGCTTGTGCTTGCATTGCCTGCGTGTTTAAATCCATTTCAGTAGGTATAGTGAGCGCCATGTCGTTACCACTTGCGTTTCTCTTCACCTCTTTTCTCCCTTTTATCCCTTCCCCAGTCAGGGTAGCAAACCGGATGTGCATCTGGTTAACCTCCCTGCCTTTCCTTGCATCTTTTTCTCTCTCTTCTCTTCATCTGCGTCAATCTTGCTGTAGGTGCACAGCGATGTTCAACCTGCAATAAATCTCACTTTTGAGCATGCCTCACTGAAAAGCAAGTACACCCCTTGCACAAAGATGTATTTTGATTCCTCTTTAAGTACTGGTGCTCTAATGCTTTCACATGCTGGGGGCATCTTTCATGAGTCATTAAGAAAGAATGGTTCAGTAGCATAGCACATGCCCAAGTAAGTTGCGGAGAAAGTAACATCAATATCTGCTCGCTGTGTGGAGAAACAACGATATGATTATGGGGCAAGCAGTACATAGATAACATGGAATAATTTTGACCCCCGAAGTACTTAAATGTATACTGACACTCCACTGGACACGGGCCTCTAGCACTTCGCCTCAACCGAAATGCGGCTACCGTGCCTCATCTGAACTCTGATAAAGTTCAGAGTCGTGGTGTGGTTTTTCGAGGCAGCAGCTGAGCCCCGTAACCGGCCAGCCGTCTTGGTGGAAAAAGACCCATAATAGGGATCCCACGTATCGCTTATACATGCTGATAACTACTTGTGTGCGAACGAGCGTTGCTGTCAGTCAAAAGACGAACATACACCATTGCACGAAGTTGCTGAAGAAAGGTCCAGCGATGTAACAGCGATCCAGAGCAAAAACAAATAGAGAACTTAACGTAGCATTAATCGAACATGCCTATTAGTGAGTTTTGATATAGCTGATCGTTAGCTGAGCCTCACTGACTTCCAAAGAATACGACAACGCACAAAAGCGCACTCTGTCGAAACCACCGGCTCGGCGAAGTAAGCCGAGGAACATAATTAATGAAGCATGTCTCTCTAGCGTGGCTCCCTTGTCGCAGTTACTTGTGTTGCGTCTTCAACAAAGTAAGAGTGTGGTACAAGACGGGTGTGTACGCCAAGGGGGAGACAGATGATTTTGTTATAGCAGGGCCTGTTGACGACGCAAACGTCAGCGTTCTAGGAAACGTGGCAATGAAGTAAACTGATCCGGGCTGGAAACTTGGAACTCTCTTTCCTCGCAAAAGAAAAAAAAAATTGTGGGACTCTTAGGCTTCGCCATCAAGAGTTGAACACAATAGTGATATCCTGTCCCTAGTGCGTACTTCTAACACTTTGTGCATGAAATCTGTTCGAACTTGGTATACACCTACTACGTGACCTTAAGAGAATAGGCGCAGTAACGTGTGTGCCGTATCATAGGGTGACCAGCTTTAAACAATGAAGTCATTATAAACACACGTTCTAACGTCCGATTACAATGTGCGCTTGTACCACGTATTATTACGGCAACAATATTTCATGTTGTATTGTGAGGCATGTACACAGGACGCATGTGTTTATGAATTGTGAAAGTTACTTTCACGGCATTTCCAATCCGAGAAAGTTATTTTCACAGTATTCACAAACATATGCATATGGATGTGCCCGTGCAAGCGACCCCGGTTCGATCCCCACGCTAGCCCGGTATTTTTTAATATTTTTTTTGCATCGTTCACAATTTTTTGGTAACAAATAACATGATTTTTTTGCGCACATTAACAACGGCAACGCCGGAATTTCTGCGGAACGAGCTTTTTAACGCTGTATCATTCATGCGAGTAAAGATAGACTGCACTACTCTTCATATCGGAAGACGCTACACACTAATGCGTAGGTTGCTTTGAAACTACAGCTGTTTTTATCTACAGTGGTACAGTTCTCAAGCAAGCAAGCAAATTCCTCAGAGTCGCGCGGCTTAGAAAAACGTACGGCACGTGCATTTCAAAGTTATTTGGGCGCGATGAGATATCAGTATCAATTACCGGTCAATAGATAGCATACACGTTCAGTTTGAGCACGTAACACTCCATCTATAAGGTGGGCAAATCTGGCTGGCAATATGATGTTGCAGTTAGCTATATTTGCTGCTGAGTGCCCTAATGTAGTACAATGCTCTGGTGAGTACCTATTAGAGTAATGTATGAAATGTCACGTATGAGCATACAGACTTCTAAAATGCGCGGAAAGAACGTTGACGGCATAGTTCACTGTCGTACAGAGAACGAAGAACATATATGCGGAACGAGAATTCGCGTGAATTGCAATGTGGATACCGACAAGCATACTACCATTTATTCAAGTGCTACCCTAAATCTATTTTCTAACGAGGCGTTCAGCAAGCACGAAATTCATGAACCTAACGAACAGTAAGGCACTAGACATTGACAACATTCAAATAAAACCTATAAAATATGTCTTAGATTGCATTACTCCTGCACTCAGCCACATTTTTGATTTGATACTTGAGTCGGGTGTTTTTCCAGAAGATATGAAAAGAAGCAGAGTGACTGTGTCGTTCAAGGATGGTGACAGTAACCTGGTGACTAAATATAGACCTATATCTATTATTCCTGTGTTTTCTAAGAGATTAGAAAAGTTAATCTATACGCGTATATCTGCCTTCTTCTGCTCCAGAAATATAATCACGGACTTTCAGTTTGGTTTTAGGAAAGGAAGGTCAACGGAGACGGCCCTATTAACACTTAAGGAAATGATACTGCAAAATTTTGAACGAAATCTTTTCACATTAGCTGTTTTCCTTGATTTCAGCAAGGCTTTCGATTGCATTAATCATACCATTTTACTACTTAAGCTAGAATCATGCGGAATCCGTGGCACGTCACTTCAGTTAATAAAGTCATACTTGCAAAATAGACAGAAATGCGTTCAGTTAAGCACTCATACGTCATTATATTTACCTGTTCTAAATGGTGTGCCCCAGGGAAGCATACTGGGGCTGCTATTATTTAATGCTTACATAAATGACATCGTGAATATTGATCCCAGTGTGAGCTTTGTTATATATGCCGATGACACGAACTTACCTTTTCAGGCCCTGACGCAAATGAGCTAATTATCCAGTGTAATAAGCTATTGAACAAGCTTTTCTTGTGGTCTAGCAAAAATTTATTGAAAATTAATTCACTGAAAACAAAAGCCATCGTATTCCGAGCTAAAACAAAATATTTTCATCAACACAAGCGTTAGCTTACGCAGGTGAAGACATTCGTTTTGTGGTTGAACATAAAATTCTTGGCGTCACGTTTTCATAAAACCTCAGCTGGAACCAACACAACGTTGACATCTGCAAAAAAGCCTATAGTGTAGTTGGTGTGCTAGCTCGTTGTAGATATATCTTACCCACAAAGGTGAAATTGCAAATATAAATTGCTCTTTTTCTTTCGCACATAAAAACTGCAGTTTGGTGTGGACAACCACGACAAAAACTAACATAATGAAGCTTAAGACCATGCAGAAAAAATTGTTAGTCATGTCGCTAATTCAGATTATTTGTCATCAACACAACTTGTGTGTCGGGACAACGGTATTATTAAAGTGGAATATATGTATATCTTTCGCATTCTGCGATCCTGCTATGTCTCTTCCATTTTGTTTGAACAATTCAATAAAGATACCGCATGTCTAACTGCAAAAAATGTTTTGTTGGGAACAAGAAGCAGTGATGTTTGGATTGTTCCGAGGTTTCGCAATAATTACAAATCTCAAACATTGCAACACAATTTACCAATGATTCTCAATAAATACAGTCCCGTAAATAGAGGAGGAGGAGGAAGGGAAGAAATGAAAGGCAGGGAGGTCAACCAGACGCACGTCCGGTTTGCTACCCTGCACTGGGGGAAGGGGTGAGGGGATTAAAGGAGAAGAGAGAGAGAAAAGTGAAGGGCAACGTGTGTGTAGATGTGACCTTGTCCATTGCACGCTTATAAGCGGTCGCGTAGTCCGGTCGTCTTTAGAAAACTTAGCAATGCCCGCGTCGCTTTGCTGGCCAGCGACGCGTAGAGCCATGAGCCAAGTATCTTCTCTTCGGAAAAAGGTCTACTGTCTAGTGTCTTTAACGTTTCGCGTAGCAAGTTGTGTTCGCTCGCAAAACGTTCACATGAACACAGTAGATATTCTATTGTCTCGTCAGTGTCGCACGATTCACATCGGGAGCTATCCGCCATTCCTATGCGAAAGGAGTACGCCTTTGTAAAAGCTACTCCTAACCACAGGCGGCACAGTAAAGTTTAATCCTGGCGGGAGAGGTCCGATAGAACTTTAAGCTTTCTCGATGAGTCCAGTTTGTGTAGGCGGTGGTTCCTGACACTAGGGTCACTCCGCCAAGTTTCCGACATGGTGTTAGCGAACGAGTGAAGGCCCCTTGCAGCGTCGGTTCTCGACAATGGAATTGGGGTTGTCTGGGCGTCTGCGAGGGCGGATCGGGCAGCATTATCAGCAAGGTAATTACCGACAATGCCACAATGTCCCGGTAACCAGTGCAACACCAAGTCATGTCCTTTCGATAAAACTTCGTGAATCACTTCTCTTATTTAATTCACTAGTTGTTGATGCTCCCTCTGTCGTAAAGCTGATTGCAAGCTCTGAAGGGATGCCTTGGAGTCGCAGAACACAGCCCATTTTAGAGGTCGGGCTTCCGCGATATAAAGTATAGCAGCACGTAAGGCGGCAAGCTCTGCTGCTGTGGATGTTGTCCTATGCGATAGTTTGAGCTTTATAGTGACCTGGTACGCCGGGATGACAACAGCACCTGTGGAGCTGTCAGCCGAGACCGATCCATCGGTGTAAATGGGGGTCCTCTGGCCGTATTTTTCGTTGAGTAGCGACAATGTCACCTGTCGTAGGACCACTGTTAAATGATGGCTCTTGTTCGTTATTCCCGGAATAGTGAGGCACACATGGTTGTTGTAGGCACCACGGGGGTGACGCTGGTCTCGTTGCTGGAGTGAATCCAAAAGGAAGGCATTCTCTATGGGCAGAAATAATCTTTGGAAACATCGCGTGTGGTCTTTGAATTGGCAACACTGCAACATGGTGACCAGGAACTCGGCAGAGGTGTCTTATGTGGGCTCTCAAATTGTGAGTGGTGATGTATGTTCGAATCGGATGCTCTCTTGCGATCATAATTGCCCCGTAGGTTGAGGTGCATCGCAGCAATCCTAAGCACACGCGTAGTGCTTGTTCTTGCAGACTTTCGAGAGTGCGGATGTTCGTCTTGCACGTACTTGCCACTAACGGCAAGCTGTAGCGCAAAAATCCCAGAAACAGTGCCCTGTATAGCTGCATCATTCACTTTATCAATGCGCCCCAAGATTTTCCGCAGAGGAACCGCATTATATGGACGATGTAAGTTAGCCTTCTCTTCAGGTAATTGCAGTGGGCACTACACGAAAGGTCCCTGTCAATAATCACACCCAGGAAGCGATGTTTCTTCTGGTATGGAACATTTTGTTCATTGATGGTAACGGGGTATTGTGTCATGGCTCTTCGAGTAAACGCAACCAATGCACATTTCTCCGTTGAGACGGAAAGACCTTGCTTGCGGAGATATGAGCATGTCAGGGTGGCAGCCTGCTGGACTCTTGCACGTACTTGTACACGAGTTACAGCCGAAGTTCATAGACAAATATCGTCAGCATATATGGTTATGAGGATGGTACTTGGCCAAATTTCACGAAGTCCTACCATCACGAGGTTAAATAAAGTGGGACTTAATACGGTGCCCTGAAGGATGCCACGGGAGGTATAGTAATTGGTGGTAGGTCTATCTGAGGTTTGTACAAAAAAGGACCTTCTCGTCAAATAATCCTGGATCCATTGGAACATCCAACCACCGATTCCAACAGCTTCCAACGAGTCTAGAATGGCTTTATGGGTTACGTTATCATAAGCCCCTTTGACGTCGAGGAAGAGTGCCAGTAGTATGCGCTTGAGGCTCTTCTGTTGCTGGATAAATGTTGTGAGATCAATCACGTTGTCAAGAGATGACCTACCTCGCCGATAACCCGTCATGCAGTTAGGGTATACGTTGTAGCGCTCGAGGTACCATTCTAGGCGTGTAAGTATCATCCTTTCCATGACTTTTCCTACGCAACTTGCGGGGGCAACAGGGCGAAATGACGTCAAATCAAATGGTGACTTTCCTGCTTTGAAGAGTGGCACTAGTCGACTTATCTTCCAATCCTGGGGAACATTTCCCGCCAGCCATGAGTGGTTGTAATAGCTCAACAACTGTCCCCTTGCCTCCTGTTGAAGGTTGGCTAGAGCGGCGTAGGTGATGCCATCGGGTCCTGGTGAAGATGATCATCGGGAAGCCGCCAAAGATGCGTCAAGTTTTTCTATAGTGAAAAGATTGTCCGTTTCGTAGATGCGGGGTTCAGGGATAACACTCCTAATGGTGCCAGCGAACAAGGCGGACACACCAGCGATTCGCGTACAAAACTCATTTGCCACTTCAAGTTGGGTGTGGCCTGAATGTAGGGCTAAAGCCATGAAAGGATGTCTTTGTTGGGGAGTCGAGCGCAGGCCACAAATAGTGCTCCAGATGCATGACAGCGGCTTTCGGGGATCCAAGGATTCGCAGAATGATTTCCAGCGTTCCTGCTCAAGTTTGTCTAAACGACGTTGGACTTTTTTCTGTATGCGTCGTGCCAGCCTCAAGTCGCATACTGCTTTCGTCCGCCTGTATCTTCTTTCCGCCCTGTTTTTCGCGCACAGTTTTTCCAGTTCAACGTCGAAATCTGAGCGCTTGCCGGTGAACGGGAGGAGACAGGAAGCTTCCCTCATTGCCTCTTTGATGACATCCTCCAAGTTCCGGTCAGGGTCTTCACGGCATGTATTTTCTATGAGTCGCTGAAATTTGGACCAATCAATTCTTAGTATTGCGGTCTTAGGAAAGGAGTTAGTAAGACCCCTTATTTGCATATAAGTTGGAATGTGGTCACTCCCATACGTTTCGATGTCTGAAAACCAGTGCACTTGCGACAAGAAGTTTCTGAATACCAGAGTCAAATCGAGGCAACTGCTGTACGTAAGGCCCCGCAGGTATGTAGGACAGTCATCATTTAAGAAACATAGGTCATGCTTGGAAGCGAATGACACGAGGTTTCTTTCTTTAGCGTTGATCGTCGAACTACCCCAGATTAAGTGATGTGCGTTGAAGTCTCCAGTTATAACCCACGGGCCCGTAGTTCTTGTCAGTATGTCTCATAGTCGGTCTTGTTCAAATCGTCCGGATGGTGCTATGTAGACACCAATGAGTGTGAATGACACTTTTTTCCTTTTTAACGCGTAAGCAGACATATTGATTGTCATCATGCGGTTTAACTGCATGATGCACATGTGTTAAATCTGTGCGAATGTAAACAACCACCTTGCTGCGTTCCTCGCACGTTGAAGAAACTAAAGATTCATACCCTGATAGTTTAGGAAGTTGTTGCACGTTTGGTTCACATATAACTATCATAGGAATACGATTCATGAATATATACTGACGGAACGAAGAGATGCGGGATCTCAGGCCTCTCGCGTTCCACTGCATTATCGACGCTTGTCGGACCTCGTTGCGGAAGGAGAAAATTGGTCGAGCCATGGTTGCTACTGGAGACTTGCAAATACTGGACTTAGAGCATCCAGTACTTGTAGTGCACTCTGAGCCAGTGGAGACTTCAGGCTGCTGCACAGCTTTCGCATGGCATCCAGCAGTGTTCGGAACATTCTGATGACTTCTGTGTCCTCCTCAGGCAGCTTGTCAGCGGCTGGCTGGAGTGAAGTGAGTGTCGATGTGCGCTTGGGATTTGAAGGTGGCTGTGATTTCGGCAATGAAGGCCAAACTGATTCATCTGCAACAGTGCTGCTCGTTGGTTTGTTGACCGCGCTGGCCGCCTTCGGTCTGGGAGGCAAGGGCGGTGGAAGAGAAGGGTGGTGGAGGGGTGCTTTTGATGCAGCGTCTGCGGCATTCTTTGATGAACTGCGGCGACGATGACGCCTCTTTCGGACGGTCCTGGCAGCCTCTCGATGCGACGAATTGTCTCTGACCATTTGTTTCAATACCGCTATTTCTCTTTGAATTTTGGGGCATTCTTTTGACGAAGCTGCATGTGACCCATGACAATTCGAGCATTTGAGGGTAGTTGCTTCGCAGTCATCCGCAGAATGAGCTTCCGCGCAACGAGGACACACCGTCTTATTTTCGCATACGCTTCTCACGTGGCCCATCTTCATGCACTTATAACACTGTAAGGGCATCGGTATAAAAGGTCGCACTGAATGCCGAAAGTGGCCCACCTTTACGTGTGAAGGAAGAGAGTCGCCCTTGAGCATGATCTTCAAGCAGCGTGAGTTTCCCAAACGGACAACTTTTGCGATGACGCTGGCTTCATTTGCCGGTTTGACCAGAACATCGAAGTCGGAGCTGGGAACGGCAGTATCCACATCGTAGATGACTCCAGTGACGACGTTAGAGCTCACAGGAATGCAGGAGCGAACTTTCATTCCCCCCTACTCGTTGACGTTGCGCAGTATATTAAGTGCCGCAGCATGCAAAACGTCGATGACCAATACGTTCTTACGCGTGTTCACTCTGATGTCTGTGATCTCGTTTGGCACGAGTCCTTCCAGCATCACCGAAACAGATTGCCTGTTCAGGCGCTTCATGTTACCGTCCGGTACCTCAGGGACAAAAAGGATAGTGTTTGTCACGGGTCTCCTTGGCACTTTGTCGTTCAACGTACCTGATGAGGAAGATGTTCTGACGTTCCGCCTCTTCGCTTTACGGCTCAGCACCAGCTTAAAATCGTCGTCGTCAGAAGGCTCTTCGCTGCTCGTTGAGTAAACAAGAGTGTCCTCGCTGTCGTAGTCGCTGTAGAGTCCCGTACGCTTCCTGGATGCGGCCACCGCCGACGCCACCGTAACTGGCGGACGTCCGTGGGGGTCCACGTCCATCAACGACGGACACGGATGTGATATTTGCGAAGTTCACTTAAAATTAGGTAAAAAAAGAGAGCACCTGCTGAAACTGCGATCTGCTAAGCAATCACTTCGTCGTCCGTCCCGTAAATAGTTTCTCATTAAAAGAACTACGATCCTTTTTTGTAAATATAGGCTAACTTTTTCACGTTGTAAAATGTGCTGTCTGTACGATAGTACAATTTCATTTTCCTTTCAGTGTGTGCATTCATGCTGTACCGAATAGGTTATATGATATAATTGTCTGTATAAGTTTGTTTGTCTGACATGTGATGTACATTGCATGATGCAGCACATACACAAGGAGCAAATTTGTATATATCTTCCCTGATATTTTCATCATTTCTTTATTTTTATTATTTTATTTTTTGGCAACAATGGTGTTATGGTTGCTTGATTTTTCTTTTGGTTTTTTTTGTTTTTTTTTCTTTTTCTTTTTGCTCGCGTCTATGTAATCTTCTGTGCTATGCTGGTATCTGGATGTTTCGTAGGAATGTATCTATATGTTTTTATTACACCGTATTTGGTATTGTAAGGTTAGCTTATGGTCTTTATTACTATACACATTTTTGTCATTGTCCCAACTGCCTTGTATTGGGTTCACTGGCCTCGTCAGGCTGTCCATAAACAGCTTTTAGCCAGTGAACCTCTCCAGAACCTGTTTCTTTCTGGGAAAATAAAACTATTTGATTTTGATTTGACACGGAGCCCCGCCCTGGTGGTCTAGTGGCTAAGGTACACGGATGCTGACCGGTGGGTCGCGGAATTGAATACCGGCTGTGGCGGCTGCATTCTCGATGGAGGCGAAGATGCTGTAGACCCGTGTGCTCAGATTTGGGTGCACGTAAAGAACCCCAGGTGGTCAAACTTTCCTGAGCCATTCACTACGGCGTCTCTCATAATCATGTGGTGGTTTTAGGATGTTGAACACCACATATTAATCATCAAAGCAAGCACATAGAATAAACAAACAAATGAACAAACGAATAAACACGCTTGAAGAACGATCTGTAGCATAATATGAAACTTGGAGAAAGACTAAGAGGCCCGAAAAAAATGTAGAGTGTAGTAAAAAAAAAGCTTGGTTGATCCCTCCGTCAAGGCAATATGCATTAAACAAAAGTCAAACGTTTGTTACAGAAGTTTATTGTTTACTGTTTATTGATGTAAGAGAGTTTGTGCACTGTCTGTTAGTTTTCGACAGCTATATCACCGTTCAAAGTTCAACGCACGTTTGTTGGCGCTGTGTCGTACACCTTCATTCCGACCACTAAGATCCATGATAAATGATTAACCAAACATTTGTGGCAGCTGTAATAGTTAATGGTGCGAGCTTAATCCCGGAAACTCGTGTTACACTCATAAGAGCGTCGCTGAAAGAATGTGGAACTTGAGCTAACTAAGGTCACCATCCTGCGGCATGTGAAAGAGTTAAAGGAGGGGAGAATTTCATCCTGACTCATAGGAAGTTGTAGAAGAGAAGCATTTTGTCATGACTCAAACAGAAGCAATGTACTACAATAATTAAAATCGGGTAGCCTTACGCGTTGGTATGAAGCGAGATAGAGTAAAGAAGTTGAATGGTCTTCCTACGGAAATTAAAAGAAATGATGCATTTTTAAAAATTTCATACGAACATAGCCCGCCAGGCGTTGTCTTGAGCATTATGCTGCGTGGACCCAAATATTTCAGGTAAAGCACTGGAAAAAAATCATGTCATTGTTAGCAATAAGGTATAGACGATGACATCATTGGTGGAGGAAAAGCAGGCACAAAAAGCGAAATAATTTGTGGAAACCTGAAGCTTGCACAGTGCCACGAGACACAAGAAGTCGGGCTGTGATTTTATGTTTTTTTTTGTTGTACTAAAAAGTTTTGGCCAGTTCACTACTATATTATATAGTGGTCTACTGCGTACCCGCAAGTCACGGCACTGAATCCCGGTTGCGGAAGCCACAGATGGCACGTGTATACATAGATTCAGGTGCGGGTTTGTTTCGAGCCCTTCTCCGTGGCATCTCCCACTATCATATCGTGTTTCTCGACCCTGACATTTATAAGTTATTGGGTTAGGTATTGTGTTAGGTGAAAAAGAAAGGCAACATTAATAAGAAAAATTTCTGGACCTGCTTTGGGGCGCACAGGTATACGCAACATATGCACAACCACATACGCAGTACACATCATATATGCACAACTCCACACACGAATGAAACATACACGGAAACTTCCGAATGAAAACAACAAATGGAAAGACAAAGGAACATCAGTGTTGCTTCACATGCCGCCATGGTTTTCTTTAGTGGAAGATGTACTTTTTTCTGAAGCCGCGTAACAAGGTTTATAATTATGTGCATCATAATAACAGACATACTTCATTTTAGGGCTGTTTATTGTTGTGAAATTCGTGTGAAGATGCACAGTGCTATCAGCATTAGAAATTGACGTCAGAATAGGTAGGGGCAGCGTAAGCAGTGGGCTAGCCACGCGTTTGCCAACATGCGGGCAACTTCGTCGCACGGTCTTTTGAGGTGCACCCTTCGTTGCGGGGGGGGGGGGGGGGCTCAAAGCGCAGGGACCTACTGCTGGGGCGAAGGCTTGCGCGTGCATAAACTCACGCGACAGAAATTGTCGAAAATTGTGGATGGCCTTTTGGCGCCTTCTGTTACCTGTAAATAAAAAAATAGACTACTGGACGCAGCGAAACAAGAATTCAAGATAGCCGAAAAGTAGTCACGGTTCTAACCTAAATCTTTTGTTTCCGAGCGCCGGTACAAAGCTGGAAACATGACGCAAAATAGTCACCAACGGCAACCTTAGTAGCCAGAATCAGCACAGCAATGCCTCCAGCCATTCACGACCAAAAAGAAGAAGCAGGCGATAGTTCCAAATATTTCGTTCTCCAAAGCGGTATCGTTTCCTTTCGGTCCACTCATTTCGATCATCATCAACGTGCTCCTGGGTCATCCTTAATACAGCCGGTGGTGCGCGTCATCAGAGCCACGGCAGGAGGTCTCAGGCCGAGGAGGTAATCGATTACGACGGTGGTCCGGTCGCAAACACCTGCAAGCAACAGCCGCGTTCTACTGTTCGCCCTCGCCCTCTCAGTCAGTGACCATCCTACAACAACTGATCGCTCGAGGCAGCAGACCACGCGCCTCCAACGTCATAGTTTTTCGATTTTCTTGTCACTGAGTTCTTCTACTTTTCTCCAATCATGGTCTGCACGCCCGGTAGCGCAACAAGACATAAGAAATCGAGATAGCAAAATCCCTGCCTCCTTGATTTCTTGTACGTGCCCCTCGGCGGTGTTGCTGATAGCGTGGACGTGACAGCCGCCCCTCCCGACGATACATCTCGATCTGATGGCGTAGAAGTGCACATATGTGCTGGTTTTGGCTGAGCAGTGGTGAATGTTAGCAGGATTGTGCCTCGCTGTTTGGTACGCCTAGACGCGTACATTTTACATTTGTCTATGTACTGCATGCTAGAATGTATGATGGCTTTTATTTTGTGTCTGTTGTTTAGATTGATGTTGGCCATAATCCCATAGGTTTGGTTCGTGCCTCACCATGGATATACGCACATGGCATATATGTACGGCTAGGCTTGAACGAAGCGCCCAAAAGTTTTTGCCATACACGGAAGCTGAAAGTTACTGAACGTGCTTATTATAGACTTAGATTGAAATAAAAATGTGCAGTTAAGTTCTTTCAGAAGGATTGGGCTGTCTCATGCCATTACCGTTTCGTGTACCTCTGGCTGAAGATATCTGATTTGAGGCCGAAACTTAGCTGCGTATACTTGTATATGCGCACATTTTAATGAGCTATTGACTTGAAGTCTTCGTGAATAGCTGCTCGAAGCTTGATAAAAAGATGTGTACCGATTCTCACCATGATGGTTATAGCACACTTATATCTCTGCACTACCATTAAACTAAGAAATGTTTAACATGGCAAAGAGAATCCCATCAACGTTATCATCATCCTCAACGACGACAACAATAAACAGCAGCAGAGCGGCGTGGGCCCTGTCTACCCCCCCATGGCTATGCCACTGGCATCGATGTAGCTTCGTTAACCAATCGTTTCACTGAGTTACTCCAGATCGCATGTTAAAGGAGTGTGCGGCTGGCCTTACTTCACAAAGCATTTCAATTCGTTCACTACTTCACCCTTGGGAAACGGTACTTTTTAGTATTTAGTTCGAAGTTCAAATGTGTGTTTTAGATGACTACTACAACGAGTACGTGAGTACAAAGTCCGACAGGTTGCCTTCTTTCACTATTTTGGATCGTCGCTTCTTTGACTACTTCGTGTGTATTTTAAGTATGCTACCTAACTGAAATATGCATTCGACGGCCTCTTCTACTATACGGGTTGTGGGGCCTCTCTTTAATATCAATGTTCAATCAAAAGTCTCTTCATTATGTTCTCATTATCACACTCACCTGTACCGAAACTGTTGTGCACCAATGCATACAAGCCCATAACGGGCACAGCATTTCTATTACCCGCTAAAATAGCCTATCGTATAAAACGTAGTGTGGCTTGGCATGAGTACGCGGGCTTGTTTGCTAAAAACGGTAGCTGCTTTCTGATCGAAGTTGAGAAGCAAAACACGCTTGTGCTTTGATTTTGACTAATAATAGGAGCCCCAGGGGTAAAAAATATTATAGAGCTTCAAACTACGGCATGACTTATACCCGTATTGAATTTTTTTGAATGTGAAGCATTTTTTCGAACTGCATACACTCTCAGGTTTTTTATCTATCTATCTATCTATCTATCTATCTATCTATCTATCTATCTATCTATCTATCTATCTATCTATCTATCTATCTATCTATCCGTCTATCTGTCCGTCCGTCCGTCCGTCTATCTATCTATCTATCTATCTATCTATCTATCTATCTATCTATCTATCTATCTATCTATCTATGCCTCAGATTCTATCTATCTATCTATTGATGCCTCAGAACTCCTTTAGAACAAGAGCCTATGCAAGTATATTGTTGCTAAAACATTGCTTGTGGTAGCAACTAGTGCTGCCCAATTTTATAAACATTACGTATGTACTCCGATGATTCAGGCGTTACGTCAATTTAGAGTCAATTAGAATTACGTGCTATTAATTGAAGTTGGTCCAGGTAGTACTATAGAGGACCACCATCCTCGCGAGCACAAGCGCTCCATCTCAGCTTACCGCTTTTGGTGTTGGAAACACCCGTGTTCCTTTTGAGATTGTTCCAAACCATAGATAACTTGTTATATGAAACACAAGGGCCTGTTCAACATACATGCCTGTGTATAACATTTGTAGACATTTCAAGCATCATTGCTTTACCTTTCGCTCAACAAAAAAGCTACACCACAGTATCATTCTCTGCCCATACTTTGCATGACAGCGATTCTCATAATACGTGGAATCTGCCAGTTTTTTTTTTTTTGATGTAATACCTCAAGACGGGCATTCAGAAAAGCTTGTTATGCGCGATCTTTTGTACTTGGCATAGTTTTGGTTATACAGGCCACAAAGACTTACAAAATTTTAAACCTATGAGAATAGAGCCACTGAGTGTTTCTCGATAACATCACTGCTTGCTCTTTCGAGGTACGCCACCCCGCTCGAGCAGTTTGGATATGCTGACACCAAAACCTATAGGTATAGCACTAGTTCTTGGTTCTGTTTCGGAGCGGTCTACAGTCTCCGATGATTCTTTGTTACGTACTCTACTTATACAAACGTATTAGTATCCTATCGTGTTACCCTGAATACCATTCCTAATGTTTTCACGTGTCATGACCAGCTCGCTTGCGGAAGAAGAGAGTAACGCAGAGGCTGAAGTGTAGTTGGGAGCAGGGAACACGATGCTAGCGCCTGCGTCTGCTGCGGGCCCTCAGGGAGGGGTCAGTGCATCCGTGGCGTGCTGCATACACAATCATACCACTAGCACGTCTTCATTTCTTCTTGGGAAAGTAAGTGTATGCACCTATGACGCGCGAGGAAAGGGAACGTGCAATATGTAGCAAACAAAAAGCCACCATTGAGGCAAGGAGGTAAAGAACCACAACACTATTCTTTATTCTCTCTTCGCTTCCCTGTTCTTCTAGCACCTGCTTCTCCATAATGCCATTTGGGTGCCAAGGAGCGTCAGGCGCCGAGTCAACGTTCCCACCAGAATGCTGCACAGACGGCGACGGTAACTGTGGCAGCGCCGAAAGCCTCTTTCATGGATGCCACGTTTTGTAGTGCAGCTTTGGTTGGCTCGCCTCTTTTGAGATTTATTTGTGCACGCCTGGAGTATTCACCCGAGAAGCCTCCTGAATGAGACTGAGAAGTAAGGAGAGCGTTGGCAACGGCTCGATGCAAGCCGAAAGCAAAGCAAGCTGAACGCTAGAGGACTCAATATAAGAAACAAAAAAAAAAGATGACGAGGGAGGTGAGATCAGGAAGGACAGAACGCACGTGCGAAAAGCGCTTCACCGGTGCAGGCGTCACTGCTCTTTATCGCTGAGGCGGGAGGCAGTTTTAGTTGCCATGGTTACTCGCTGATTTTCCGCACGCCCGAGCAACTTCGCGAGGCGAGAAAATGAGCGCATTCCGGGGCTCCATTTGCAGCACTCGTATCGTCGCTTCGTTGTGCTTTTGTAGTCTGACTCTGCGGGCTTTGGAGAAATGGGTAATAGACCCCGCACCTGGTGTGGCAGGTTACTGGAGAGAACACGTTGAAGCGATAAATAAAACAAAACATTTGAGAAGCCTGGCTTGCGCAGAAGGTATAGCTGCATTCAAATGCGTTCTTGTTGTGTGGAAGCATAGTTTGATTGTGAGTTTGTAGAATGACGGTATATTTTCTCGTGCTTTCGTGCGGCTCATTATGCACTGGAATAGCCGGTAGACGTGATTTCGGGAAGCAGTTTGCTCTACACATTTTGTCGCCAAACATTCGCGTCTTGTACGCAATTGATGCAAAAATCTAGAAGTATTTCCTTCATCCTAGAGCTTGTTTAGAAGTCTGACCAAAACGGTAATTCATGTACGCTGATTTGCGATCCATGTTTATGGTAACATAATCTTCAATTTTCCTGCCCATCGTAGCTGCCAGGGCTATTGGCGTATCTTCTGCAGAGTCAAAATCAGCAGTTTTTACGGATATGGCCACTGTCCCTCCTGATTTGCCATTGATCACAGTGACAGCATGAGCCGCTACATTTGTGTATTTTGCCTATTCGATGTTGATGACGTCTTTTCAAATTCTTCGTAAGCATTTTGTAGATAGAGCCTTAGGCCCTGCTCAAATTATTTCTTCGTTGTGCTCTGGGTGCATGTTTATCAGTGTTGGCTCACATAACCTTCTTTCTAAGAAATAGCGTGGCTAGTTGATTGCTGCTGGGCTTGTCTCAAGTTGAGTTGCCTAATTTTTGCAGCGCGTCCCTGTCTTTACTTGTGAACTTGAAGCTGTTCATTCGGGTTGTTTAATGGGCCTCTGCTCATTTTTTTTTTCGCAGTCAAGACGAGCGGGGAAAAGGAATGTACACTATGGAGCAAACAAAAAATCACAAAAATTCGTGTATTCATTTTGTCGCTCTCCTTGTTCCTGTGGCCCAGGTATGGGGTGCCGTAAGAAAATATAGTAATTATGACGACTTGATTAACGGTGAGGGTGTCCTTCTCTTTTAGGTTATATTTTTCGTTGTTCACCTTTTAAACCAGGTGCATTATTTAAGTGTCTACTGGAGTTCACAAATTGTAGGAAGACCATCATCATCGATTAGAAAGTGATGTTAAGGATACAGAGTATGCAAACCTAGGGTATGCTGAATACATCTAAGGTCAACACTAGATCAGGAGTCTACTCTGGAGGGCATGCTATTTACCTTCTACACAGTCTTATAGTTACTAACACTTTCTTGGGTGTTTGAGAGACCATATATGTGCAAGCGCCACTCGGTTTCGTCGGTGACTTATTACAAGGCGAGCTATTGTTTATCCATGGATTCGTGTATGTCCGCAATATCAGGTCGTCTTGTACACTGCATGGCAGACATTTTTTAACTTGACAGTTTGGTCTGTCGTGAGTTTCTTAGCACCACTTCATAGGAAACGTTGTTGAACGCACCTTTCACATTGAAGGCTAATGACCCTCTTACTAGCGGTTCTGAAGCCATCAGTGACTTCTTAACTGTGCTGGAGTAAAAAAAAATTTCCAAGCGATACAAAAATTGTTTCCCGTGGAAAGTTGTGGCCGTAAACTTATTATAGTGTCCAGTAGGTGCTATCTCTGCTACTATACATCCAAGAACTTAGACAGTCTATTGTGCAACACATGCTCGAAAAGTTTTCAGCACAAGACGTGAGTGAGATCGGGTGGAGGGTCCGTACTGCAAAGGATATCCGAAACATTGGAATGACAAGTTTCTGTACAATATTCTAAATACATATGGGTATTCGACACATAGCTGTTGTGACGGGGAAAGTGCACAGTGACTAACAGGTTCTACCAGTAAAACGAAAAGAGAAAATAAAAACTAGAAACATATATGATTGTCATATTTACTAGAGAAATAAGCTTGATCAAACTGATGCAGGCTGGTAAGGACTTTCTAAATAAAGTAATGAGAAGTAAACCGAAAAAAAAAATTGACGTCAGATCCACGAGGTGAATGATGATGAGATTGGGCGAAGTTCCTGGAACTAATACCGTGAAATATTCTTCCGTTAATTCGCCCGATAAAGAACACCTGGCGTCTTCTTTTTGTTTTGCTTTTAGAAAACATCTGGCGTCTTTCGTTGGTTTTTTTCATCAATCAACGGCGTTTTGAATAAAAATAATGTATTGTTTAATCACGCACAGGAGAAATCTCACCAGGCACTACCTTGGAGCTAAAAAATGGCTGCTACTGGGAATGACAGACAGCAGAAGTCGGCTTTTAACACTTCTACTTCTACTAACGTTTCCTACTGGAACATGCGAATGACCGCTAATGGAGAATGAGAGACAGGAGCATTCGGCTTTTAAATAACGCGCACGCTGCGAACTTTTTATTGTTCAACAATGCACAGGAGAAATCTACCACCGGCACCACCTTGCAGGTCAAAATGTAACACTTGTTACACACTATGACTACGACTACGAGGGACGAACGGGTGCCGCTTTAACAAGCTTCGCCCCTAAAAACATTACGATGACCAACATTAACTTACAGAAGAATGCGTAGAATCGCAATAAAAACATATTTGATGGCGTTGGAACAAGAAAAACTACGTTTATCGCAATGTTCCTCGCAGTGCAAGTATGAAAGCTGACATCTAAAGCTTTACTGGTAATAATTCAGAACTGTTCATTACGTCGCTGCAGCCTTGAGAAACAATAAATCACTATGTTCGGGAACTTTTTTTTGCATTCGTATTTTTCGTGTTTTTTGGTGATGCATATTATGGATTATATCAATATTTCTCTTGATCTCACGAGTTACGTAGGTATCACCTAGGTTTGTCTGTAACAGCCTGACTCTCCCCCATTCCCGTTTTTTCTTTCTTCCTCGACCGAGATTCAGTGACTGCGGCGCTCTGCCTGATATTTTGAAGCCCCTGCTTTGTAGGTACAGAAAGAGAGCTACCCCAACTCATTGATTCAGAAAAAGCAGAATCTTTGCGGAAAGGCCTACCATTGGTGGCTACTTTGCGCCATATTGGCTAATACCCCGTCTGGCAACAAAAAAAAACATGTTGGTGGCATGGCTACTTTCTGACTACTTTAGAATGCTGCTTTGGCAGACTACGTAGTCACTGTTCACATTACTTGCAGATAACACAAACTATTTCCAGGCTGTTATTTTGCGCAGCCCACGCACGCACGTCCTACTCCCACAAATGGACTGGGCTAGTGTGCATCGGGGCCACCCAACGCAACGTCTCGCAAACCGGCAAATACGAAGTGGCGTAGCTGCAAGGCATGTTGCTGAACCTTCAATCAGCCCGCAGCTCACAGTGCCGGTCATCTATGCCGTTTCCACGCACAAACTTCTAAGTATTGTTACGTGGAAAATAACAGTTGTCAGTCCGCAGCCACAACGCAGCTCACCGACAACGTCCACTTCTTCACTCTCAGTCTGACGCACCTTTCTTAATATGCCCCACTATGCCCTCTTTCAGTCAGCCTAAATAACGTAACACGACCCCCGGCGGCAAAAGCGCCGACCCGGCGAGTTTACAGGGCCCCAGCAGGAGCAGTGTGGTAACGTTTGATCCTTCATACGTGGACGATGTCCCTTGACAGCAGAGCGGAAGAGGCCATTAATCTGCTGCGGGCAAGCTGACGAGCGTGGTCAGCTCGGGTAATAGCGTCGTGTGCATATTCAGAAGTAGACTGGGCAGCGGCTGGCAGGAAGGTATCCAATGGCAATGTTGGTTCGCGTCTAAACAGAAGGTAAAATGGTGAGTACCCAGCAGTGTCATGCCGGGAGGAATTGTATGCGAACGTCACGTAGGGTAGTGCAAGGTCCCAATCATGATGGTCGGCCGAGACGTATTTCGATAGCATGTCTGTCACGGTGCGGTTTGAAGATTCTGTAAGCCCATTTATCTGGGGATGGTACGATGTCGTGAGCTTATGTTGGGTAGAGCAGGAACGCAGGATATCGTCAACCGCTTTTGAAAGGAACGTACAGCCTCGATCTGTCAGCAGTTGACGAGGGGCTCCATGCACTAAAATGAGACCGCGTAGTGAAAAATCAGCGACGTCTGTAGCGCAGCTTGTTGGAATGGTTCGCGGAGCTGCATAACGGGTCGCGTAATCCGTAGCCACCGCGACCCACTTGTTTCCGGAGGCGGATGTTGGGAAGGGACGGAGAAGGTCCAAACCAACACGGAAGAATGGCTCCGATGGGATGTCGATGGGCTGAAGATATCCGGAAGGGAGTCCCGACGGCTTTTCGCGACGCTGGCAAATTTCATAAGCGTTGACATAGCGACGTACAGAGCGTGAAAGGCAAGGCCAGTAGAAGCGGCGGCGGACACGGTCATATGTGCGAGAGACACCAAGGTGACCCGCGGTTGGCGCGTCATGGAGCTCGCGTAGGACTGTGGAACGCAGGTGCTTTGGTATGACCAAAAGTAGGTCGTGACCATTGGGCGATAAATTACGCCGATATAACGTGCGGTCTGTTAAGGTAAACATGCGAACACAAGCGTCTTGTGATGAAAATTCGAGCTGTTGTATTAGGCGGCTGATATCCGGATCGCGACGCTGCTTGTCCCCGAGATGAAGCAGCTGGGAGATGGAAAGGACGCAGCCCACAGAATCAGTGCTCGTAGAATCGCAGTCGGCCACAGGGTAGCGTGACAGACAATCCGCATCTTTGTGCAGTTTTCCTGATTTATACACTACGGTGTAAGAATACTCCTGGAGGCGGAGTGCCCAGCGGGCGAGACGACCTGTGGAATCTTTGAGGGAGGCGAGCCAGCAGAGAGCGTGGTGGTCGGTGAGAACTATAAATGGTCGGCCGTATAAGTAAGGGTGAAATTTCGCTACTGCCCACACCAACGCTAGGCATTCGCCCTCTGTGAAGGAATAATTATGCTCCGAGGGGGACAACAGCCTGCTGGCATAAGCTATCATGCGATTCTGCCCACGTTGTCGCTGAGCCAACACAGCGCCTATTCCGTAACCACTGGCATCAGTGCGGACTTCGTTCGGTGCCGTAGGGTCGAAGTGAGCCAGCACAGGAGAAGAAGTGAGCAAAGTGGTCAGGCCGGAAAATGCTGCTGCTTGCGAGGGACCACAGGTAAACGTCTCATCTGGTTTGAGTAAATCTGTTAGGGGCCGAGCGATTTCCGCGAAGTTCTTGATGAACCGCCGAAAATAGGAGCAGAGCCCCACAAAGCTGCGGACATCTTTGGCGGTTCTTGGCACAGGAAAGTCCTTCACAGCTCGAACTTTTTCTGGGTCAGGCTGTACGCCGTAAGCGTCAACAATATGCCCAAGTATTGTATTGCGACGGCAACCAAACCGGCACTTGGATGAATTACGCTGAAGTCCGGCGAGACAAAATACATCAAGAATTTTCGACAGTCTCTCAAGGTGCGCTTCAAAAGTGGGAGCAAACACAATCACGTCATCCAGATAACAAAGACACGTAGACCACTTGAATCCATGGAGCAGGGAGTCCATCATCCGTTCAAAGGTGGCGGGGGCATTACATAAGCCGAAAGGCATGACTTTGAATTGGTAGAGGCCATCGGGTGTTACAAAAGCCGTCTTCTCTCGGTCCATGGGGTCCGCGGCAATCTGCCAATAACCAGAACGAAGATTGATGGAAGAAAAGAAGGTGGCACCATGGAGGCAATCAAGGGCGTCGTCAATGCGGGGCAGAGGGTATGCGTCTTTCTTGGTGATGTTGTTAAGGTGGCGATAGTCCACACAAAATCGCCACGATCCGTCTTTCTTTTTAACTAATACCACCGGGGATGCCCAGGGACTGTAGGATGGTTCAATAATGTCCTTCGCTAGCATTTTGTTCACCTTCTTCTGAATTATGCTCCGCTAAAAAGCAGACACTTTGTAGGGACGTTGGTGAACAGGGTTGGCATCACCTGTGTGTATGCAATGCTGGACAAAGGACGTCTGCCCAAGAGGTCGGTCGCCAAAATCGAAAATATCCTGGTATGTCTCGAGAAGATGTTGTAGGGCTTCAACTTGCGGAGGCGGAAGATCAGTGGCGATCATGTCTACAACTTGATGGCTGCCCGAATGTGTTGCGAGGGATATGCGGCGCGGTGAAACAAGTGTGGCTAAGGCAACCACTTCAAGTTGTGAATCGAGCAACGGACACAGGTGGGCCACAGAAATACCTTGTGGAAGCACACGATTCATGTAGCCAAAATTGACAAAAGGTAGACAAGTTTTGCTATTTGTGATGCTGAGCACCGTATAGAGCACTGCAACATTGTGCGCAAGGAGTACGTCGGTGAGAGGCGTAGCGTAATAGTCACTGTCGGGCGCAGCTGATGAGCACAGAAAATCGACGTACGTCACAGTTTTGGAGGGCAGGCAGTCAAAGTCGCTGCATTGTAATGGGCATGTAGGTTGGTACGGGGCGGCACTAATTGTGGCAGTTCAAGGCGGAGCACACCAGCGGAGCAATCAATCAGACCAGAATTGGCGGCAAAAAAAACGAGGCCTAGTATGAGGTCGTGGGGACATGTTGCAAGCAAAAGGACGACCACTTGATGACCGGCTACGGTAAGTTGAGCTGTACACATACCGACGACAGGAACTGTTGCACCATCTGCAACTTGGACGACACTGGTCAAGGGGGGCGTGAGGACCCTCTTCATGCGACGACGAAAACGCGAACTCATAATACAGACGTAAGCACCCGTGTCTATCAAAGCTTTAACAGGTGTGCCATCAACATATATTTCTAGGGTGTTCCGGTTCAAAGGTAAGGGCAACACAGGATTTTTGGGTAAGGTCGACAGGGCAGCTTCACCTCCAGAAGCTGCGCAGCCTAGTTTTCTGGGGACATGCGGCGGGTAAATGATGGCGAGGGAGAGCGGCGACGCGTATTTGAACGAGAAGGGTGGCTTTGAGGCAGTGGCGACGACGGGACAGGGTGGCCGTAGTCCTCAGGGGTAGTGAATGCCGTAGACTCAGTGCGGGTCAGATAACGGTGGTTTAGTGGACGGAATGAGTTACTGTAAGCTGGGTACGAGCCAGAAGACATAAATGGCCGTTTGCTGTGGCAGTAACGAGCGATGTATCCTGCGCGACCACAGCGGAAGCAGATTGGCTTATCATCAGCTGTTCGCCATTCAGACGGGTTCCTGGTTCGAATAGAGTACGAACGGCGACGTCTCATGTCCACAGAAGCTATCGAGAGAGCAGTATTATCCAGGGTGGGTGCAGTGGACAGGATACCAAGGTTAGCGAATTCCTGGCGGACAACAGCCTGGATCAAGGCGACAGCTGGCGTTGCAGCGTCGGGCAACGTCGGTTTGTTGGCAGCCGGGTAAGCGTCCTCGAGTTCACGTCGGACGATGCGCGTCACGTCTTCGGTTGTAGACGGATGACAAGGAGTGGCTTCGGAAGACGACGTTGCCGCTGTGTTGGGTAGGCGCTGAAACTGCTGCAAATTGCGTCGACTCTTCGCCTGCTCGAGACGGCGGCACTCTATGATTACGCCATCGATGGTCGTTACGTTGGTAAATACAAGCAGGCTGAACGCATCATCAGCGATTCCTTTTAAAACGTGCGAAATCTTTTCGGCCTCAGTTATGTTGGGATCGGCCCTTTGACACAGCGCTAAGACGTCTTGAATATAAGTCAAGTAGGGCTCAGTGGACGTCTGTGTACGAACGGCCAATTGCTTTCGGTCATCAAGCTGTTGCCAAACGGGTTGCCAAAGAGGTCGCGGAGCTGTTGTTTAAACATTTCCCAGCTTGTGATTTCGTGCTCGTGGGTCTCAAACCAGATGCGAGGGGTCTTGTCAAGATAGAAAATGACATTCGCAAGCATAACGGTTGGGTCCCAGCCATATTACTTGCTGACGCGCTCGTACATGCTAAGCCACTTGTCCACATTCGCGTTGTCCTCTTCAGTACAGGTACCGGGATCACGGGGTTTCGTTAGGGCGACGTACCGGGTTGCTGTCGTTGCTGAGGTAAGTGGCGAAGCCGTATCCTCACCCGGAGCCATGGTAGCAGACTTAAGGAGGCGTCCACTGCGTAGCTTCGTTGTCAGAAGAGTACCCAGTACCCCCACCAAAATGTTACGTGGAAAATACCAGTTGTCAGTCCGCAGCCACAACGCAGCTCACCGACAACGTCCCCTTCTTCACTCTCAGTCTGACGCACTTTTCTTGGGTATGCCCCACTATGCCCTCTTTCAGTCAGCCGAAATCACGTAACAATATGATGCACAGTTAGTGTGCTCGGACGAATTTTACAAAAACGGAGATCCATGACAAAATTAGTCTGGATTGTAGATCTCAATCATAATGAGCTAGATGAAGCTTGACTGTTATTATGTAAGCTCTACTAATCAAATTCAATACACGGCTTCAACTAAAAACTTCCTCGACGCGTACTATCGCTAATGACTTGTCGTTAGGAGTGTTCCAATGTTACTCTGCATCTGGCGAGAACTCTATCTGATCTACATACCAATACGCATGACGCACTGAGTTTACTCTAATTTCCTTGTTTATTTTTCCCTTTTTGGTCTCTTTATGGTAAATCTTTACTTAAGAAAAGTTGTGCTCTAATTTTTTTATAATCTTCATTAAAAATGGCATTTTTTATTGTTCAATACTAACTGCTCTATTCGCAATATCGCTTCTGTTCTACATTACTGCAAATTTGGCGATAAACGTAAACTATGTGGTTACTTTGGCTATTTTTATCTTTAGTCATTGCCAATTTTCAAATACACTCAGCGGCAAACTTGTATACTCTTTGTATATGTCAAGCTTCTCTTCCACGGGACGGCTTTAAGCTCTCCCATAGTAGAGTACCCTGTACTCTAAATCGTTACCCTCTTTTTCTAATCCCCCCCCCCTTGTCTGCTGACAAAGCTATGCTTAGAGATAACAAGATGAGGGGACGCGAAATAGGGGACCATCGAAGGGCCAAACGCCAAGTCGATCCAATCACGACCGTGGAACTACATCGAGGAAGATGTGCATTTGCATAGAAAGTATGGGTATTCCATTCAGGTCTACTGCACTGGGAAGAAAGCCCAGATCGATATCGCTCCCTGGCTGGCGAATGTTCGCCCTTGAAAGCCATGCACAAACGTTCGTGGTGGACCGGCGGGAACCAAGGTGCACCAGTGCAAGGCGGAAGCGGTTGACGGGGTATACTTGAAACGTTCCCGCATTCAAGAGTGGAAGGAATTTCTGCTTGTTCTTCCCTCTTCTTTCGTTTTCCTTTTGTCCTTGATTGTTCTGCAGAGCACACGCAACACACCAGTGCTGAAGAATTCCGTGCTCTGCGTCATATGCATACGCTCGCAGCTCTTCATATGCTTCTCTGCTTGCGATTTTGCTATGCACGTCTCGCTTGCGGACCTCAGCAACCACCTGCCTTTTAGTCGATGACTGTTCTATACCGTGTAGAGACGTGAAACTGAGTCAGATGACCCAGGCTATGCTTGCAGGGTCCTGTCGACAGGCTTTTGAAAATGCGAAGTATTTCTTAGCGAACTTCGGTGACTTTGAGCGTATCTATTTATCTATCTAGCTGCCTATGACTTTTAGCTCTCCTGGCCATTTCGATAATCGTATGGATACGAAACTTGGTAAGACATAACATGACTGTATGAAGAACAAATTTTACTTGTCATAACATCAAAATCATGACATGTATGTCATAAATATTACGATTTACATTTCAAGGTCCTGCAGCTCTTGCAGAGGTTTCGTTCACATGGCATGTTGCAAAACTGGTATAGTATTATATGATTGCATGGCAAATACAAGCGACAGACCCTAACATGAAAATCATGGCATGCATGCCATGTAACATCACTACATGCCACACTCATGATGCGTTCGTGGCCGTTTCGCTAGCGTCACATATACCAAATTTGGTATTACAGTAAGGGAATGAATGATGAAGGTATGCGTCTAGTGCAAACATGATAATCATGAGATGCGTACATGACTACATGCCACGCTCATGGTGCGCTGGCAGCCATATCACTAGCTTCGCTTATACCAAATTTGGTATTACGGGGCTTGAATGGATGACAAAGGTATGATGCTGCTGTAAACATGATAAATATGAGATGCGTGTCATGTAACAACAGGACTACATGCTGCGCTCATGATGCGCTCGCAGCTGTTTCGCTAGCTTCACATGTGCCAGACTCGGTATTACGTGACGCAAACAGACGACAGGTAAATGACACATCTAAACATGATAATCACGACATGCGTGTCATGTAACAACATGACTACATGCCACACTGATTATGCGCTCGTGGCCCTCTCACTAGCTTCACATATGTCAAATTTGGTAGTATTACGTGACGCCAATGGATGACGAAGGTATGTGACTGGGGCAAACAAAATAATCATTAGATGCGTGTCATGTGAGAACATGACTACATGCAACAGTCAAGGTGCCAATACATTACGACGTCACGCGGTGCGCGTGCTCGCCGGCGTTCCTTTCGTCGAGTCACGCCGGCGTTGCCACGCCAGGCACCGCTCCTGCCATATACCCACAGGCGCGCACCGCGCTAGGTTGCTTTGACGCATGCGCGTTTCAGCACGTCCGGCGTCCCTCCACCTCGAAAAGAGGGAGATGCAGTGTTGTCTGGGCAATGCATCGGCGCTAATTGCAGCATGTCGCATTTCGCGCCGGTTGCCGTCGCGCCGCGCCGACGGACGCTGGTCGCGCCTGGCATCAGGCTATATAGTGCTCGCGTTTCGCTGACGTACCGTCACTGCGCACCCAGCGTGCGCGTGCGTCAGCGATACATTGGAATATAATGGGCCTTTCATGATGCACTCACGACCATTTTGCTAGCTCCAAATATACCAACTTTAGTGTTACGTGAGGTCAATGAATGACGAAATATATGACTGGTGCAAACATGATAATCCTGACACGCGTGTTATGTAAGAACATGACAACATACCCACTCATAGCGTGTTCGCGGCCGTTTCGCTAGCTCCACATATACTAAATTTGGTACCACGTGACGTGAATAGATGACGAAGGTAAACAACACATCCAAACATAATAATCATGAAACGGAAGTCATGTACGGCATCATTTACCTCCACCACTTAACGTTGTGCTGATTTTAAAGTGACATATCAACGTTTCTCATTCGTACTTCACATATCATCGATTCCAACTGTATAACGGATCTCCTAATTTTTTTTTTGTCTTGAGCAGCAGTGCACGTTTTAGCCTGGTTGCCATTCTTCGCGTGACATTCCAATTCGTTGCTATCGCATTCATTCTTTTGCCCTTGTACTATCAGTTGACGCTGTTAGCTACATGCCTCATATCTTATTGTCAGCCGCTTCTAGACACAAAACTCGTATTGCCACAGCAGAGAGTGAGAAACAACGAGAAAAAGGAAGAAAAATAGCAGCGAGGTTAACAAGAGATCTCTTCATGAATACCCTTCATATTGGAAAAAGGAAGCGGGTTGTATGAAAAGATGATACGTGAATAATGGCGATTTCACCTGGTCGATGAATAGCAGAGCTCGCGGCAACAAGATTGCAGCGTAAGCTGATGCATGCGGAGCGAAAGGAAGGACCGCGGGGAACCTCGGTAATAAATAGGCCTCGCGTCTCGCGTTCGGTTATAATGACACAGGAGTGGTATACTAGAGGGCAACTACTGAATGAAAGATTGGGCATTCATCTTTGCCCGCTTTTCTTTTCTTCTAGCCCAAAGACTTGCAACTCTCTTTCTGATTCTCTCTTTCGGGTCTTCGTCTCATCGAGTGTTATTCTCAAAACGAGACCTCTGACAACTGCTGACGCCGCAAGAACAATGGCGGCACAGATTTCCCCGCCATACTTCAGCTGACTGATTCCACACCGCGTTGCAAATTCGCCCTTTGATGCAGCGCTGGAAGTGCAATCGTGGCCGCGTGAGAAAGAGAGGTTGCCAGAACAGCAGCAAATGAGGGAAGCGATACGAGATTTATACACACACCGACAATGGAACGCGCGTAGCAAGAATAAGACTCTTGGCAGCATGCCGTTTCTCTTTCTGCATTTTCGTATTTTCTTTGCCTTCGCTTCTGTTCAGGCGATGGCACGGAAGTTTCTCTAACGATGATATATAGACAGTGCCGAGCAGAACAAACACGGAAATAGGCTTCCGCCCGCATAGGAGCGAAAGAGATGGAAAGCACTTCACGCTGTCGGGCCTGATGATGGACGCCCAGCCAGAAGCACAGAAAGGATTTGGGGCCTATTGTGAGCCACACTGAGACCACAGAATACGCAGAATGGGGAGGAGGTAGATATGAAACGAATAGAGATAAGATACATAAACAATAAAAGCGGCAGTCAATACACCTCCACAGTCTTAATAAAAGGAACCCCAAGATTTCGTGCTGGAATTCTACCTGACCAATTACTACCAATTTGTCTCGTTCTCAATTGGCTATGCCCTCATTCCTCTCTATCTCTCTCTTTATGTCTTTGAGCACCGAAAGAATGAAAGGAAATAACAAAAAAACACGCAGGAAATTGGAAACAACAAGATATTGCAAGATGTTTTTTTGTACGCTTGTATCGTGGAGCTGCGTAAAGCACAGCACAATTTTCACAGCTTGCTTTGCCGGATGCGTGAACTTCCGCCTTACATTCTGCGATGTCTATTTCAGTAAGAAACTGTGTAGACGTGCACAAAGCACTGGAGGCTGTTTCCGGGCATTAAAGTATATATTGTTTAAATATGGATGAAAGAATGAGTGAATAAACTTTATCAAAAGTCCGGCAGTTTGCTTCAGGTGAGGGGGGGGGGAAGAAGGAATTAACTCTTGTCCCATCCCAACTTCCGTTCTCAGGTGACGCCACAAAGTCCTTGGACCCAGGTGGCATTTTCGGCTTGCCGGACGACCAGCTCGCTGCTAGTGAGTGCCGTCTCCGAGCAGTAGTGACGCTGACGCAGCCGATCCGCAGCAGCGACCACAGCCGCGTCTGCGGCCTGCTTCTGCCCTCACCCGGTGGTAGCAGCGACAATTCGCCTGGGAGTTCGTCCCTGCCTAACATGCTTCGCGAAGTGAGTGGCAGCAGCGACAATAACTCTCCCGACACACTCCCAAAACATCCTTTCCCCGCACGCTTTTCATGTGTCTGTCGGGTTTATATAGGCTCAAATACGCAGGCGTAGAGTAGCTGGGCTGTAGTAGGTGTTTGTTTGTAATAACCCCCTAGTTACCGCCTGTATTTTGTTTCACTTGTTGTGTGGTGGTGGGTATTGGCGTCTGTTTAGTCTCCAATGTTGTGTGATGTCATTCGATGTGGCTAGGAAATCAGCCCACGACATTTTTTGTTGCTGTTGTTATATTATTAATGTTGTCGTCGCCTCGCTCTCGGAGGTGGAGGCGGCCCCTGAATCGGCCACTGCTCGTTGAGACCTCGAGCCGCGGTGTGGGCCGCCTGGTCGCCTGCGGGCGGGATGCTGGAGTGAATCGGTGTCCACAGTAGGAAGACTGCAGCATCTGAAGTTTTTAAATGCAAGTATGACGACGCCGAGGCCATAGCTCCTCGAAGCTTGCTGTCATAACTATATTGAAGTATCCGGGTCGCCATTTACGAGATGCGGCCGCACGAGAAGCCACGGACAGTAGCTTGCGAGTCGCTGATCAGGAGCGCAGCTTTTGGTGCCGTGACCAGTGCAAGGGCAATCGCCGCCTTTTTGGCCGCCTCGGTGTGTTCCGTGCGCGTTGTAGCGCTCGCGATGCATTTGCCCGAGCGATTCAAAACGGCGATTACGTAAGCGTGCCTTCCCTCTGGGTATCAAAAAACAGAAACAATATCATTTCAGCCTTCGACTCTTACGCATTTGACATGGTACAAACAACGTTTTCCCGCCATTTTTCGGCACGTACCAAGGCTGTCAATGAACACAATAAAATTGGTGTTTGGGACTATCTAATGCTGTAGCTGAGAATACGAGAATTTAAACTACGCGAGTATATTTCTCGCTCCACTTGCACTCTCCCATTACATTTCATGGCATATTTATGCACTACATATCACTAAATATTTACTCACGCACTATATTCACGGAGTTTTCTGTATCTCAATCAGTTTGAAACATTTTTTTTTATTGTTATTCACTGCCTACATTAAGGGACGCCTTCAAAACCATCGATACGCAGCTGCAAAAGTCTCCACCGCCTGTACCTTATTTTAACGCGTCACGATGTTCAAGTGATTATGGTACACCGCTATTGCACCTCAGGTTTCGGTATCGAAGAAAAACCAGAATGGGCGCACTTGCGATGAAGTTGGCAATTCTTGAGGCCCATGTGTTTCAATTGAGCTACACGTTAAAGAACCCCAGGTAGTAGAAATATTCGAAGCCCTTTACTACGGCGTCTCCCGCAATCATATTGTGCCTTTGGGACGTCAAAGGCCCACAAATAATATTACATTTAGTATATTTAAAAAAACAATACCAACACATGTATTGTTGAACACGTTCGCCTCTTTTTACATAAGATTTATTGTGAAAAAAACTTATTTTTTAGTGACTCACTTGCCAAAGCACAGTGTACAGGTGTCACACAGTCCCGTTAATTAGGGAGGCGATCGCCGGGCTAATTCCAAGGGCCGAAGTATCGGCCCCCCGAACCGCACCACGAAAGCGTGGACAATTTAGAAGTGGTCCTTGTTGGTGCGCCAGCAGACGCCGGCTGTGGCCCAAAGAACAAGTCAGAGCCGAGAGTTGATAACAAACAAAATTATATTCTCAATAATGGCAGATCGAAAACAATACACAAAAATGCACACTCCACAATAGTTGCATGCAATATTTCACCAATCAAACCAATCAAACAACGTACTACACAGTACAATCAGCCACACTCTAAACAACGGACACAGACAACGATACGCACTACAATGCAGTCGCATGCATTGAACAACCAAGACACTTAAAGACTAAAGAGATAGAAAACCTATCCAGTCCAAAGTTCTTGGAACAAAAGTCTGGATGATACTCTTCCGAGAATCACTCACTCAAAGTCCAGCGTTGTTGTCGTTCCGCGCCCTCGAAGTTTCTTTTCCAGGAAATCTCGCGTCTTCAATTGGCCACTCTCCAAGATTCAAACTTCTTCGCCCGAACACGTCGGCTTCACACACGCAGCTGTCGCCACGCGTTTTCGCTCAATAGCGGTAAACACACACTCTTGCCTGTAGCTCGAGCCTTCACCCCTCAGGTGGAAATCCTCTTCATTTCCTGCTTCGTCCCTACGGACAAAACCTTCGCCGACTACACGGCGGAATCCCTACGCACTCTGGCGCTACTTCCGTCTTCTCCTGATCTCTCATCTCCGCTGCTCGGTTAAATACCTTCCGCGCGACATTCCAGAAGGTTCTCATCATTTCGTCGGTGCGATACGCAGTGAAGGCTGGGAAGAGGGCGAGACGGTTGGAACGTCCTCCGCGGCAGATGACTCAGCTCGGTATGACCACGCCTATTTCCTTCTGGAACTTTCCAGCGCTTGCTCGACCGCCGTTGTGGGGTGAGGAGGTTCGTCGGCGAAGCCACGATTCCGAGAGGAGAGCGCGCGCACCGGGGAATCCTTGGATGTTTGTTTTCTTTTTTTTCTTTTGACCTTGCGGCGTCTCTTTCGCGCGTTATCGCAAGAATTTGGCGGCGCGCCCATTTTTTAGCGCTCGTTCTGTGACACTGCCCCGCCCTTTAAGAATATTATCTCATAATATTCCAAACCACACAAACGAGCGCGAACAGTCAACACGCACTCTGAAAGACTGTAACACAAACCGTCGCTCATGACACTTCACATTCACAATAGATCCTCAATACAACTGTACATTGTAATTCAATTCCACGACACATGAAATATAGCCACAGGTACATGACTACAACACTTCATCACACATTCCAAACAATACAAATGTATAAAGTTCTCTCAATACAACAATTATTATACTCACATTATTACTATACATCACATTACCGAAACAAACATTTTGACTCACTCAACATACAGTTGCGACACAGGACAACAAGGACATTAACACAACATATGGCACTCAGCACTGCCAAACACACTCAAATTCGACCTCGACACCTATCCGGTGCATTCCGAGCAGCGCTTACGCCCTTTCTTGCGGTGCTCGATCGATCTCTTCTTGTTTTTCTTTGTTCTTTTTCGGCGAGCCTTTTCCAACGATGGTATCTGAGGCAGCGTCTCAGCCATCGTTGTCATTTCCGACCCTGCTAACGCGTCATGACGTTCGACGGGTCCGGTCTGTTTATTTACCAGCTTGTTCATGTCTCTACATTTGGCCTGGCTGGCCGACTCCGTCTCCTTTGCACTGTCGGTCGGTTGAGGTCGTGCCGACGTAAGTCCAGTAGCCCGGCCCGTGAACTCGTTCAACACGATCATCTTATCATTCATAGTCCCTTGCACCGCGGCTTCACCTTGGGCTCGAGTGGGATCCGTCACGGGTTGCTCCTCCACTGTATCTCGCGGTCGTTGGGTTGGCGAGGGCTCTATCTTAAGGTCTTCTCCCAAACATTCCGGATCATTCGGTCCTCGCGCCCCGTCGATGTTTCCGATGACAAGGTCGTAAAGGGGGGTCGTCATACATAGAGCCGTAACCTTCCCGCTGAAGTATGGGGTTTCAATCTCAATCTCTGCTTCGGGAAGCATCCGAACCGTCCGGTCAATTAGGCAAACCGGTTTCGTTCTGCCTGTCAACTCACTTTCCCGTACCAAATTTCTCCGCACGATAACCGTGGAGCTACCGGTGTCTCTTAGAACCATAATCTTCTTGCCTGCAACCTTTCCAGGCAGCGTTGGCATTCCTTTCGTAACACCGGTTGGCTGTTTTGACATTACAGCACCCACAATAGGAATTTTCTCCCCATTCTTCGACTCTACGAATCCATCGGTGACGGCATTATTATCGGATTTCGGTGCCGCTTGCACACACGATACCTGGTGAGTTTGACTCACTCCGTTCCGACAAGCTTCTGCTTTGTGCCCAGTCTGACCACACAACATTTTCCTGCCGTAGGGCTCGTAAAGATCGTTCGACAGTTTTTCGCGCGATGACCCACTCGGTTGCACAGAAAACATCGCGGAATGCTCTCTGGTGCATGCTTCTTCTCTTCAGGAGCCAATTTTTTTCGAATCATCGGGACAATCCTTCTTGACCTTGGCCAAATTAGTTCCACCTTGCGCTTCCAAGAATTGATCAGCCAATTCAAGCATTCCTTCAAGTGACTCAGCCTTCCTCTCTTTCAAGTACAGCGACGGGCTTGGGTGGCAACTAGTAAGAAATTGTTCTCTAATTAGGAGCTCTCTAAGTTCATCGTACTCCTGCGCTGTCCCTGAAAGTTCAATCCATCTGTCGAAAAATGGCTAAGTCGGGCGGCGTACTGTGTAGCCGTCTCACCATCAGCTGGCTTTCCTGTCCTAAATCTATCCCGGAATCCTTCTACAGTGAATCTAAATCGCTTCAGCAAAGCATTGATTGATATGTGGGGTTTAACGTCCCAAAACCACTCTATGATTATGAGAGACGCCGTAGTGGAGGGCTCCGGAAATTTAGACCACCTGGGGTTCTTTAACGTGCACCCAAATCTGAGCACACGGGCCTACAACATTTCCGCCTCCAGCTTCAGCAAAGCAGCTTTCACCTTTGCATAGTTGGCTGCATCGGTCGGCGTCAGCCTACCGTACACATTGATCGCTTCACCACTCAAGCAAGTACTCAAAGCAGTTGCCCATTGATGTTCCGGCCAATTCTGGCTACTTGCAATCGTCTCAAATCGGTGAAGGTACGCGTCAAGGTCGTCCTTCCTTTCATCAAACGCTACGAGCAGCTTGCTCGGGTTCAAGCGGAAGCCATGATCTTCCCGTTCGCTGCTTTCAACTCTAGCTTGGACGGGAGTTTCACTTCGCTGTTGCAAACGGAGCCGCTCGAGTTCCATCTCGGGCTACCGCTGCCGTTCCCTTTCAGCCATCTCCCCTTCTCTTTCTTCCTTCGCCCTCTCAGCTGCCAGTTTTTCTCTCTGCAGCTCCCACTTCAATTGTTGCTCTCTTTCTTCCTTCAGCTGTCGCTCCTTTGCCTCTCTTTCTTCTCTCGCCCTTTCGGCTGCCATCTTTTCTCTCTCCAGCTCCAACTTCAATTGCTGCTCTCTTTCTTCCTTCACCCTTTCAGCGGCCAGCCTTTCTCTCTCCAACTCAGCTGCTTTTTCTTCCTTGGCCCTCTCAGCTGCCAACCTCTCTCGTTGCAACTCAGCTTCTTTTTCCGCTTTGGCTCTTTCGACCGCCAGCCTTTCTTTTTCCAGCTCAGCTGTCTTTTCTTCTTTGGCCCTCTCTTTTTTTTCTTTTTCCTTCTGGGTGACCCACTTCCGTAGTTCGGCGCCAGAAAGACCCATCTTCTCACCAAGAGCGACTAACTTTTCGAGATCCATTTTGTCTCGCAACTCGCAAATAAAACCTTGCCGCGTGCAAAAAGTATCTGCCTAAATCAGTCTATCGGAACACTCCCCTGCACTCGTTAACAAGAATACTGAACAAACACACAAAATCGTTCCGATAGCACTATCAACAACTCGAGGCTCTTTCTCACTACTTTGGACACACTGTGCACCAAAAGGTCCTGTGTCGCGGACGCCAGATTAATTGTCACACAGTCCCGTTAATTAGGGAGGCGATCGCCGGGCTAATTCCAAGGGCCGAAGTATCGGCCCCCCAACCGCACCACGAAAGCGTGGACAATTTAGAAGTGGTCCTTCTTGGTGCGCCAGCAGACGCCGGCTGTGGCCCAAAGAACAAGTCAGAGCCGAGAGTTGATAACAAACAAAATTATATTCTCAATAATGGCAGATCGAAAACAATACACAAAAATGCACACTCCACAATAGTTGCATACAATATGTCACCAATCAAACCAATCAAACAACGTACTACATAGTACAATCAGCCACACTCTAAACAACGGACACAGACAACGATACGCACTACAATGCAGTCGCATGCATTGAACAACCAAGACACTTAAAGACTAAAGAGATAGAAAACCTATCCAGTCCAAAGTTCTTGGAACAAAAGTCTGGATGATACTCTTCCGAGAATCACTCACTCAAAGTCCAGCGTTGTTGTCGTTCCGCGCCCTCGAAGTTTCTTTTCCAGGAAATCTCGCGTCTTCAATTGGCCACTCTCCAAGCTTCAAACTTCTTCGCCCGAACACGTCGGCTTCACACACGCAGCTGTCGCCACGCGTTTTCGCTCAATAGCGGTAAACACACTCTCTTGCCTGTAGCTTGAGCCTTCACCCCTCAGGTGGAAATCCTCTTCATTTCCTGCTTCGTCCCTACGGACAAAACCTTCGCCGACTACACGGCGGAATCCCTACGCACTCTGGCGCTACTTCCGTCTTCTCCTGATCTCTCATCTCCGCTGCTCGGTTAAATACCTTCCGCGCGACATTCCAGAAGGTTCTCATCATTTCGTCGGCGCGATACGCAGCGAAGGCTGGGAAGAGGGTGAGGCGGTTGGAACGCCCTCCGCGGCAGATGACTCAGCTCGGTATGACCACGCCTATTTCCTTCTGGAACTTTCCAGCGCTTGCTCAACCGCCGTTGTAGGGTGAGGAGGTTCGTCGGCGAAGCCACGCTTCCGAGAGGAGAGCGCGCGCCCCGGGGAGCCTTGGATGTTTGTTTTCTTTTTTTTGACCTCGCGGCGTCTGTTTCGCGCGTTATCGCAAGAATTTGGCTGCACGCCCATTTTTTAGCGCTCGTTTTGTGACAACAGGCGAGCGTGATTTGATGGCGATCACGTGAGAGTCGACCAAAAACCACAACAGAGCCACGTCACAGAATATGCTTTCGAGGGACAAAGCCACCAGGGAAGCTTTATGCACTCTTTCTTCAGTTGCTTAAGTAGAGATCACGGCCCTCTGAAACAGGTGCGTTTTCGCTTTTCATTTGTTTAATGCGAACTCAATATATTTTGTTCGACTGAGCAAGCAATTCAAACGAAGCAGTGCGAAATGCCAGCTCAATTTACTATACCTTTTTTAGCATTTTTTTTCTGCTGCGGAGATAGGATCGAACAAAGAATACGCGTGATAGCCATGAATGGAAAGCTTGAAATTGAGAAAAGGGGTGCAGACTTCGTCACAGGGCTGACTGTTGTAGTATCGAACAGTCAACAAAACTGACACAAATCTTCAAGCCCACTTTTTCCAAACGTGCCGCTATAAGGCCTCTGGGTCTAGCAGGCTAGGCCGGTCGAGTGTACTTACGAGACAAGCCGTAGTGGGTGACTGTGGATTGATTCCAACTACATGTAGCTCTTCAGGCTGCTCATAAATCCATTCGATATGTGAGGTTTAGCGTCCCAAAACCTCCATATAATTATGAGAGATGCCGTAGTGGAGGACTCCGGAAATTTCGGCCACCTGGGGCTCTTTAACGTGCACCCAAACCTAAGCACATGGCGCTACAAAATTTTCTCGTCAATTAAAAATGCAGCCACTGCAACCGGGATTTGATCCCGCGACCTGTGGGTCAGCAGCGGAGTACCTTCGCCACTAGACCACCATGGTGAGGCTGCTCCAAAACTTATGAGCATCGTGTTTTGTAGAAATTTGGTTCCACTGAAATGTAGCGGCAGTAAGCGGCGGGAATCGAATGCGCCAGCTCAAGTTTGGCCGGTCGTCGCGTCACCTGCTAAGCTGTCAAAACGGGTCATGACATGAGCGTACAAGGTAATACCTAACTATTACCTTCTTGGACTAATAAGTTAATACTTACAAGTTATGAACTTTCGTTTCGCTTTATATATCACGAGACAGAATGAAAATCCTGTTTCATTTGATAGTGGGCGGCACGTACTGCCGTCCTGTCTGTAGGAAGAAAGAGCAAACAAATTTACATGTACCAGTAACATGCTTTAGTGCTGCAGCATGCAAGATGCTATTGGGAAAAATCACACAGAATGCTTCTGTGCTTTACCAATCCTTACCGCAGATGTGAAATTGTGGAGTGCCGTATAAATGTTGCATGTCCGAAGAATGTGCATTCATTGAAGAGCACGACTGCAATGCATGTCTGAACGGCATTATAAAAAAAGGTTATAATAAGAACACAAAAGTTGGTGTTTTCTTTCTGATGTCTTTCCTTGGTTTTGTGCTTGCAACCTACGTTCTTTTCTAAGAAATCCATACCAACTAGGCTAAATTTCGCTTAACAGGTCTGAGAACGTCTTTTGAGTGTAAAACCACAAAAAAAGAAGAATAGGTAAGTGGCACAAATGAAAGGATGTATAACAGTTCCCCCTTCACAGTGAAATTTCTTGACTATATCAGCACGCAAATACTGGCTCCTATTTGCCATATTTCATAGATGCATTGACATCTGTGAGAGATTTACATAACTCTAGACTTAGGTACTGGAAAACAAGGGGATAGACTTGTTCAGCAAAATAAAGTCCAGTCGAGGAGATTCCCTTGCGAGTACGCGTTCCGACAATCTCTCGAGAGATCGACGTTCCAACGTGATCCTTGAGCGCTCACACTCTTTATGCAGATGATGGCGGCACAGAGCATAAGACTCGTTGTGAACAAATAATACACCCCATAAACACTTAAACAAGGTCGGAGAGCAGGGAGGATTTCTTTTTGCGTTTTTTACGGCTCCGTGTGTTGGTGTTCCTTACCTAGCTTTGGTTCATGAAGGTTGGACAGCGTTACCAAAGAGACTGCATGGGCTTTTCACATCCAAAAATGAGAGACAGCGTGAAATTCATCTCAACTACTTGGTGTGTACGTTTTATGTTTCCTTAGTTGAGTTAAATTAGCGGCGTGTAAGAGTGACGGTTGAGGGATGTCAGGGATTGTGAGGAAAATAAGATCGGTTCATGTGCAGGTTTATCCGTACCATATTTTCTATTCCACTTGTAAATTGTGGATAAAATGTTTCTTTTTCGTTATACTAGTCTCATTTCTTTTCGACGTAGAGTAGTTTGAGGAGTCTCATTTTTCATGTCCTCTCATCTTCAAGTGGATACCTGAATGCTTATGCACGATTCCTAACGGTCTGCGTGGCCCTTTTTTGTTGTTCTTTTTTTTTTGCTTACGACTAGTATTGCAATTTTTTTGTACTGATTAGTGAGACATAGTTGAGTTATGTAAGCGGCAGTGTCTGATGGAGGAACAACTGAGCAGTGATCGAATGTACAGGGCTTCATTTTGCCATAAACTAAACAGCAATGACCGAACTGGCAGCGGTGATATTGTTACATATGTGCGCAGTATCCCAGCTATTATTTTAGGGCTGCTATCTATGTGTCGCTCTCGAAGTAAAAAACAACAACAAGTGCCACATTCATTTCGTTTCCAATTCTTTATCTGAAGAATATACAGTTCCTCTTCTGCTATCAACTTGGCTGGTCTTGTATCCATCGCGGCCCAACAACAACCGAACATAAGATGGTGTCAGAGTGACAGCAACCACCGCGCAACTATGGCCCACGCCGACCTACAACCACCGGCTCATTTAGAGCCAGGTGACAACCCGCAGCAAGTCTTGGAGGACTGGAAAGAAGCGTACAACATCTATAGATACGTGCAAGCTTGTAAGTACGCCACCACGCTGACAGCTACGCATAGGGGCCTACTTCTGCATGTTCTCGGGCCTCATGTCATCCACGTCACCGAGTCATTCACCTCTCCACTTCCAGCCAATGACGGCGAGCAGCCGACATATCAAGTTACCTACCACCTAAAAGAGCACTCTACAGACCATACGAAAAACTTAATACAGGCATCTGTTCTGCTCAACACGATGAAGCGAAAAGAAAACCAAACATTCGACGAGTTTATAACGGGTCTTTTGAGGCAAGAGAGAAGCATGGAATAAAGACGCTAGGAGGTTAACCAGGTAAAAGTAACCGGTTTGCTATCCTGCGTAAGAGTGAGGTAATAGGGGTTGCACTGAAGACAGAGAGAGAGGGGGGTAGATAAATAAAGCGTGAAAAAGACACATACACACACACACACACGCAGGACGTTCGTATCAGTGTCGTTCTGAGAATCCATTTGAACGCAGGAGGCGCAGTAGCGCTTGCACAGCCTTCTTTTGTGGCGGCAGGTACGGTCTGTGGCGCTGGGTTTGTTCTTCCGAAAGAGTTTGGTGGTCTAGAAGGGTTGCTGATTGGGCGATTTGGTCATCCGTGAACGTAGCGTGTATTAGCGCAGTACATAAAAGAAAGGGACGCGACACAGACGTAGAGATAGGCAGGCGCTAAACTTCCAACTGTTTATTTCATGCCAATCACACCCTTTTTATACATCCGCGACCTGTCCCTTTCTTTTATGTACTTCGCTAATGCGCGCCACGTTCTGGGTGATCTAGTTTATCAAACGTATTGCAAAGCGCCTGTGTGGGCACTAACATAGAATATGTTGAATCGTTTCAACACTGCCACAGTGGTCCCATGTTGTGGTGTCGGCTATCCATCCCTATGCGAAACGTGTGCGCATGCGTAAATGCTTCATTCATCCATAAACTAGACAAAAGTGTATATCGTCACATCGGCAAAGTCCAGCAAAAGTTCGAGGCTGTGGTGTTAACTTCGCGAGAAAGTCGCTAAATTTAGCGTCTTTTCAGTCGTGTTCGCCACAATTTTATCTCTTTGGAGTCTTAGTAATTTTTAGGGAGGACTTGCGAAATTGGAGGTAGTGTTATAAAACAGACATAGAAAATAAGGAAACTGTAAGAATAGTATCATGCTCGAAACAAGCTTTAAATAATGAGGCCAAAGCATTTAAATGAAGACTAATGTCCTTTGGCAATGGACGAAGCAGCATACCGGTACCGTCAAGCTCATCAAATCGAAGCTTATGTCATCACGCGTACTTCGCTTTTTAGATTCATAAAAGCATATCCCCGTAAGCGATTGACAACAGCAACTACACTGTCGCATGCACCAGAATCATCGAGACATGCAAACATGATTAAGGGCTTCTATATCCACTTTTATCCGATTAACTCCAGCAACACCGAGAAATTGCAGAATCGATCACATCAGATCCGACAATATTAAAGGTGGCAAGATTCATAAAGGATGAGGGGCCTCAGAGACTTCCAGCTGTCGACAAATGTCGAGCTATTCTATACCACATAAGGAACAGAATGACTTAAAGCTCCAATGTTGGTCTAAAAAAGAAGGGGGGGGGGGGGCGGGTTGCGTATGCGCGCATTTTCGCAACTATTCCGCAAGCGCTGCCATCTATGCGTCGCCTTCAAGTTAAACAACAAGTAGTGCTACCTGTGTTGCGGTCTGTCTGTATCTGGAGAATAAACAGTTCCACTTCTGCTCTCGACTGAGCTGGTCCCGCATCTATCGCAGACCAACAACAACCCAAGATAACAGAGATTACAACAAAGAATGCGTCCACCAGCTACAGTACCGGTGCTTTTTTAAGGACAACAAAAATGTGATAACAGAAACACCATGGCAGCGGCGACAACAAGCGGCCAAACGTTATCACGTAGGCGCGCGAACTCCCCACCACTTGTTTAGCGTCCCGTGGTATCGTTACGTGCCGTAGCAGTCAGGGCCTCACCGCTGACGTTGTGGGTAAAGGCTACCTTGTTCAACTATTGTCCAGCAATCGACGGCTGTTTTACCGGCTCGGACGTGCAGCTAAGGCTTGTACGGGATTAACCAACATGTCTAGATCGACCAAGCGTTGCGCGTGGAACATCACGAGCGACATTTGAAGTTTGGCACCACGCATACTCAGATGTGGCCAGTTTCGATGATGTGCCTGCCTTGCAGTTTCCGTCCTTTTTTATGGCCGCGATGACTGATTCCGCCCTCGAAACGCCATCAGCTCTATAGGGCCCAAAACAAAAGTGCAATAATCCGGATTGGTAACTTTTATAAGGTGAACATATTTTTGCTTCGCAGTATCATATAATATTGAGAACAGTTCTTTTTTTTTCAAAGTCGGCCCTTAGGCATAAGAATGCTCACTAGGTTTTTTTTCTAGCTTTGTCATGCACTAAATTGTCCAGAGCGCTTTAAATGGCTAGGGCCCTTGTTTCGTACATAATTATAAACGAAGATTTAAAATATTGCAATGCAGGCGCAATGTACGACGCGTGCATGCTCAGATGTGATGCATTTGTGACGGGTGATGTCGCTTGTGTCGTTCCGAGCACGAGGCTATGTCGTTCTAGGCATGAGAGTTGGCCACTGTGCCCACTGTCACATAGACTTCCTTATAAAGTCCCTGCCTGCATTTATCAAGTCACAAGAGCCCGGATCACGTTTTATATGATTACGGTGTCGCACCCTCATTCACACGCAACGAGGAGTAGTAACATTCACCTAATATGACAATGGATAAGTGTGAGCAAGGACGGTAACACTAAGCCACCTTACTCAACAAAGAAGGTTCTGAATCCACTCGAAGTCTCTTTCTCTCAACTATAGTGAACTAGAAGACTTCTAGTGGCGCGAGCAGCGAGGCGTGAGCGAGCCGTTTTCATCCTGACGCCACGAGGTGGCGCCACTGCAACTTTTCGTAGGACGAGATCTCACGGCATTTTTTAGAATTTTGCTTGTTATTTCGCGTTTTTCAGCTCATTTATTGACTCCATTCGAAGAATACATCCTTCTCACTGGTGAAAGCCCACACGTTTTGATGGCTAGCGTTGTTAAACATTTAAAAGACGTGTACGAAGGCCACGTCACTATTAAAGCGCGAAGAATACCGCATTCCGATTTTTGTGCTGTCAGCGAAACTTTGACTTCAAGAGCAATTTTTTTTGTCATAAATGCCACCAAACAAGGACGTACCATTGTAATGACGTGCAAAGCTAACTGTTCGCATGACCATAGGCGTACGCACGAGTCCCCCCTGCCGCCGCTAATGACCTAATGGGCGCAAAGTTTTCCCCATATTTTTACTCAGTCGAACCTTTTCCATCATTGTTTAAACGACACGGTTATGGCCACGAAAGTTTTTGACGATTATGGCGGTTTTATTTAGGCGTAATTATGAAAAATGACACCACAGCTATGTTCATATGAAACCACACTTCAAGAATTTATTGACAACTTACTTCACTACAAAAGTAGTAACAGGAAACATCTTGACCGTGATGATCAACAGCTTTCATGTACACACTCATTTAGCACCTGCTCAACTCCAAATGCTTTGATGCCTGCCGCCTTTTGTCGTTAGCTCGATTGATACTTTTCGTAAAGAAATGCAGGCGTGTCGTTAAGTGAAATGCAGTTACGTCAGCAGCTATGGCTTCAGCATGTTCTCGGCATCCAAGCGTAGTTTGCCGCTTTTTTTTTTTTGACAATGTCTAACACATCAAGCACGCTTTCAGAGCGCAGCTCTAAAAGGCTAAAGCAGGTTGTGAATGACTCCTCTAGGTCGGCCACAAATTTGCACAGCTTGCCTGCAGGATAACGTAACCCGCCATTGTCCTTCAAACGGACAAGCTCAGCCATATTCAAATCATCAGCTGCCTCCTTGGTGAGCAAAAGAAGGTTCATGCACTCTTCACAACCAGCTTTGAGAATGCACTTTCTTGCGACATAATCGGCAATGTATTGATTTGTGGGGTTTAACGTCCCAAAACCACCATTTGATTATGAGAGACGCCGTAGTGGAGGGCTCCGGAAATTTTGACCACCTGGGGTTCTTTAACGTGCACCCAAATCTGAGTACACGAGCCTACAACATTTCCGCCTCTATTGGAAATGCAGCCGCCGCAGCCGGGAATCGAACCCGCGACCTGCGGGTCAGCAACCGAGTACCTTAGCCACTAGACCACCGCGGCGGGGCAACCGGCAATGTAAAACATTAGTCTGCGATCGCTTGATGCCACAACAACAGGAGAATGATCTGGCGCAGCCTTAGTGAGTAAGGCATCTGCGGCATCTAGGTTTCCATCATCGAGAAACCTGTCAATCAGCTTCTGCCTCCCAGTGCAAGTGTTCTGCTCACCAGCATCTGCATTCAAGAGTGAACTGACAACAGCAGGCTCACAGTTCCCCCTTGAAATAGAGGGCGCAAGATTGCTGAAGCTGAGACAGTTCACTGTAGCAATGAACTGCTGAGGTGTCGGGTGGGTATTGCACCCCGACGACTTTCTAACGATGCCAAAGAGATGTTCGACAGGGTCCTGGCACAACCTGCTCGTCATCAAACAGTTGAAACCTACATTTTCAGTCAAATACTCCAACAGCGACAAGGTACTTGATAGTGTTACTCGCAGTCCAGTTGCTGTGGACTGACTGAGAAGGCCCCTTTGCCCATTTGTGTGGCGTTCCCAGTCTGACAAAAAGGTTAAAAAAGAGTTTAGCTTCTCAGCTGATCGAGGGTTGGGGCGGAGTGCTTGAGCTGGAAAGCGCGATGTCATGACTTCTATAACACCATGTATGGTCCTGCAAAAGAATGTTTCAGTGAGCTTTATGCGCAGCTAAGAAAGCTGCAAAGAGTTACAGTAGCACAAAATTAGGTAAATATAAAATTTTGCAATGCTATTCAGAAAAGTGAATTGTTGCTGCTATGCTAGCACACAGATGTTCCAGCCTGGGTTTGTGCAGCTGAAGCCCATGTGTTACTTTTTCACTGAACAGCTGGACTGCCAAGCCAACTCACATTTTTTCGAATTTGTTAGGGTTTGTATGGCTGGATGTGATGCCATGCATAGCCTGCAGGGTAACTTTGCTGCCATCCAGTTCCAAAGCCTTGCGAATAGCTCGCATAGTCACCCGCATATAACCAAAGCAGTGATAATCCACTGAAAGTTAGAGCGACTGGAAGAAAATTTGTGGTAGGTTAAATAGCACGTTATTTGGATTAATTAAGGTACTTACTTGACCCTTCGGTGTTTGAAAATTCAAGCATACCAGCCGGTTTCGAAGGCACTTAAGGAGATGAGGGAAATCTGATATTAAGTAGAGCTGACGGTGCTCGTCTACTGGATGTGGTGCACTGCACTTGATCTCATTCAAGGAGGCCTTGACACCCATTAGCGTCCGCATGCGTCTGTTCCAACTTGCACCGTCTGATGTGATGAAGTCCACCTTCAGGCCTGCTTTTTCGGCCAAAATTATGGCTTCAAGCATGATCTTGGTCAGGGTACCTCCATTGACGTTTCCTCTTGTTGCAAACGCTTCCAGAATTTGAGTCCATTTCCCAATGAACGGTACGAAAATTAAAACCATTCCATGGTCACACGGTGTGTGCTTATCTTTAGGAGACGTAAAGCTACCTAGATTCACAAAACCATCTATGTGGCCGGTTGTTGTTACAGAAAGATGCTCAGAAAGGTGCGTTTCGTCTACAATAATTCCACCGTGGCACGCGTATTTCTCCATTGTGGCTGTCTTTTCACTCACCACATTGAAAATCTCTGGGCAGAAGCCAAACCCTGTTCTGTACGACTTCAAATATTTGCGCAATGTTCTTTTACTTGGCAGTGACAGAATATTTTCTTTCCTCAAGTGCTCATAAGGCTTGGCGCTATTCATTTTCATTATAAGACATTCCAAAACCCATTCATTGGAATATCTCATGCCTTTTGCACTTTTTCGTGATGCCGATTTAAACATGTGAACTGTTGCTTCATGCTGTTTCGGAGGAAGGGCTTCTATCCTAGAAGTAAATTCCTCCTCAGTGATGGGTTTGTTTTTAGCTGACATTGCTTTCATTTGATTTTTCTATGCAGTGGCGCTATTCTTCAAACGCCTGGTTTTTTGCCTCTGAAGCTTCAGGCGCTGGGCAAGGGCTCCTTTTCTAGGCACATGAGCTTTTTGGAACGACTTTCTGGTCAACAATAGCTTTCGATGCGACTTGCACTCTGGGCAAATAAGTCCTGTACACGAAAGAAAAACAATTGTTTAAATACCCGAACAATAAATACATGCGGCGCTTGTAGATCAAAGCACTTGAACGCACTTACCATCGGACAAGACCTTCCCGGAGCATTTGGTACTGAAGACGTAGAGTCCGTTGGTGTATGTTGCTGCTTGCTGCTTCACCGTCAAAACCGGCAACATTTGCCTGAATTCATTGTCCGACATTGCTCCCTTGCAAACACACATTGCCATGGCATCATCCAGTACAGCTGCAGCGTCGCCAACGGAGGCCATTGTTTTTTCTGAGCACAGAACGCCTTGACAATAAATGGCAGCACAAACTTCGTCTCCTGAGGACTTCTTGAAATTGACAGCTCGCTCATGACAAACAACAAGCCTTCCTTGCTTCTTCAACGAAGACGTCGCGAAAACCAAGCCGACACTATCATCTTCAATGCGGCACCACCTCGGCGATGGTGCTAGTGAACGTAGGGTCTGAAACTTGAAAGGCGAGGATTCTGCTGATTCAGGTTCTTCAAGCACCTCGTGTTCGTTGTTAGTGTAGACAGCGCTTTTGACGTCCTGGCGCGGCTTCTTTCTTCGAAGCGGAACTGAACGTGCAGGTCTCTTCCTTTCCGTTCTCTGTTGCGGGGTTTTAACGGAGAAGTAGGCTGGGCACTGAGGCAACAGCGTAGGAATGGCATCGGGAGCTAAAGACGGCTTGCCTCTCGGAATGCGCACTTCCACGCCATCGACCACATGAACTTAATCGCGCAATATGCAATGCGCTTCGAAATGATGTTCACACACAGCTGATGATTCCGTCAGGCTCTTGTCTGCTCTTCTTGGGTTTCGCTCCCATTTACTTCGAAGTGAGTCGTCTCTTGGTGCGGTGAACAGCGATGCTTTCGGCGCGCCTGGATAGCCGGTGCGGCAGCCTGGTGCAAAACAGTGGGAATCTGTTCTTCTTTTCGCCATGTCATCGCGAAATTCCCAGTCACTGGTACAATATAGATCCCGCTCACTGCATTGACTACTTAACGCCAAGATACGCAAGATAATGTCAAGTTATCCGAGTAACACGGCGCGCACAAAACGAGCAAAACCACAACCCTCCCAGCCATGTGCCACCAACTGCCAACGAGCGCGCCGGAGCAGCCGGAGGCTAGGAAAAGGCGCAGTGGCACCCTCGCCAGCCGTCAGTGTCATTTTGCTTCACCCGAGCCGGCCGCAGCCGCCGCCGGTCACACCACTAGAAAATGTTCTAGTTCACTATACTCTCAACGTACTTTTACGATGTTTGTGGCGACTGAATTCCTGGAACTGCTCGCGAGTCACTCTGTCTTCCACGAAAAGCTTGCCAACATCTGCACCCTGTTCTCAAGTGCCTCCCCAGAAGAAACAGCAAAACAAAGCAAAGTTCCCTCATTATCGATATACTATCAGATGCATGGAACACTCGCCTGAATCGTCTCAGGTTGCGTTAGTAGAGATTGATAAACTACCGACCTATAAACCATGGGGCGAGAGAGATGTGTTCAGTCATCGATATTTCACACACCATACGTTACTAAATTTCAAAACCGCATGCAATTTTTTTATTACATGCTCAAGCTGGATAATTACCATCATAAAAAAACTGCATTTCTCTCCCCTTTTTTTGTTACGTAGAAGTTACAGTGAAGAAGAGAGCACTCGGTCTTTTAAAGGGCACCTCACCGATCCACGTTCAAAAACGAGGGAGTGCCTTTCTCCTCACACTCGCAACCCTTCCTAAATGCAATATCTACTCATCGCCTTTTATTACTTACTAAAATAACTTGTACAGAGGAAAGAAAGCAAGAGGAGGAAAGGAATGGAGGTTAAGCAGAAGAACGTCCGGTTTGCTACCCTGCAAAGCAGACGAACGTTCGGTTTGCTACCCTGCATTGGGAATAAAAGAATGGGGATTTAAATGGTAGCATATCCACGAAGTGAATGATGGCGAGTGGGCGAAGTTCTAGGGGTCATTAACCCCCGTAAATTTTTTTCCTTGTTTATTTCATAACAAAGTGCACTCCATAACCATGAGAGAGATAGCCGGGTGTGATCGCGCTTTATAGGTCTTGGGGTGCCGCAGCAAAAGAAACAGCGTGCCACGAGTGCACTTGCAATCATTATATAGTTCTACTCTTCTACCTTCGATCGGCGCGCTCGTGGCCGGGTCTCTCAGCGCGTACAAGCCAAGAGAAAGGACATCGGTGGGACAAGCCTTGACCCTGAGGTGCTTCGCCTCTTAGAAGAGCATCTGCTGTATAAAGTTGCTAGTAAAGTGCTGGGTGCACCAAGGGTAAGTCCAAATGCAACGGTGACGTGATTCAGCTGGACTTCCAAAGTGCAGCCCTGATCGAGCTTTCAGACGAAGCTTTGTGTCAAACCGTTGTTGCTCGAATGGTAAAGAGCCGTTCACACGTGCTTCGTATTCGCAGAAGGTCTGTAGAAGTAAACCGAGTGCCGTCGCCCGACATTGGGGTCTCGGAGCATCCAAACTTACAAAAGGGTGCACGTAGGCTTCAAATGGTTGTTTCAGTGATAAATCTACGCATCGGAAGCACTTCTGATCATTTCGTATAAGCACCCTCCCTCCCCCACGAGGTACATCATTTCACTTAAGTCTACGTACAATTGCTGCTAAGGGTGCCTAGGGCAGGTTCAGGGATGCGAAGGCGCTCTAGGTGCGGAGGGCATCGCTGCCTCTTACATAAGGCTACAGGTGCTCTTCGTAGTTAAATTATTCATATGTGAAGTTTAACGTCTCAAAACCACCATATTATTATGAGAGACACCGTAGTTGAGGGCTCCGGAACTTTGGACCACCTGGGGTCGTTTAACGTCCACTCAAACTTGAGCACATTGGCGTAGAGCATTTTCGCCTCCACTGAAATTGCAGCCGCCGAAGCTGGGATTTGATTCCGTGGTCTGCGGGTCAGCAGCCAAGTACCTTAGCCACTAGACCACCGCGGTGGGGCTTAGCTAGTTCAATTATTTGCTGAATCTCAAGTGGTTCTACTTGCCTCAGCTGAAGACTTGTGGTAACCATCGCTTCGACCATGTTGTCCTTCATCATCATCATCATCATCATCATCATCATCATCATCATCATCATCATCATCATCATCATCATCATCAGCCTGACTACGTCCACTGCAGGACAAAGGCCTCTCCCAAGTTCCGCCAGTTAACCCGGTCCTGTGCTTGCTGCTGCCAATTTATACCCGCAAACTTTTTAATCTCATCTGCCCACCTAACCTTCTGTCTCCCCCTAACCCGCTTCCCTTCTCTGGGAATCCAGTTAGTTACCCTTAATGACCAGCGGTTATCCTGTCTACGCGCTACATGCCCGGCCCACGTCCATTTCCTCTTCTTTATTTCAACTATGATATCCTTAACCCCCGTTTGTCCCCTAATCCACTCTGCTCTCTTCTTGTCTCTTAAGGTTACACCTACCATTTTTCTTTCCATTGCTCGCTGCGTCGTCCTCAATTTAAGCTGAACCTTCTTTGTAAGTCTCCAGGTTTCTGCTCCGTAGCTAAGTACTGGCAAGATACAGCTGTTATATACCTTCCTCTTGAGGGATAGTGGCAATATACCTGTCATAATTTGAGAGTGCTTGCCGAACGTGCTCCACCCCATTCTTATTCTTCTAGTTACTTCGATCTCGTGGTTGGGCTCTGCGGTTATTACCTGCCCTAAGTAGACATAGTCTTTTACAACTTCAAGTGCACTATTACCTATCTCGAAGTGCTGCTCCTGTCCGAGGATGTTGTCCTTAGTGGCTGCTTAATCCGTCATAGGGTCACGGCAACTACCAAGCCGGAGCTTGTTTCACGCAGACAGTGTCACCATCGTCGCCAGTCTATGTTGCGTGTGACCACAACAGCTGAATAGGCGAGCGCATGCAAAGGGCTTTATTTTGCCATCAACTATACACAACAACAGGTCAACTTCCCACTGTCATACTACAACAAAGAATACACGTGCCAACTATATTGGCCATGCTCTTTAAACCCAGCAAAAATATGACTACATAAGCGCCGTGGAAACAGCGTTAAACAAGAAGCGACGCCTTATCGTATAGGTGCATGACGTATCACAAACATAAGTACTGTCACCTACAGGTAACAAGTATTTCACACATACACTGCTGTGTCCTGAAAATGCCGTACCTAACACATCGACGCCTTAATCTTGCATATATAACCGCTGGTTTTTTATGAATAACTTACTAGATTCTAGGAGAAAGCAAATTTGTGAAGGGGCAAACAAAGTTAGTTGCGCAGATTAAGTTCGCGGGTTTGGCGCGGGAGCAGGAAGCCCAGGACCAGGTCGATTGGCAGAACATGAGGGAGGCATTTGCCCAGTGGTAAGAGAGAGAGAGAGAGAGATAAAGATGCAAGGAAAGGCAGGGATGTTAACCAGACGCACATCCGGTTTGCTACCCTGCACTGGGAAGAAAAAAGGTGAGAAAAGAGGTTGGCCAGCGGTAAGCGTAGCCATGCTAATGATGACAGTGATGAAACATCACACAGGCTTTAGAAGGCTCGCAAGAACACCACGCAGCACGAGAAGCACACAGTGCCACACATTCTTTTACTTTATGAGGCACCGGTAAGAGCTCGTACATCGCACATTCGTAAAACGATTGGCAGCATATCCACGGAGTGAATGATGGAGAGTGGGGTGAAGCATTCGTCAATCCATTCGTTATTGCTTCCATCAATCCATGCGTCCGTCTGTGTGACCGTCCATGCGTCCATCCGCCCGTCCATGCGTGCGTCTGTTTGTGCGTCCGTCTCTGATCTATTGAACACTCCAAGTACCACCGTCTCGCATCTTTTCATCATATATTTTCCATATAGAAGCACCGCCATCCAGCGGATTTTCCAAGAACTAAACGAGAGGTGGCACATGCACACTTTCTTACGGCTTGCGCTTCGGGTCTACTTCCCACCTTTAACCACCTCGAGTTCATGCATGGTATATACTAGTTCACTGTATTCTTGGCACTGCGGCCCAACGCTCACTAAACCTTTCTAAAACCAAGGAGGTTACGCTCAGCGAGTGTAATGTAGCAACCTTTTGCTGTCAGATAGTGCTCAATGTACATGCCAATGGCTGCTAATGGGAAATGAGAGACAGGAGAATTCGGTTTTTACATTTTTATGGCTTGCGCTTCGTATCTACTTCCCACCTTTAACCACCTCAAGTTCATGGTATATACTAGTTGATTGTATTGATGACACTGCGGCTCAACGCTCGCTAAACCTTTCTAAAACTAAGGAGGTTACCCCCAGCAAGTATAACGTAGCAACCCTTTCTTGCCAGATAGTGCTCAGTGTACATGCCAATGGCTGCTAATGGGGATCGCAGCGTGCGCGTTAACTAAAAGCCGAACGCTCCTGTCTCTCATTCCCCATTAGCAGCCATTGGCATGTACATAGTGCATTATTTTTATTGTTCAACGCACAGAAGAAATCTCTCACCGGCACCACTTTGGACGTCAAAATGTTATACTTGTTACATACTACAACGGCTATGAGGGACGAACGGGTGCCGTTATACGGAGCTTCGCTCCTAAAAAAGGAAGGTGAATCGATAACGCCACCACGTATAAAGAAGACTTCAACTTCGAACCAAGTCAGTGTCGTAAACAAGAGCCTTTTGGGGAGTGCTTCACTTTAAAATGCTGTCGCATTGAATATGCTCTTTGCTGCCACCCGCATACGTTACTTAGCGTTCACTCGCATTTATCTTACTTATATACTTCTGCGAATGTTGTTAAGTACCATATTCCTAGAAGTGAGAATAATCTTAGAGCCACCTTTTCGTTCTTTTTGTATAACTCACTTTTTTTTCTTGTCTAATTTATGGTATTTAAGGCATGGTTACCAACCCGGAAGGGAACGCTACCGACAACTACAACATTGAAGCTGTAGACTTCCTCGCTTGGTCGTTGCTCACATCTGCCACCCACAATTCTGGCCTTCTTCGCTAAAGCGACGTCAACCTCTTGACTCCGGCATTTACTCTGTGCCGTGGCGTCCTTCGCATAAGTGGTCACCATCGATCGCTTAAAGCGGCCGCCAGAGCATCCACGTCTGCCCTCTTCACTCCACTTGTATTTGTTGTTGTGATCCCAAGTGCTGACGCTTAAGGGCACGGAGGGGCTTCCAGCACAAAGTTCGTTACTCCTGGCACACTCGTCTTCAACGCCGTGTCGTGCACTCTTTGCGGAGGGCCACGCGCCCTGCGTCTTGCTGTAGTGGCTGAAAAACTATCTTGTAGGGGATGTCATGGCTTGGTTTTACGAGATGGGCGAAGGGCGGCAATTTCTATGGCGTTTTGCAAGGTGGTATTTATGATACTTTCTTTTCTTTTGTTCCCTCTCTAGCTGAGGCCAAGATTTTCCACTTGTACACAAGAGAACACCGTTCAAATCGTGGAGATCACCAAATAAAGAGCTCTTAGCGTTTGTTGCACAGGTTAGAAACTTGGTACATCTAGTGTAAAAGTTGAATGCACACAAACTGCGTTAACAAGCGTTAAATATTTTCGGGTTTAGAGATTGCTGTACCAGGTGCTTCAGGGAGTGGGTTCATAGGAAATGCAGGGTGTGCCAGGTAACTTTAGCCAGAGTTTAAAAACATGTCCACACACGCAATTACGACGCGACCAAAGGCATGTTGCTCACAGTTACCTTCAGTTAGTCAGACTATTTTTAGTGTTCTCAAATATTGTTTAATTAGATCAGTTTAATAACTAGCTTTTGAAGGAACGAAGGTGGATAAAACTTTCAATGAGGATGTTGTAGATCGGTTTGCACGGTGTCCCATTAGACAGCTTTGACCTTTATTTCTGTCAGGTATTAGTGTTTTTCTACTAATTACTAATGCCCGCGAAATACAAAAAAGTACCACATGACAAGCCCGCTCGAGTGCCAGTGCGCACGATGATTCTAGTGATCCCTAACGTTCTGCGTGTGAACGACATTTGCTCCGTTGTGCTGCCTCGGCAGGGCCGCAACGATGATTGTGGCTTTACGATGAACACGTCTTGCTATTGGCTACAAAAACAATAACTGCTGTGAATGCTTATCACTGTGAATGCTTATCATGAGCCGGTGCAAGGGAAGCGTGTCATTTGTACGTGGAACGTTAGGGAGCACTAGAATCATCGTGCGTTCTGACGCGCGAGCTGGTTGGTCACTTGGTATTTTTTGTATTTTGCGGTTATTTGTAATTAGCAGAAAAACACTAATACTTATCAGATATCAGGTTTAAAATTATCTTTTTGGAAGTTTTGAAACTGACCTAGATCTTTGTTATTGATATTTTATCCATCTTCGTTCCTTCAAAAGTTCGTTAATTAAAATGAGCTAATGAAACAGTATTTCACAACACAAAAAAATAGTCTGCCTAACTCCAGGCAATGTTGAGCAACATGCATTTGGTCGAGTCGGAAGTGCGTGTGCCGGCATATTTTTAAACTCTAGCTAAAGTTACCTGGGACGCCCTGTATAAAACGGTGCAATAGCACGAAACACACTAAAAAAACTTATATTGCTTCGAACGCGAGGCTTTGTAGGACGAGCATCACTGCCAGAAGCATATCCAGAAATATTTTAAGTGGGAGGGGGTGGTGGGCGTGCTATCTATCTATCTATCTATCTATCTATCTATCTATCTATCTATCTATCTATCTATCTATCTATCTATCTATCTATCTATCTATCTATCTATCTGTCCGTATATCTATCTATCTATCTATCTATCTATCTATCTATCTATCTATCTATCTATCTATCCATCTATCTATCCAGCTATCTATGTATCTATCTATCTATCTATCCAGCAATCTATCTATCTATCTATCTATCTATCTATCTATCTGTCCGTATATCTATCTATCTATCTATCTATCTATCTATCCGTCTATCTATCTATCTATCCGTCTATCTATCTATCTATTTATCTATCTATGTGTCTGTCTGTCTCTATCTATCTATCTATATAACTTACACTTTATGTATTTGGCATTCCCTGTCCAATATTCAGGTGACTTATTCGAAAGAAAGCGGCTTAAACTGGCCGTGCTATCCCATGATCTACCGATGGTTTCTGAAAATCTAACCTTTTTTGACCACATTTCAGCTTCCGCCCTTCCGTCAGAGTGAAGAAAACTCAACTAGGCCGAATCGTAGTTTTTCTATAAAGAAAATGATCCTTCGCCGTAAGACACCCATGTTTCCAAAAAGCCGCACATGCAATTTAAAATTTTTGACAATTTTTTTCATTGATGCAGACGAAGTTTTTTGCAGTATTCGGGGTTTTTTTGTTGTTGGCATCATAACAACCAGTCGGCAAAGCATGTCAATCTATTTATTGCCTTATCCTTACTTCGGGCTGATAGAATAATAATCCTCAAATTTAATGCGAGTAATCTAAAATAACTGGTGCCTTCAAGAATATAAATCATTCAAGTAAACGCATATTTACGAATTTTTGAAGGCGCAATCACACGAATCATGAAACGTAAATATTGTTTAATGTAAAAGTAAGTACGTGTCTTACTCCCTCACGGTTTTCATGTTGTTTCCTCTTCAGAGAGCAACCGGAGATTGGAGTGCATGGCATGGAATTGATCTATGCTGGAGCCAGAGGTGCTGGCGCTAAAGGGATCAGCGACGGAGATGCGAAACGCCCAACACGGCGCTGGCAGCATCACACACGAAACTTAGCTGCCATTTTCTGAGCACTTCTAACAGGGGAGGATATATATATATATATATATTTATATACGAAGGCACAGACGACGCGTTATATGCAGTACGTGTGGAGAGGAGGAGGAAATGTCTGAACAATTGACATTGTTTTGTAAAGGGCTCCACCTTACAGACGAAAATAATGGCGGCGAATTTTTCGTAGCATTGGGGGTGAAGGGACAATGAAGACAAAATAAACTTTAAACGCATAGAAATAACCAGGAGGAAGGAGGCTTACTGATTTGTGGCTACACTCAAGGCGCGAGTAAAATTCAATCCTTAAACACATAGTGATAGTACTTAAATTTATGGCTAGGTAGCATGAGCCACGAACCTATCTAAAGGGCACAGCCAGGTCCATCCATCCATCCATTCATCCACCCACCCATCCACCCACCCATCCACCCACCCACCCACCGATCCACCCATCCACCCACCCATCCACCGACCCACCCATCCACCCATCCACCGACCCATCCATCCATCCATCCATCCATCCATCCATCCATCCATCCATCCATCCACCCACCCATCCACCGACCCATCCATCCATTGACCCATCCATCCATCCATCCATCCATCCGTCCGTCCGTCCGTCCGTCCGTCCGTCCGTCCATCCGTCCGTCCATCCCGCGAAGTTTTACGGTTGACAGCACAAATGTTATGCGCATAGACATATGTTCAACGGTAACATATGTTTTGTATAATTAGCTGTTTATAGTTGCTTAACTATGCGAAAAGCAAGATACGCATTCAGTACACCAGAGTCAGTAGGCTTATATCTATAGCGCTTGTGCTTGCGAGCATGATAGTCCGGGATAGCGCTGCGCAGACCAACTTCAGTGGATGGTGGTTAAGCATACAATTCATTCTAGCCCGACGTGACATCAGTAACATAGTACTATATATGCAATGTTTATCAAATTAGCCAGCACTGCAACCACAAATTACTTTTCATCAACTTTGCACCTGCAGCGGGCGTTTTTTTCAAGCAGTTTCCAGATCCCATGTGGCTCTACGGTAGAATACTTTATTGCCACGCAGAATTCTTCATTACAGTTTTTACTGGGCTCTTGACATTTATTCTGGCACAACTCCATCCTGATGACAAAGGTACTTGATAATGAACGATCCTTTGAGGCCTCTGTAGTAGTTAACAGTAACTCACACGCGAACAACACATGTGAAGAACCACCCGCAAAAGTGGTGTGAGCTTGCACATAATAAGCGGTGGTGCTCGATGTACATACAGTCTTTCAAAGCATTGCCATGTGAGGAGAGAAATGACAGAGTTTGCGCTCCCCTGTAACCTTAGGTGACCTACACCTGTGCCTACCACCACCAGCGCTACAGAAACGTCACAGACAAAATTCATAGCTTGAACCCTGAACATGCAAAGGTTATGACGGCTTCGTGCTTTCATCTTTCTCTCTGCTTTGTAACGACAGCTATTATGCAAGGGAAGAGGAGTAACCAGCGCCAACCATTAGCACCAACTTCTCCTGATATACATTGAATAAGAAAAAGAATGAATTAATGAATGAAGTAACAAAACGGCGCTTCGTATCTTCTTTAGACATCGTTAAAGTAGGACACTCTCGACTTCAATGTCGCTAGTAGAAATTTTCATAGTTTATGCTTGGTTGTGTTACAAGCTTTCGAAGCGTGGCATTTTAGTTAGCTAGAGCCGGCTTTTTCGCACGAAAACCCTACACAGAGTTGGTGCAACGTTTCCCGTATTCTCGCGTTTAAATCAACTACGCACAGAGGGCTGCCTCATATCGCAAGCACTTTGTTAACGGCGAGTCCTCGACGCACTCAAAACCACCGAGTCGTGTCAGAAAGAGTGGAGCAGCTTCACGTTGGAAATTGGAAACGACTGCGAAAGGCCTCCTTTTCATATGCAAGCAGCGTTATGTTTTCTTTTTTTTCCTTTTGTTATGTGAGTGTACTCAATGTAAGAAGCATAGTGTCTACAGGTTGGAAGCCTTTCTCTGAGAGATCTTTATGTCCGTCCTGCTTACAACGGTCCAATGGGCTCTTTCAGCTTTAAATCGCGTGGAAAACGAAATATGTTCGTTTCTTCGCACCAGGCTTAAAATTTGCTCTCTGCCTAGCGCTGATATGCTTGAGTCCTAAAACAGGTATATTATTAGAGGTACATGTCATCATTTACCTTCTTCATTAGAAAACATACCATCATCATGACACATTTTATGCATTGTATTCAGGAGCATGGGCGCGATACCTGTAGTAACCCGGTCATTAACATGAAGACAAACAAGTAAAATGGCCTTGTCCTCCAAGATTATTAGAAGAAAGCATAATATATATCCAAGGCAGAGAGATATTGCGGGAGTTATCTCGTCAGTCATATCACGCAATGACAATCGAAGAAGATAAGCATGTGAACGAAGCTTGTTGGTGCACAATCATAGTTATAAAAAATAGCGCAATAACGAGAACGAAACAGCGCTAGTCCTGTTTCATCTGTCTAGTCCTTGTTTTCACACTGTTTTTACTAAGAATGAACAATTAAACACAGAGAAACAGGTGCTTGCATTTGAGAGAGCGGATGACACTGACATTACGACATGCCATGATCATGAATTTCCCAATTTCATAGACATGTTCTCACATGAACACTCGATAGGATACGGGAGAAAAACACATATTGTCAGGCACTGAATGGACACACTTGTTCCGGCCTTTCAAATAACTGTCAAAGAGAAATATCCATGTACAATGCGTGAAATAATTCACACGAAGCGTAAAATGGGACAACTCAGGAAAACCAGAAAAGTTCTCCAGTTTTCGGATTGTGCCTAGTTGTTCCCCCGTATTGTGTCGCATATGTAACACTATCAGGGTTCCTCAATAATAAAGTGAATATGTCGAATATATCCTCCCTCAGTTACTCTTAGCGCAGGTTTGTTAAAAAGTCCCCAAAAGTTACGGCAATGCTTAAGTGTAAAGCTTGCTGACAAGGCACGTGTGCCTACCTCGCGTGGAAAACAGACAGCCCATCTTTTTGCCAACTATTTTCAGTCTGTTTACACTGCTGATCATGGTTTTCTTAAACGCTGTACATTAGGATCAAATATTGCAGGTAAATCTTTAGAAGCCCCCTTCTTGCCATGCTGGTGTGTTCCCGCTGTTACCGAACCTTGACGAAAAGAAAACCACTAGTCCAAATTACGTTTCATGTGCCTTTTTAAAGCAGCACACTGAACGCGTAAGCTAACTTTTTTTTCAGGTTTTATTCCTAAAGGAACACTATGGGGACAAACTTTTTTTTTGCGTATTCGCAAAGCATAATTTCACAATCCCGAAAGCCTCACTCTTTCCGCGACATGACGCTTGTGAAGCAAAAAAAAACGCGCGAAAAGAAAGCGCGTGTGGAGACGCCATCGTCAGATTCCCGCACCAAACACCATGACGCAGTAAATTTTAAAGACGTCTACTGGGTCCTACATAGCTTCAACTCGATAAATATGAAACGCAGTGTCATATGTATGTGCCACAGACCCAGCATACGAAGTTTCGGACAAGTTTAATAAGTCAATGTCGCGCAAATATGAAAAAACACATTTCAAAGTTTATGATTTCTGGAGGGAAATATAAAAATGAAACTTCAACATTGATTTTAACCGCTAATAATGAACCTATGACAGTTACGCTTATGGTGTTAGCGTTCTCAGAGAGCAGTTTATCAATCTGAACCAAGTCATTGTTTCTCTTCAACGTCCCTTAAAGTCACTTCGCATGGGTCATCATCCGGATGACTGGGAAATTTCAAAAACTTGTGCATAAATGTGGTTACATTTCTTTCCCTTCTAACTAAATACCCAGCTCACTAACATCTACTTAGTGTACAATATTTGAACACATTATCCTAGATTGATTTGATAGATGTGTGAGATTGAACGTCCCAAAACCACCAAATGATTATGAGAGACGCCGTAGTTGAGGGCTCCGGAAATTTCGACCACCTGGGGTTCAATAAGGTGTGCCCAAATCTGAGCGCTCAGGCCTACAGCATTCCCGAACACATCGTCCTTAAAAAAACACCTAACATAAGTTGCCAAAATTAATAGTATATTACACTCTAGCCATCATAATTTTCATAGTGGCTCATTGACTGTTTTCTAATTTGTAAAAACATTTCATGACTTTCCCAAAGATGTTAACAGTAAACCACGAATTGATGTAATCATCATGAACTTGTCCCAGGCTTTCGGTCACGTTCTATACCTTATACGTATATATAAATTAACATGCCTAATCGCAGAAGATGCGCTGACGCGCTGGATTCACGATTATATTATTAACTTTTATAACATTATGATGCGCACCGCCTAACGACTACGTATCAAATATACCTCCCCCCCCCCCCCCCCCCCCCGTGCTATTTCGTGCACAGCTGGGTTCTGTACTGACCCATCTGCTCTTTTTGTATATAAACAACATACGTTATCATATGGACACCCGCATTAGGCTAACTGCAGATGACTGAGTGGAGTATCACGCAATCAAAACTAAAAATGATCAAATAAAACGTTGTCATAATGTGTAGGGAGTGGCCCAGTGGCACTCATAAAGGAAAATGGTGTAAAACACGGATAAAATTGGTTTATATCAACATAACAAATCTGAAATCAAACCCTTCCCTTTCTTGTAGCATCAACGCTGTCCTGACATGAACAGTTTCACCGTATGGATACTTGATTTTAAGATAAGCGATGTCCTTAGCTAGAGCGAGCATACACAACAAATTAAAAAAAAATTGAACGAATTTTCTTCTTAAACGATTGCTGATCGGTTTCACCTTTAAAACACCATATCTTGCCGACACACGTCTTGTCCAAAAAATATTGAAATATGCTTGTGTTGGGTGATTTCTACAAAATAACGAGAACGTGCTTACACTGGAAAATGCACGAAGAAAATCTGTGCGTTTAATTCTGCAGTGGTGGGATGTGCAACGATTCCTCGACAGATTTTTTTTTTTCTGCGGGCTGGCTTCGATATTTTGTCTAACAGTGCCAAAGTGCACAGACTGAACTTCTGTTGCTAATTTTACGCAATGGTTACAAGCTAAATCCCAGGCCATTTGTTGCATGTAACTCTTCAAGAGAAACTGGGGTAGCAAACCGGGCATGTGCCTGGTTAACCTTTCTGCCTTCTCTCTTGTTGTTCCATCTCCCCCCTGCAAGAGAAACGCTACAAGAGCATATATTTGCTTCGAGAAATTTGATTCTCCAGCAATGTATTTAGCTTCTGTTTATTTTCCATTATTAGTTCGAGACTAGAATGCCCAAGGGCAGTTTATTGTTTGTCAACCTACGTGAAAATTTTTCTCTGAACTCTTAAGATCAGCTGTGTGATGCCGCTTTGTTGACTGTTGTCCCTGTTGCCCGCTTGGTAAAATTATTAGCTGTGTGTAACTATTTTTTTTGGTTTCTGTTTTTTATATTGAGCGCAGATTGTGTTGTTTGCGCAACCTCTTATGTGTATTTCACATGTGAATTTACTTTCCCTACTCTGTAATGATTCTTGAAGTATTGGTGGTATATAAAACATATATTGAAAAAATAATAATTTTTATTCACTCCACCTCACTTAAACATCCGGAGGGACGGGGTGAGTGTACCGAAGTAAAATGTCAGGCCTAAACAAAAACAAACCGTGAAATGCTATCGCGAGAAAGCGCTTTTACTAATTATGCATTCGCTTCTTTGTCATAGCACCAAACTCATCATTCGAATGTTATTGGTTCGAAGCCCAACTGCGTAAAATTATTTTTGGAACATAATAAGTCCTAATTATAGCACTTAAATTGAAACATTTTACACGGCAGTTCTCTTTCCAGGAAGATAAATGCCACCGAAGCCAGCGGCAGCGCTTTCGCGTAGTTTTCGCACTCATTCGTGCTTTTGTGTGCGATGGTGCTTCTTCGATTTCCGCTCTTCTTTCGAGCAAAGGACCCAAGTCCGCCCTATTGCGAGCCTCAAAGGCAACTGGTAGTAATAGAGCGAGTACGATCTCTACGCCACGAGAAAACAACGACGAAGGGATTGGTGGGAAGTGTCGCCACCGAGTATGATGAGTCTTCTGAAAGAAGAACCTACATATGTGATTGGGCGACGGGCACCTGTTTCAAACGATTGAGACGCCGAATATTCTCATTCTACCAGGCGTTTCGTCCTAACCACATGCAAAGCTGTGATGCGGTGCAACGGAGCTGTGCATCCTAACCACATGCGCAGCTCCGTTGTGTAACCTACGTATAATAATGCGCGGCGTTTTTCTTGATCTCAATGACTGGTAGTCTCTTGAGGCTGTGCCAATAACAAAAACAAAAAAAAAACCTTTGATGCCACTTGAGCTTCGCCTCCATTTATAGAACGCTTTCGCGTAATCCAAAACACCTTGCGTATTGCTTTGAGCCATACCGATGGGAGAAGAACATTTATGCACGTAAAAATGGTTGTTTCAAAATATCCGAAATCGCCTACTGCGAGTCGAGTTAAGCCAAGCCTTAATTATTCCTATCGCAAATCGGTGAACTACCCACTACCCATCGCCACACGGTCATGCGAACCTGAACAGCTGTACACTTTTATATTGGGAAAGGGCAGTTCAAAACCACCCTCTCGCCGCACAACCCACTGCTTTTGACACCTGGTGCAATTCTGCGATCTGCCATGCAATCTTACATGTGTTAACGAGACTCCACACAGTACATGGCAATCGTCTAGTCACTTTTACAGCGAAAGCTTTTATGAGATCAAAACTCGGGTCACGCGAGCCGTAGTTTTCCTCCGCCGGCACCGCTGTGCGTAACCACATCGCACGAAATTAGAAAAAAAACTTAGTACCAATGACACAGTGGGGCTCGAACCCGGGTCCGCTAAGTGCTAGCCCAGTATTTCACTGCTGAGCTACGCAAGTTTTCAGTGGTGGAATATTATTTATTAATATTAAAATTCATTGAACTTTATTATTAATACCGTAGTGGTTATCAAGCAAGTGCGCTTGCAGCTGTTACCCAATCAGTGTTTTTAGAAAAGGCCGACCATTTAGTTTTCGCTGTTACTGCGCTGCACCTTCCGCGCAGGCCTGGCACTTTTTTTACATGCGGAGCATGTTACACTAGGGGCTAGTCATGCGCCGTTGCCGTCCGCAGCCTCCCCTCCTCCTCCGCCAACCATCTGTGCGTCCTTTTCTCTTCTCAACACAGCGCGCGCAGTACACGCTTCTCCCCTCTGCGCCACGCGACCTTAAGTTTTACGTGCGCCAGCTGTATGCTAACGCGCGCGTGCGCAGGCCGGGGCTGGCGCTCGCTATAAATAACCAAGGGTCGGGGCGCACCGCCCTTCGTCGGTTGGTTTGTGCGGTCGCTCCACGTCCGATGTCGCTGGTGAAAATGTATGCTAACGAATCCGCAAACACACTTACTGACGTCCCTTCTAATAGCGTCAGCCAATGTGTTGGCGGAACCGCAAGCAATTCCGAAGACATTTCGTCCGTGGACAAGGCTGCCCCGAGAAGAGCTCGCGATGCGGAACGCAAACGTCGGCGTCGAGCGGAAAATTCCCGGCGCTCAACAACGCGCGAACGGCGAGCACGGCGTCGCTAGCATCTGCGGAGTCGACGTCATGACGATGTACCTCGCACTCAACCTATCGCGTGCCCCCATGGAGAAGTACGTCGACGAAGCCGTGGAAGAATACCTGAAACAACGATGGCAACGACGACCCTTCGTGATAGTTGGCGACTTCAACGTCGACGTCATCAAGGACGATTGGGTGGTCGACTACATGGAGTCACGGCACTCACTGAAACGAGCAACGCACGACGGCAAACGTCATGCGACCACAGTTCGCGGGACGTGCATCGACCACGTCTTTGCAAATTTTGACCTTCGACCACTGCAACTAGACCCAATCGCCCTTTACTTTACGCACCATAAAGCGATCTTGCTCAAAATACCCAAAGCGTCTCATCAATAAACATCGTCTTTCGCAGCATACGTGCGTGCGTGTTCACTCGTGTTCACTCATAACACACACGCATGTCGCAAATTATAAACCACATTTATCGCAGTTCAACATATATGCTGCACATATATGCCCCGCAACCAGTGTTCCCACTCGGGAAACTGCGGTCTTTTTTTTTTTTTTTCTCTGCGAAGCAGACTGAAGTACAGCGGCGGGGCTTCGCGATAGAACACGGGGTCGCCGAGGAGAAGGCCAAGATTGTATTCTCAGCAGGACCACACTTTGATATTGTAATTTGCAAATATGGTACCCATAATTGCAGAAACTAATGCTTACAAATACAGTTATTTTCCTAGAACAGTTTATGACTGGAATTCACTACCTCATGAGTTTTTTTCAGCTGGCAGTTTTTCTTTCTCACTGCAAAGTTATCTACTTGGCGATTGAGTGTTGAAATGTGTAATCAATTTTGTTGCTGTTTCACAGACATGGGACCTCTGTATATATATACATGTTTTTTTCCTTTTTTCTTGTATTTGTTGTTACAAATCAGTTGATATTTCTTATGTCCCTCCTGCCTGGACCGAAGTGCTGGTCCGAAGTTTGTGTAAATAAAATAAGTAAATAAAACTTATTTGCATATATGTTTAATTTTAGCTTGCAACAAACGACGTGGCTACCGACACGGACGCCGGAACTTCTGCGAAGTGGGTAGTTTATCGCTGCCCGTGACTCCATTTCCCTTATTTCGCTTAAAAGGGAACCGAAGAAGTTGATTTATGCTCCAGTTTATTCGCAAAATAAAAAGGCACACCTCGGTTAAACAGTGGCTGAGGAGCTTGGCTTCTGATCCTTAGAACGAGGCTTCAATGGCGGCCGTGGCGCTCACATTTCAATGGAGGAGAAACGGTATAGGAACGTGCACTGTGCGATCTAATTGCACGTCAAAGAACACTCAATGGTCTAAATTTTCAGAGCCCTTCATTGCGGTGTCTCTGATATTTATATACTGATTTGGAGACGGAAAACTCTAGATAGTAATAATATTTATCGGCGAAATATCTTCAGCTAGCAAGATAATAAGTACCTTATTAGGGTGGAAATTTACGTACACTAAATTACAAGTTACTGACAGCACCTTCGAGTTTTCAACAAAAGAAAAAAAGAAATATAAACCAGTAGTTTTATTCAGTCCAGTTCTCCTCGGCTATCTGTGCTCTGAACGCGTCATTTATAGATAGAACCTATCAGTCATATCCATGCATTTTTATACTTTATACACCCATAGATCATAACATACTGTCATGCCGCGAAGAGCTGCGTGCAGGGATCCTCAATAGTTCCCGGCAAATCGCATTTTTATGCTTTTTTCTATCCCTCTATATCGCTAAACACTGATGTGTGGCATTGACATGAATATTTATTTCAGCGTCTCAAGCGCAGTAACAAACAAACAGAAAACAAACAATTCCCGTGCTGTATTCACGGCTCAAAAGGAAATTCTGGGACTACGTGCCCCGACACGCCGACACTCCTGTCAAAGGGAGTAGGCGTCAAGACCACGCGGGATGCACGGAGAGATCAATATCGAGCCCATTCTTCAGGCTATATGACGCTGACTGCCTATAATCAAGAAACTATCGACGGCTCTCGGAATCAATACACGCATGAACTGCTTGACCAACCACACCGCCAGAGAAGTTGAGTGAGCCGATAAAAGAGGAGCATAGACCTGATGCGCTGTGTAAAGTTTTGCCTGGTGCACTCCCTCAAGCGGGGAGAAGATAGACGCTGTACGTTGAAGATGTTACACTTGGGAAGAAGAAAACGCCTCCTTGGCAAGCAACATCGCCACCGCTTGGGTACTGGTACTGGGCTTCTCTCGCTTGCCTCGTGCTGATCGTCGCTGGCATACGGTTGACCGTTGCTGTTTACACCGCTACTGTTTGCACCACCTGTCTCTTTGATGCAACTCTGTATGCCAACTCGACTTCGCCGAAGAGAGGCCACTGTTTTTTATCGCTCACTGCTAGGAGGGGCATCGCGCAATGTTATTGGTTTCGAAATGTATTCACCAACAAAGCTATTTTCTATACCTGTCATTGCAAGTACACCCAACAGCACATTCATGATACCACATCCATAGGCAGTCCCTGGCGTCCGCTGCAACCACCAATGTCTGTCAAAGCCGTTCTTATATGTCGTCAACTGAAGACGTTGCACATGAAGGCGACGTTGGGGCTAGTGACGTTTTTAACAGAGATGGACTTGAATAAGTGGCTTTGACAGGGATGTCACGTACCATGCGAGGGCTTCAAACTGTGGATGATTGCGTGTGTGCTGTGTTGTGGGCTGTCTTTTCTATCTTTCCTTTTCATCGTTCTCTCACCGACGTCCTGTTTGCGTGTGTACGGTAGAAAACCGATTGTCTTAAAACCTTGAGCCTCCCTGCGTTGACTTTAGTCTTATTTGTCGCTTAACTTTTAGTTCTGTGGCTGTTTTCTAAGATATTGCTATGATTTCTTAATTTCGTGCAACGCTGAACACAAACGCAGATACGGACTGCATCGTGTAGTTGACATCGGTCTTCTGTCGAGGGCTGTGCCCGTGAAGCGTCTGCTGCCCTACGTCTCCTCGATCGGCTAAGTAATGATATACGTTTAGTTTTAATAATATTGCTATTACTACTACTACTACTAACAAGCCCACGACTACTACTACGACTACTGCTACTACTATAAACAATTATTGAAATTGAAATTGAAATAAATAAACAATTATTATTATTATTATTATTATTATTATTATTATTATTATTATTATTATTATTATTATTATTATTATTATTATTATTATTATTATTATTATTATTATTATTATTATTATTATTATTATTATTATTATTATTATATAGGGGTAGTATTAGTAGTATTACAGGCTCTCCCCCACCTTTTGCTGAATACCACTGCAAAGGTCGTGCCTAGCTTTAGCCACGTAGTAGCGAAAGCAAGTATTTTTGTGATCTTTGGTTACCAACTTGTACATACAAGCTGGCCTTCAATAAGCTTAAGTCAACCAAACCTAACAAACATAACCATTTCCTTGGTTTTAAAAAAGGATTTATAGAATATTATTAAAGCAAAAAAAATCAGATTAGTTATGAACAAGATAAATTGTCCCCAGATTTAGTGCAAGAAAGAGCTGTGGTCTCAGACGTATGTCTCCTGCACGAAATACGGTATTGATCAGTACGAATTCATCCAGATTATATTTCTGCTTCTTCGAACTGCCTGAAAATGCCAAACGAGAGTAAAGCAAATGATATGCCAGGCAGAGAGCAGAAATAACGACTGTCACATTTATTGTAATTACTACGGCCCACGCCTCATACCTTATTGATGATGAAGAAAGATAATCTTTCAGAAGAAGGTCATGCCAATCATCAATAATGATCGAGGAAAACTGTCTTTCCAAATTTCATTTGAAACAAGGTCAGCGCTAAGACGTCTGCACTAAAACTATAAACGAATTCGATAAAAGAAAAGGCAACCTAATTATCACGCAGGAGGCTGCATACTTTATTCATCGGAGCCTAAGTTGAAGGACTACGCTCTTTGAAGAAGTCCGTGAGCAGGATACAGGTCACGAAGAAGGTCCTTCCATGAGATTTTTTTTCCAGCTTTTTTTTTGTTGTGTGTGTGTGGTACAGGAGCTCTGGTCTACGTAGTGTTTGTGAATGGAGCAGCTGACTTGGCAAAATTTCATGTTAAACGGTGACGCAGTGAAGCTCTATGTGATTCTCTAGGGCATATTTTCTTGTGTTCGGAGAAAGTCCGATAATAAGAATGATTACACGGCTACTTTCGGCTGCATTTCGCTTGACTTCTGCGAAGTTAAAATCTGCCCAGCGGCAACACTCTGTTTTACTGCTTCGTATTATAGGCCCTTAAAACCACACGCATATTTTTCTTACTCCGTCAATTCCTTCTTGAATTACAACACGTCTTTAGCGTACAGTGTGTTTACCGGGAGGTGATTGTGAATTACAGTCTAGTGCTAAAAATTTTACGTTAAACAGGAAATTTCGGCAAGTCATCATTTCGATGACGTGATTTATCTAGGTTATGCTACGAAATGCCTTCCTTAAGAATATTTCAGCATAAGGCGTTGCCTACTTTCTTCTAATAGCAGTGGGAGAACACAAATATATACCCTAACCAAAATGTCAGACGCTTTATCTCTTTAAGGGAGCCACGAGAGTGTTGTAGTGTGTTTGTTTATTTATTAGTGTTTGTCTGCATGACAAGATATGCGATTGTTTTCAGCAAACAATCTCAAATCTGCCCTCAGAGGCAGCTTAGCTTTCTGTGAAATGGGGTGCTGTATAAGGAAAAAAACATTTCAATGAGAATAACACCGACTCATTCACGAATGAAATTCATCTTGGGTAAATTGGAAGTGTCACACCGGGCGCTTCGATTAAATGCAAAAACATAGGGCACTGCCAGACAGGTCTCGCCTCATCTTTTTATCTCCTAGTGGTTTTCACGCGCTTACCCGCAATGAACCAGCACGAACAAGCTCAATACCAAACATTTGTGTAAAACGTCTAGAACAGTATGCATCAACCGAAAACAGAAGCATACTCTGAATATAAAGATGCCCTGCTGTGCGCTCGAAGGAGTTAAGAAGCAAAGCGCCTAAGAGTCTTACTCGTGACAGGCGGCTCGGAAGCCTGTCAGAACACATTCTTTGCATCGCAGATATTCAAACAACGAGTGCGTAAAAATATGAGAATTTGAAAGAAAGAAAAAAGAAAGAAAGAAAGAAAAAGAGAAAGAAATAAAGAGAGAGAGAGAAAGAAAGAGAAAGAAAGAGAAAGTGAGAAAGAAAGTAAGAAAGAAAGAAAGAAGGAAAATTTGCTGGGCATAAACAATTGCCCCGCAAAGTATTATATGTATTATACTTCCGTGTTGTAGCGAGGGCGTTGTGGAGCGTTAAAAATTTTCATGTGCGATGTAGAAAGCTGCTGGTCTGAAAAAGCAGCAAGTTTTCACGTTGGCGTTATTTACTGAGGTGGAGACGACACCTTTTGCGCATCCTGAGAACTTTTTCATATTCTTGCGGGGAGTGTCGACTGGCAAGAGGAAGCAGCTCGTTTTGATGTAATCTGAGGTGTTATACTGGGTGTCTCGACTAAAATCGAAAGCCAAAAAGCTATCGCAAGACAGGTACTGCTTATTCTGTGCGTCACGTGGTCTATACGAAACAGATATCCCAAAGCAACAAGGATACATCACACGTAATGTCTGAAAGCATAATGTTTTGACGCACTGCTTGCCCCATACCCGCTTCTAGTTGTCAACACCACCTCTACTCTTTGATGCCTCTTCGCTTGCCCACTCGGCTCGACCGAAGAGAAGCCACCCTTTTTCATCGCATATGGCTGGAGGTGGCATTTACACAATCTTATTCATTTATCATAGGCATGGCCGACAACGCTTTCTGAGATTAATGTCGTTGTGAAGAGAAGCTACACCGCATTCTGTGCGACTGTCCGTTGTATGACATCCAAAGACAGTCCCTGGCGTCCGTTCTTGCACGCATCGATAACAGCCAATTGTCTGTGAACACTATTCTTTCAAGTGCCCTAGAGAAGACATTGACACAGAAGGCGACAAAAGCACTGTTGAAATTTTTACGCGACACGGACTTGAACAAGCGACTGTAACAGCAATGTCACACACCACGAAAGACAAGACTGGGCTATGACTGAGTGTGCGCGTGTGTGCTGCTTGATGTGCTGTGTTTATCTCTCTTCCCTCTCTATCTCTATCTTTCATCTCCCCCATTCCCCTCACATGCGCAGGGTAGCAAACCGGTTGCCTATAGACTGCTAAACCACCCTGCAGTTCTTTTCTTCCTATTTTCCTACTTTTTCCTTCCCAACAGAGGTTCGTTATTTGGCCTCATTTATACGGAGCTCAAAGGACACATTTGACGGTCATGCGACTTACTGCTTTTGTCGGGGCGAAGAATGATAAGCATGCATAAGCAATGGTAAAGAAAACATGAGCACCGGGACGCTAAAGAGGCTGCTGCCTTCATTAGGTTAGCATCATGCTACCTTCAACAAATAGACTGTAAAACAAGTTTTCCTGTACTCAGCCCCGGGCTCCGCTACTCGTCTTCGCCCCGAGACTTGAATGGCTCCGGTCAGGACCTTGGACTCAATTGTTTTCCTCTGCAGGAAACCTTGGGAAAATAAAACGCGTGTCCTTCTTGTCTCTGTGTCGTCGTTTTGTTCTCGCGCTATAACTATTGTCATGCCATACCGACTAGCCCAAGCTGCCCCACTGCGAGGGCCGAGATACCCAAGATTCTGCTAACTTGATCCATGTATTATCACGCTACCATTAACAACCAAAATGCTCTAAATAAACGTTCATGTTATCAGCACCCGCTCCTCTGCTTCTCATCGTCCTGAGAATTGGATGGCTTTGGTCAGGATCGAAATTCGGTGCTGACTATAGCCATTGTTATGACTAATTACCCCAGTCGTAATAACGGCTACGTTACCGTGACTAGGGACTGCTTGGCACCTTATTTCTCTAAGTCACTTTTTGTCATGTTCGCTTTTTTTTCCAATTTTCTTGCTATACTCTGCATGGCTTAAGTTTTCTATGCACTGCTTGCCCCATGCCCGCTTCTAGTTGTGGAGGCTGTTCGTGAGGTTCATAACTTTTTTTTTTCCTGAGCGTGCGTGTAATCTCCCTATGCATACAAACCTCTCCTGTTCAAAAGGTGACCTGGCTCCATGAAAACAAAAAATCACGCTTACAGTGCCCGCGTTGTAAAAACTGTTCCAAGGCCAGAAGCTCCCCCCATTGCATAGATGGTGACTTAGTAGAACAGTACTGATATCAGTGCACAACATGTGCATTCCCTCTAGTCTTGATGTGCATTACAACGTCGAGACGGAAATCACGAACAGTGGTGGCAGCACGTGCTAGATCGCTGAATCACCAATTCGATGTTGGTGCGTATCGGATAAGAAATTACGTTCCATAGAATCGGGCATTCACTCACCGTGCTTTGAAAGTTTTGTCCCGTTTTATTATTGGCACATTCAACTGGTAGCCTTCGAATGCTCCAGAGGCTGTGAAAAATATACGTAAATTATAAACTAAGCCGTTCCACTAAAATAATCGAAGAACTACATTATCAAGAAGAAGGGTCATGACCTGCATACTTCCTGTTCTCCTTTTACAGCCCTAGAGCTCTGATGGATTAACCACTTTCAAACACAGTCAGATCACTCACGAACGACTACCCGAATGAGCCTTGAAACACCATTTTAGGGGCGAAGCTCTTTATGGCGTGGCTTGTGCGTCCCTCGTAGTACCTAACCATCAGTGGCACATACCCGAAATAGCGGTCCTTACGATTTTGACCTCCATTTCATGGTTCTGTAGCTCTTGCGGTGGTTTCGTTCACATGACATTTTGCAACACTGGCATGGTATGACATGACTGCATAGCGAACGTAAGTGACACTCCTTAACGTGTAAATCCTGACATGCTGTCATTATTTTTATATTATGACTAATAATGACTACACGCCACGCTCATGGTTCGCTCGGGGTCGTTTCGCTTGCTTCACATATACAAAATTTGTTATGACGATGCATGAATCATTGACGAAAGTACATGACTGGTGGAAACATGATAATCAGGAGATGCGTGTCATGTAATAACATGACTGCATGTCACGCTCACGATACGCTCGCGGCAGTTTCGCTGGTTTCACATATTCAAATTTGTTGTTGCGTGACGTAGATGGGTGACGAATCTATATGACCGGTGCAAACTTGATAATCATGACATGAGCGTCTTGTATGAACATGACAACATAACCCACTCATGATGCACTCTCGGCTGTTTCGCTTGCTCCACATATACCAAACTTGGTATCAGGTGATGTGAACGAACAATGATACTGTCCAAATACGATAGTCTTGATATGTGTGTCATGTGAAACATGATTACATGCTACGCTCATAGCACGCTCGCAGCTGTAGTACGTCCCTCGTAGTACGTAACCACCAGTGGCACATACCCGAAATAGCGGTCCTTACGATTTTGACCTCCAAGGTGGTTCCGGTGAGAGATTTCTTCTGTGCGTTGTTGAACAATAAAAGATAGTGCTCAATGCACATGTTAATGACTGCTAAGGAGGAATGAGAGACAGGATCATTCGGCCTTTAGGTAACGCGCATGCTGCGATCCCCATTAGCAGCTATTGGCATGTACATTGAGCACGATCTGACAAGAAAGGGTTGCTACGCTATACTCGCTGGGTGTAACCTCCTTGGTTTTAGAAAGGTTTAGCGAGCATTGGGCCGCATAGCCATGAATACAGTGAACTAGTATATACCATGAACTCGAGGTGGTTAAAGGTGGGAGGTAAACCCGAAGCGCAAGCCGTAAGAAAGTGTGCATGTGCCACCTCGCGTTTAGTCCTTGAAATGTCCGCTGGATGGCGGTGCTTCTATATGGAGAATATATGATAAAAGATGCGAGATGGTGATACTTGGATGAACGGACACGCAGACAGATGCATAGATGGACGCATGAACAGGCGCAGGCGCGGATGCATGGACGAACGCAGGGACGGACGCACGAACAGGCGCACGCACGGACGGGTGGATGGACGCATGGACGGTTACACAGACGTACGCAGGAACGGACGGAAGCAAGAACGAATGGACGGACGAATGCTTCGCCCCACTCCCCATTATTCACTCCGTGGATATGCTGCCATTTTTTTTAATCGCTCAAAAAGACAGAAGTGCGTAGTGTGTTAACAGTTGTGTTGCTTAGAGTGCCCTTCGACCTTTTTTCAAATTATGGAGCCTGAAGTATTAATCGCTTGTGTCTGTCATGATGACATTGTTGTTTCTTCTGTTCCTCTTTTCTTTGCGCGTACACGTGTTCACATGACTTATACATGATGATCTCCTGATCTTGTCCCTTCTAGGAGGGCCTTGAAAGGAAGACCGACTAACGATGAGGCGCGCGATGGGTTCGCTACTGCGAGAAGGATTACGGAAACGAGCTTTTCACTTCCATTCGGTTCCCAAAAACGACGCCATTTGAAACGCGCAGGTGTGAAGACTGGGAGAGAATTTTCGCATTCAAGAGGCTGGAAGCGTGCGCCTACTACTCTCAGAGGTGGCATTGAATTATGCGAGGCACGCGTTAACAAAATAAAATAGTGACGATACAAATTTCCGGCCGCGCAAAGAGGCATGCAGTTATGGCTTGAATCGAAAAGCGCGTTGGGGCGTAAGCTGGCTGTGTGGCATCCATCAGGTGGAAAACGAACTGCCGCGCGGTGCGCCGAAGGTCCTGTGCGTAAACGCACTACTGCGTAGAAAACGAAACAAACTGGGAAACCCCAGAAATAAATATTCGTCAAGTGCAAACAAAGCCAGCCTGCGAGGCGCTGGCGCGGCAATTTGTGCCGCATCGCTGAGCTGAAGTCAAACAAAGCTTGAAGCCAGAATAAAGCAGAAGCCGTGTTATGAACGTTTTTTTTTTTTGTGGTTCCTCTCCAAGAGTTGTTTATATATCCATAGTGTATTTTCAACTCGGCCTTTCGTGTCTTGAGGGAGCACTCAAAAAACATTGCCGATTCCTCACTCGTAGTAAACAGTAGTTTTTTTTTTTTCAGTTTCTTGATGTTTTTCATCCTCACTTGGTGGCGTCAATATTGAAACGTCATGTCACTAGTCCCAGCAAAAGCTGGAAGAGCGAATTTTCACAGCACTTTTGAAACAGTCTTAGTGTAACTGCTATAGGCGCACTGGCGGGGTACCTACTCCACCATAAATCATCATAAATTTTGTGAAATAGAAGCATTCACTATGTCATCCTTCGTCACTCTTTGGAGAAGCTTGGTACCCGCTAGACACTTCCAAAAAATTTCGTGCAATATTTTGATGCTGTGATTCCCGACAATGAATAATTTATACTTGAAGCTTTAGTAAAAAGCTGGAGCAATCGACGGCTTGCTCGTTACGCAATTGACAATGTTTGACGCCTGGTTGTTCCTTGGCTGTTCTAAAACTATTACTCGTATTGACGCAATTCCTTTCCCGACGTAAAGCCTGCCCAAGGTCAGTTCACGACGGAGTTTCTAACACTGGCGTGGCTCAGTGGTAGAACCTTAGTTTGGGACGCAGAGGATTTCATCGTGTTCTTAGAATTTTTTTATTCTAGTTTTTTTTTTTCATTTCGCGCAATAGTGGACATGAACCCGGGTGGTGGTGGCGGCGAACAACTACGGCGCACCGCGACACTTGTTGTGATCTCATAACAGCTTTCGCTTTGAAACTATGTTCATCATCAACAAGTAGGGGCCACAGAAATAGGGTCGAACCCACTGCTCATGACTGGTCCACTACAAGTGAAGGCAACAGTTATCCCATTGATTTGATATGTGGTGTTTAACGTCCCAAAACCACCATATGATTATGAGAGACGCCGTAGTGGAGGGCTCCGGAAATTTCGACCACCTGGGGTTCTTTAACGTGCGCCCAAATCTGAGCACACGGGCCTACACCATTTCCGCCTCCATCGGAAATGCAGCCGTCGCAGCCGGGATTCGAACCCGCGACCTGCGGGTGTAAACAGTTATCCCAAGAAAGAGCCACGAGGGGATGGTGGTGAGTAGATAAAACGGTAGAATACTAGAGAATGGGAAAGACAGCGGCGACTCTCAGCAGACTGCGAAGCGATTGAGGGTTTTATGTAACGATGACGTGCCCGTATACGCCTATGAGAAGTGCGAGCGCTTGATATAAGCGCAATTATAGAGCTCGGGAGTTCACAGGCCTATGTCATATCTGCGACTGTTTCTCGTTACACGCGAGCCTCCATGCACTCGGAACTAACCCAGTGACAACCTATATAGAAGCATTGAAATTAGACTTCAGAATGCATGCTCCATTCGGCTGTTTCAACATTGAGAAAAAACCTCGCCTAGCATCTTCTCATGGTAATAATGGCTTTTGTGGCATTGTAAAAGCATAATCTAATCAACGCAATTTAACTTAGTACCTTGTCATATCTTATCTAATAAGACTGATCACTGAAAGAGTTGATAGCTACTCACTTTAACTAAAAGCACAATCGATTGCAAGCCATGCGCGACTTAATGCGAGCTCCGGCGTTTTTACACTTAAGGCATTCTCTTATGTTATGAACGGTGATAATATGTTTGGTAATAGCAATTATGTGCGGATTTATATGTGCCGCAACCACGATCATATTAAGAGACGCACCGACATGTTAGGCTCCGGAAACTGCAGTGACCTTGTGTTACTTAACGTGCAGCTTAACCTATGAAGACGGGCCAGAGGCGTAGCCAACGGTTAGCACACGGGGCCCGTGCCAAAACGAAAGTTTTTTGTTTGTCATGTATTCGTAACGCAAAATTGCATGTATTCGTAACGCAAAAAGGTGCTCTCCCCCGGCTCCCCGAAAAGAAATTTCAAATTTCTGCATTTATCCCTGACCCGGGCTGAAAGCATTGCGCTTTCCTCAAAATGCTATTGTTGCCACCGGAATCGAACTAACAAATTTCGGGTCCATAGCCTAGCACCATAGCAAACGTGGCACAAAAAAAAGATGTGTTAGGCTAGGCGTAATTATGTTTGTCCAGCCGGGTCACAGGAATGTGTTCAAGAGAAACACCAAGTCATTTATGTGAAAGCTGTGGCTTATCACTGTTATATTAGGGGTGCCCAAGAAATAATCCTGCTCCTAAAGGAGGCACAATACTGTCTTGCTGCCATCGGCATATCTTGACTTTCTCCACAAGTGAATTATTCGTAGTTAAAAAAATAACCATATATGGGCATTGACCACGTGCCACAAATAGGATCAAGTTCTACTTGCACCCATCTTTAAAAATATATCTTTGCTATTAAAAAAGGCCGTGCTGTCTCATGAACAGTTCAAGATTACAGGACAGAATTATGGTTAGGAGTGTCAGCCTTCAATTGCGACAAACACGATAACCCATTTTAGAGACAAAACCGGCTTACTCTTTCTTATAAAACTTTGCACATCGTTACAGGACATCAGAAACTTTCAAGCCTAATTAGGATTGTGGCAGCTTCTACTTTTCTTTTCTTTTGTTCACATACAACCATGCGTTCAGCATATCTTCATAGTTCCTCTCCTTGATATACCTTGTTCCTCATATCAACAGACGCGGGTATATCAACGACATCGTTCTGCGGATTTGCACGGGTCGTCGCTAATGCGAACTAAATGACCTGAATTGCGCTTTTCCGAACATTCAGGCACAGTCTCTTTTTTATTAGTTCCAAGCTCCCCTGATAACGTTTAGGGCGTTGATTCTAGTGGAAAAATCGCACGGTCGCTCTTTTCTCTCTTGCTCCATGCTGAAGCTGTTGCTGAGCGTAGGGCTACGTCATTAGGGAAAACTTCGACTTGCAGGAAATTTACTTCCTCAGTTTATCGGCTCCGCTAACTATTAGTTTTGTGTGTGTATGTTTTTTTTTCTTAAAGCACAGCAAGATCGGCCGAACAGGATAAGGTACTGCACCACGAAATTGGGGGCGCTGTCGAATCAAGCCTAGATTATTTAATGGAGTCACTTACCGCCAGCAGTACGCGTCTTAGCGTTCCGTGCAATGAGGAGAATAATTCGGCCATTGATGCTGTGTTCTTTTTTAATCCTTTTTAATGTATAAGATGTCCCATCAGTGGGTTTCGACACAATACCCTAATTAACTGATACTAAAATCCCATTTTACTACAGAGAACCGTCACCGATTCATGTTTTCTTTACAGGACACTGTTTATTGTGCACAGCCCTTTATGTCCAACTAATCTCCCCACCAACTAATAGTCTTCCTTTTTTTCATTAAAACTCACGGTCATTCATTCATTCATTCTTAACCAACTTCAGCATACAAAAACTCACATTCTGTGTGCAGCAAAAACGAAAGAAGCCAAGGTTTTGAACTAACTTATGCATGAAGATATCAGTGCACGGAGATGTTTTCGGTCGCACCTGAAATAATAAACCACTCATACTATTACGCAAAAGATTTCGTTTCCGCTTGCATAGCCTTTATGAAATTATAACAGTTGAACAATCCACGCATGCTGAACGACGCAATTACATAAAAATAGAAGAAAATACCGCGAGACTATAAAGAAATCCCCTCAGAAGTCATGCGAACTACAATACTACGTTTCACACTAAAATCAGATGGTGAGTCCATCTCTCGCATTGTTGAAGACGCAGGCAGCCTTGTTAGTGTTTGCAACATTCAAAAATCTATTTCATTCATCCATTGTGTATGTATGTTTTACTAAACGGTCGTGAATAGACCGCAGTTTCTTTATGGATGGGCTGTCTTCCCTTCCCTCGCGAAGATTGCGCCCCTTGTCTCTTGCATCACAATCTAAAAAGAACACCGTCACCACCTATTTTGATCGAAATGATTGCCGCTTGGCGACTGTGAAGATAGGGTTCCAACTCTAAAACAGCTATCACAGGGATCTCTAAATTCCTTGCCTTCTTTCTGCATGACTGCAGGTATAGGGCACAGTTCCCTCTTGTGTCATTGCCGTTACATGACATGTAATGACTGACTCTTATATACACAAAGCTGGCAAATAGTACTCCGCAAAAAATGATGCAGTTGGTAATCTGCACATTTTATTTCTGTCTTCCTATATGAACGTGATTTTTCGCTCAAGCTGCAAATATACCATGGCAACTTTCCCGCCCTGTTGGGACACTGTTATGCCGTCTTTGGTTGGGTAGGGTGTCCAGTTTCCAGAATATGCGCGTCCAAAGGGACAGGCAACTAATTTATGTGTTGCCTTTCGTTCCCTTTTTTTTTACTTATCGGAAACCTTACCTCAGAATCAGTCTAATCACAGAAAGGTCAAGCAGGAAACGCAGGGCAACATTTGTAATCAGAATGTTTCTATCTGCAGCGAATAAAAATTCGCATCACTCACATGCTGCAAACAGTGAGCGCGAGAGTGGTTCGCGTTAGCGCGAGGCGGTTTAGTGCGCATGCGCCACATTGCAGCTCTACTTGGTCCGCTGGCACCCATGACGGCAGCACCGCTTCACATCGTGCGACTCATTTTAATTCGTGAACAGCGCAGAATAGCGTGGGGCTACACAATAATATAGATACTCTAATTTCGAGCACTGGTGCGCATGAGTCTCAGGTTTCGCGACTACGTACAGGAAAGAGATCTACTCTATGTTTAACAATTCAGCTTCAATTCACTTCCACTTGGCTATGCCACGTGGTGGTTTTAACTAGTGTAACTGCAAAGGCTTCCTACGGGAGCAAAAGGTAGCATTAAGAGGTCATGATAGATTGATATATGGGATTTAATGTCTCAAAACCACCATATGATTATGAGAGATGCTGTAGTAAAGGGCTCCAGAAATTTCAACCACCCGGGGCTATTTAACGTGCTCCCAAAGCTAAGCACACGGGCCTGCAGCATTTTCGCCTCCGCTGTAAATGTAGCCGCCGCAGCCGGGATTCGATCCCACGGCCTACGGAAGCACTTACAGTTACTAGAGTTTTTGTTGCTTCAAAGTACCCTTTAAAATATAAATCTTACTTAGAAAGCGAAAAAAATGGTGGAGTGTAAATATATTCCTTGGTATTTTTATTTTTACTAAGATCTAATAATATATTCTGGCTAGTTCTTGGTCCCTTTACCATTCCGTTACAAAAATGCGATGAATCGAGCAGGCCTTCAAGACAACGTGATTATGTGACGCGTACCTCTAATAATGTCGTGTTTGCAACTAGTCTCAAACTTACGTACTACAAACGTTGAGATAGCGTTCGTGAAGTTACAATCCTTGCAAAAATATTACTTGCGAGATCAGGCATGTGAAGGACAGTAACTGCTCAGCACATTAGTGAAATGCCGAGATATTCTCCAGTTTGCAGCTACGGAAGGTGTTTTCTTCGACGAAGCGCCTAGCTTCAAATCGAGTAAATGTATTCAGTGGTCGGCTGCAGAGATAAGCAGTTGCTTAGACCATTGGCTGAAGAACTGTCAGGTGAAAGATTGATAGAAAGACAGTGGTTAAGGTCATACGTAATTTTCCCCCAAGACCACCACGAAGAAAAGATTTCAGTGCACGATTACAGTGATTTTGCATTCTTATGACAAGCTTGCGTTCTATCATCTTCGCACAGGGGTTTAAAAACAAAATCTAAACCTTTCTATAGAGCACTGCAACATAAGAAAAAAAAAAGCCACGCCAGCTGTGAGCTTACCATATACACGAGTCGTCGCATGGCTAAAGAAATTACTATTCATTGAACTTCTATTTTATGATGTTCAACGGAAGTGAAGTGAGAGGTGCCTTTCTAGAAAAAGGCGCCCTGGGTACCTCTCATATTTCACTCAAGACCCGACACAGCCCTCCAGGAGTACGCAAGAGTGCCGACTCATGTCATTGCAATCTGGCCTGCCTGAAGCACCACATAGCCATTTGTCGAGTTGCGGGTGACAATTTGCGTATTCTTTTTCTTCTCTTTCTTTCTCCTTCTTTGTCTCTTTTCTACGAGATGCCAAAATGTCGTCGTGAATTCTTTTGCAAAGAGGCGTTGTACTAGCCCAGCCTTCCAAGTACACTCTGAGTGCTCGCTCTTTCACTCATAATGTTTTCCGGCTTTACTTTCGTGACGACGCCGCTTTCGAGCTTGCTTATAACGACCGCGCATAAATTGAAAATGGTATTTGGAAGGCTGAATGAACTGCTAAAACAATTTCTTCACGCCTACGAAGTATGAAAGCTGAGAGCGAACAAGAAAGGTGTGCTAAACAACACATGCTTACACGCATATTACTTGAAAGAGAGAAGAAGAGAATTAGAAAAATCTTGAAGCTTCGACAGTCCTTGTGTAAACAAAAAAAATCATTTTACCTTACTGATAGTATTCTTATTGTTCAGCACTCCCATCCTTTCTGCGTGCGAGGCTTTTAGGGCCAGCTCAGATCTGTAGGCGTGCGCAAACATGGTTGATCGGAGGGAAGGGCCCGTATGTGATTTTTGTGAGTCCTCCGTTATTCAGTTGGCTGGGAGGGGTGAGGCCGTTCTGCCATGCAGCCCCAGGCAAAAAGGCCGTGCATGCGCCTTTCCTTGCAAGCACGGTCTTTTAAGTGTTTATGGCACACCTAGTATGAAAGACAGACAAGCTCAGTCTATGCAAAAGTCGATTGGAGGCCTCGCATTTTCTTTATATAGGTCTGCCAGTTTTCTTAGGAATGCCTTATCATAGGCCGAAATATTTTTACAGTCAGAACGCGTCCTTCCAGACGTAGTTTTAGGCAGCGCACCTTGGTGTGTGCAACAGAAAAAAATCAGCCAGTTTCGCTTAGATGGCACTGCTGAAACATCGATGCTGGTGGCGTGCGGTTGGATTGAATGCAGACGAATGAAATACTAAGGACGTGCCATTAAGGTGGTTCAATGAGGTTAGGGAAGTGGCGAGAGCAATTTTCGGCGTAGTGGTATGGGTTTTGAGAGTAGTCAGTAGCGGAAATGGTGGCAGAAGCGGCATATTCGTAGTGGGTTTCACCAGCTTTCTATGAGTAAATTTTACTACTATCTACGATTCCCAGACATGACGAAGGCGATGATGGTGAATTAACATTTATTGAGTCCAACTATGTTGGCGGTACCCACATGCACCAGACCGGGTGGCTCCCCATTTACCTTCAGTGCTTTATCAACAATCCGTCAAATGAAACCTGTCCTATGTTTAGCTGAAAAACTGTTTGAGAAACAACCTAGTTACCTGTGCCACTCTTGATTATCTCAAACCATTTTTTTTTCAACGCTTCTTTGATGCTTCCTTTGTTCTGCGCATGACAAGTTGTATATACATGGTACATATATGTTTCAGGTTTTTTTTTTCAATAAGATATCATTTCTGAGTCAGCGCGGTATTCTCCGCTTTCCTTATATTACCCTCATGTGAGTTGCGCTGTAACCGAGGGAAAAAATGAAGGCTACCAAGCTCCGCACTTGCCTTAGTCTTGGCACCACAATTGCAAAGCTCCGTTTATTGTATTTGATATAGGGTGCGCCGATAATCTGCAGAGAGGATTACAAAGTGCAACACACTGTCGCAAATTGAGACGCAGCGCATTGACACTTCCAGTTTAGTTATTCATTGATACAGAATCATCGACGCCAGTAAAACATTACATTATGGACCTTTATTACAGAGAGCATTTCCTCCTCTCTCTACTGTTGCACGAGAGTACGAAAGCCAACGTCACAGTCTTGGCAGTGCATTTCTTGTGGGGTCACGTGCGCTAACAACAGCCCAGACAGGACTATGGCGGCCCCTAGAGGGCCTTGAGTGTAAAGGTCTATAAATGGCAGAGGGTTAAAAAGTACACAGTTTGTAATAGTGACATTATAACAGATATTGATTTATTTAAAAGTACACGATTTCGGACAAATAGTAACAAGCATTGGACATTGACACACTTGGTGACAAGAAAATGAGCCATGCTTGTAATATCTCAGTTCAAGCATCGCCCAAATCACTAACGAACATCTTAGAATAGAGAAAAAGTGCAGATTCATTTGGCGCATAATATATGTTTCGCTGAGAAGGTTTCTGTGTTAGTGGCACTTAAGCAGCTGGAGCTTCTCAAATAGGCTGTCTTCTAGACAGTGCTAGCTCGGCCTGATTGCAAGGCTCGTGAAAGAAAAAAAAAGTCCCTCTGCCGATAAAGACGAGCGCAAATACTTGTCAGACAGAATAAATGACCTTTTAAATGAATATTAGCATGATAAAATTGGGGGCGAGAATTGAACTCCCCAAATTGTCCATTCTGATGTACCACAGAAGCCGACCTTGCCGGCTGTCCTGCAGCATGGCGGCATCTCTCTGCTCGAGTCACCTGGCACCTAAGCGCTTCAACGCTCAAATGGGTCTACACTGCCACCGTCGAGAAGCCTAGGTCCGTCCCAATCTTCGGAATCCCTGTCAGCCCATATTCGGCCAAGTCAGCGACATGGCCGAGCGACTTAGGATCCTTCTGCTTAAAATAGGCTATAGCCATAATTACCAACCCGCAATGCAGCCCAACATGTCAAAACTGCCCTCTTCAAACAACGGCTTCCTGAATTCCGTTTTTTTGGTGACAGGAAAACACGCGTGGAAACACGGAAAGCTGCGCATAGCGTCTGATAAGAGACTGCCGCAAGCTCTGGTCGCCAGGACCGAAAGGGACACTCTTCAATAAAATTCTCATCACCAATACCACTAACACCACCCATTTTGCAAACCGCAACAGGCAAATATGAATCCGGTGGCGGGGGAGCCCGGTACCGCAGAAAACCATTTACCACTTGCAAATTAGGAACGCAGCACGACACGCTGGAGGGCTCACTGAAAGGGCGCCATTGAAAAAGCGCCAAAGTTAGCTCTCGGCTAGTCACTTCCACTGTGACTATGAAAACTGCTTGCGAAAGTGCCGCCGCTTTGAGAAATGAACTCAGTCGAAGCGCTGCAAAGCCTCTGTTTCAAAAAGGTATCAACGCAGGTGTCGAAATTCGGCGTGCTGCACTAACCTTGAGAGACAGCGGCTTCCATCGGCAAGGGCCGACCACACTGGCTTCGCGATTGTACTCGCCAGTGGCGACGCCATTCTGTGCTTGAGGGGAAACCATCGCAACGACAGAGGCATCTATGCTCAGATCTTGGAACGAACGGAAGGCGTAATCGAGAAGCACGGCCTGGCAGCTAGCCTACATGGATTTGCCTTTTTCCTCCTTCCCCCTTCAATGAATAAAAGTTGGCACTCGCTAACTCACTCACTCACTCACTCACTCCCAGATTTTCCTATTTGGCTGACCAGCGGCACGCCTTTGCTTATCTTGACTCACAAAAAAAAAGAACTTTCATACCCTCTTTTGTGAAACACTTCAGCTCACTTATATGAAAATAAAATATTGTAACAAGATAGCCATGGGCTGCATAGTACGCGATACAATCGATACATCCTAGAAGTCCCCTTCCCCCCGCTACTCTGATACAAATACAACTTTCAAATGTATCTCGATGCAGAATAGCAAATACTCACAGGTGTCGCTGAAATACTATCGTCATACTCTTGTATTTCGATAGGCCCAGCCCCGAGCAAAACTAAAAATAAACAAAAGAGTAGCTCGACACGGATGCTATATACGCCCAAAGAAGTATGGTCGTCGTAAAAGGTAATAGGCGCCACTCTATACTGTCTTAAAAAGCACAAGAAATGGGAGTTCCTCTCATACTGCAAGACGAGAAGTTCTCGGAGCAACGTTATCCAACTATAAATGCCTTGCGAAAAAAAAAAGTGCTCTCGACGTGCTGCTCTACATTAAGACTAGCCATATAAAGCCTACGCTTTTTTTCTTTTGCGTAGCGCTTTTATTAACTTATGAAATATAAAAATAATAAAGATCTCATAATTTATAAGCTTCTTTTTACATTTAGCCTTTCGATTATCATGGTTCCGGATTTCTGTTCCCTCTTGCAGTGGTGGTGCCCGCTAATTTAGACATGTCCCGACGTTTATTGGGGTTTTCTCTCTCCTCCAACATCGTCGTCATCGTAATCATCGCACGAACTTCCAGTAGCGTCTTCTTACGCTTGCAACGAAGGTGATTAGCACTTCCCAGAGAGATTCTCGGGATTTTTTAGGAATATTTCTAACCTTAATAACGCAGGGCCGCAAATCCTTTCGGCAATAACAAAATTCTGACTTTCTATTTTGACGTGCTCACCCTAAGACATGTTAAAGAAGATGCCCTGAACCGGCCAACTTTATTTGTGTACTTCTACCTTTTTTTTCATATTCTACGCTAGCTGCACTAATCTCTCCGAGCCAGACAGAAAGGATTCTTCGCACATGACGCAAGCACTTTCACGTCAAATACGACAGCTGCAAAACAAGATAACACGCTTTCAGTGCACTACAGTCGCCCTTCATTGTGAGCACTTTCATGTGCTTCCATCTCTTTTTGTTGCACTGTCTTTTGTTTTTGTAAGTTAGGTTTTTGCGACCATATGTCGTTCTAAATTATTTTCTCTGCTCGTACATTCCATCAGAGACTTTGCGCCACTATTGCTTACTCGTGAGTTTTTTTTTTTCGTCATGAACACGCAGTGAATGTGAGATAGTACATTACTTTTTTTTCTTATTTAGCAGCTCCATTACAGTTTCCTGTACAGTCGTGCAAATACGGTTAGTGTGGTTGTGTTTCTAGAAAAAACAGTGAGCCGTGATAAGCGAATGCGCCATACACAGAGCGAGCTATACGATGGTCTTCGCAATGCCGTTTCTTTGTTATTTTTTTACGAGCAGTGGGAAACGCGCGGCCGTTAGAATAGCATGTCGGGGCATTGTAAGGCGCTTTAAAACAGATGGCGCATTAGAGTGCTTGCCATGGTAAAAGAAAAAAAAGAAGAGAGAGACGAGGGCTGTCGTGTTTGTAGGTTCTTTCTTTCGGGCAAGCCTGGATTGTATTTGAAAGAACAGGCTTTTCCGAAGTTGCACCCTTTCTTCTCTTTTACGTACCACCACAAAAAAAGAAAGAATGACTACGCTGTACTTTGTAAATCTCCTTAACATGGTATCGTAGTGCACTGCCAGTTCGCTCGTCTGTGTTGTGCCTTGCTTACCAAGTGCTTACTAAGCATGTTAATGAACCCCAGGAAGTCAAAATTTTCGAATCACTTCATTACGATTTCTGTGATCGTAGTATTGCGGTTTTGTTCATAAAAACCCAACAATTGATTGTTATTCATTCAGCCACGAACATACAGGTAAGCCTTTTCTAATGACTACCTGTGTAGGTGCATTATGCACAACGTTGGGCAATATGAAAGGGCATTCCGAATTCCTATTTAAGCTAGGAGTATTATTGTGGCACATTGATTTCTGAGAAATGCCTTACCGCTAACGATTGCGAACAGCACCAAGCAATACCAAACTTCCACTTGCGGCGTCCATTTCAATCGACAGGACAGTGATGATGGTGATGGCTGTGCAATCAAACACGTTTTCCTGGTGCAACAAGCAATAAATATTCCGTTCGCTGGTCGCTGTTACAAACTGCTGGAACAAAGGCTTATAATTTGTAGGTGGAAAGTTAGGAAGAAACAGAAACATGGCACGCATAGGCGCGAACGCCGGCTTGACAAGAGTAATACTCACTATTCACAACTTGTCCCCTAAAAATGAACAAGAAAACAATTAGCCCTTCAACAAATGGCTGTGAAGCGACGGCGGTGAGCTGAAGACCCGAGTACGCACAACAAGAGAATGCCAAGCAACAGGAAAAGAGAAGCTGGTTCAAAGTGGACACCAAATGGAAGCCCTAGGCCGACGACAGTGTACTCGATTAGAAGTGTGAACACTTGGTTTCAGTGCGACTTATTAGATAGTTATAGTTTACCACTGGCGTGATAGCGGAGATTATTGGAACGCGGCGTTACCATCCAGCAAACGTTCGTTGTGAACAGCGTCTTCTTGTTTAGCGGGATAGTGTTTACGTGGTTTACGTGCCCTAGCTGGGACAGTGGCGTCACCTATCGGATGGGTGATAAGTTAATAAACAGTAAAAAAACGACAATGTCTGCGTATGCTATCGAGTGAAGCTTTGTTGCAAGTTTATTTTAGTAATAATAAAGGTACATAAATATAAACCACGCTATCGAAGAAGATGAAGCAGAGGGGAAATCGGGGCACGCAAACGTGGTCGGGGCAGTTCGCCTCCAAAATTGGTAAATAAATGGACGTTTCTCCTTCACGTCTGGGTAACGAGTCATTTCGCTACATTCTTGGTGCCGAAACCCGGGTTCCGCCTTTTCAGAGACTTCCCTGAACGTCACGACCATGGCGACCACTGATCATTTTCGGATGAAGCGCGGCTTGATCAGAGCTGGTGTCACCCGAGCCCTAGCACTGTTATCGGACCTGCTGCAGCAACATGATCCTGATGCGTCCCAAATTACCGGCCACTTGGATTTCCTGAAGGATATAGAAGCAGCACTTTCAAGGCTCGACGACGTGATTCTGGCGGCAATGAACGATGAAAACCTGGATCATGGAGGGGAAAGAGCAGACGAGTACAACGCAAAGATTCTTAAGCCGTGTCGCGAGCCAAGTTCTAGATACAGTTCAACAAATATAAGAGAAAAGATTCACCATCATCTTTAATGCTGGCAAATAAGATTCCAACCTTAGAGCAGCGAAGGAAAATAGACTTAAATTTTTATTTATGCTTTATCACAACAGACTTAATGTGAATGACGTGCATTTATTCAGCCATTTTTGTCACGTACATCGAGAAATCGACTTGCACATAATCTACTTCCTTATCAAACGCGCACTAATCTTTTTAAGTATTCTTTTTTTCCATGAACCATTGCTGATTGGAATTCGCTGTCTGAAAATAATGTTTCTTTAAAATCTGCAAGTACATTTGAAAGTGCGCTACTTATTAATTTGGAAATGCAGTAAACCAGTGAATGTTCATCGCTTTCACTTTTGCATTTCGTCGTTTTTTTTCACTATGTGTTTTATTGATGCAGTGTTTTTTCATAATTTACGCACCCGACGTATAATGATGCAGTGTCACTTCAGTGTTCAATTAATGATGCAGTGTTCAATTGATGATGCTGTGTTACTCCACAATTTACGCACCCTACGTATTCCGGGAAGAGTTCTTTCTTGCTTACATTTACACTTCTTATAGTGTGCGTCACTCTCCTTGGAACTGTATTATTTTTTTATTCTGACAGGCTGTGCTGGTAATACTTCTAGATATGCCGTAAAATTGCTTTGTTTCGCCTTTTCTGTGAGCTTGTGTGCCTTACGGCTCCATTTGTTCTTGTAAATTTGAAACTGTTTATTTTCCCACCTGCAGGGTTCTTTGTGACACCGGTATACTGTAAATAAATAAAAATAAATAAATAAATAAATAAATAAATACAGGAATGTGAAAAGGCAGCCACAACGTAGTCACGAGCCACTGGACCAGGGCCAAGCAACTTAGAACTTCCGAGCTCCGGAGAAGCAGCAGGGCCGGTGAGAGCGCACCGTCCACTTGCGGTTCAACTGCCAAAGCTCCAGATACCAACTTTTGATGGTTTTTGGGACCATTTCGACGCTACCGTCCACAAGAATACCGAGCTACCACGCGTCGAAAAATTGAAGTGCCTCCTCACTTGACTCCTCAGAAAAGAAGTGCCATCAGCCTGACTACACGATTCCTGGTGGCCGGATCTTGAAAGAGGCGGAGCCACCGAACAAGCACGTCGATGCTCATCACTGCCGTGTGCGTCAACGTCGTCGGCGTCAGCGTGTCCATGGTGACGCCATACTTGAACAACTCGTCTCGAACCAGCCACTTTTTGGGCGACCACTACGACAGGCATCGCGTCTTCGACATTACTCACGTACACAGTGCACCGCTCTCAAGTGCGCCAGGAACATTATGCGCCTTATAATGGTCAGTCCCTGGTTCGATCCCGGGTTTCGGCACCAAACGCAACAAAAAACCGGTCCACAGACGTTAGACGGAGACGACCCGTTTATTCAGCGTGGATCCAAAGCTGTCCCTTTCTAGAGCGTGCCTATCTCCACTTCGTCCTCTTCGAAAGTGTTGCCCGCTCCAAGAGGACCTGCAACACACGCACCAAACGCGAAAACATTTATCTTGCTGAATTGTTTACATCGCTCTTGCAGTTAGGCATAGACGCGTTCGAAATGGGATTCCATCTCAAAAACTACACCAACTTATCCGTGCTACTCAGTCATCGAAGCTGAATGAAGCCAAGCGAAGCAACTTTAAGCAGCCGTTTCCTGCGTACAAAGTCAGTCTTTCAACAAATACGGCAAAATTACTTCGAAGCGGGCGTCCAAGAGCACCGTCATGTTGTACGTACACTACGTGCACCTGAGCTGCCATGGTAACGTTAAATCTGAAAAATAGCGCACGTACGGTAGGTGGTATGGGTAACGTAGATATCTGCACACGCGCACTTCGTTCCCGCTGTCACGGTACGCCCGGTATACCGGTACGCCCGGCATACAATAAGTTTCTACTGTCTCTGGAGTTCCGACATTCGTGTCGTGTGTGGGATTGTCTGTGGTTTAACTAGAACCTCTCTTTCCGGAGAGTCAACGTAGAAACTACAACCTGTAGCATTAACTAGACAAAGCCTGGCAACGCCTGAAAGCAACCCAGAAACATTGTGCATTACTCTTCTTAGGCCTAGGTTCCCCTAGAAGCCATCGTAGTCGTCTTGAGAATCGCACGTTTTCGCTGTTTTCTATCCTTGCAGCGATTAGTTGGAACTTCGCCAATTGTGGTGGTCGGCCATCATGTGCGCCTAACAAAAATGTGACCTTGAGCTTACGCATCCGCCCTTGTAACGTCTACACACTGTGAGAATTTTTGAATGGCACTCTAAAACTGCCAAGTGATAATGAATGTCCTGCTCACGAAGCGTGTAGACACAAGCCCGCAGCACATGCAAATGTCAGCTGGTAAAATTAGGCAGCACATGAAGACGACTACATGCATTCTAAGAGGACAGCATTCACACAGGCAATACTTCTTTGCAGACTGGTTGGTTCATACTTGAAAACTCGACCTGCGGCGCAGGACCTGAAAGAAAGAGATGACAGAAAATGCGCTCTTTTCTACCTTCCTTCTCATTTTTCTTCAGCTTGCGCAGCAAGTCGAGTATTCACGCAGGGGTCAGTGCCAAGCCCATTTCCTGCTTACACGGCGTCTACAGCTTGTGTGTTTACTGCGTCATGTTCGTAGTCGATAGACTGCGGACAGTTCTTCAGAGAGCGAGTACCGCCTTCGCACGCCGTACCGCTGGCTTTTCGACGGCAGCCATCTTGAATTACTCTGCGTCCTAGCCGCGGCGCTCACACCGCCTGCCACCATATATTTTTTTCACAACCTTCATGCCAACCACACGCAAAGTAGCTGGTACTTGCGTCATTATCAGCCATGAGCAAAGGAGGGTCCAACAAAGCACGCAACAATATCTGCTGAATGTGTTTCAAGGATAGTTTATATCATGCTCTTAACCCTTGAAAAGTATTTCATAAGAGAGACAGGTGAGTTCTGAAATCTTGAGGGCAAGTAGTAGCACTTCGATATTAATGTGATGGTTTTGAAGTCTTAATGGCAATGCTTAGCAGCTAATTAAAAGAAATTTACAGGAAGAGGCCGAAATAAGACTGAAAAAAGCCTATGTACATTTAAAGGCAAATTATACTGACTTCCTACCTTTTCGAAAAGGCTTTGAATTTTCACGGCAACCAATATGTACTGTCCAGTAATCATACAACACTTCACAAGTGACCACTCGTGCTATAGGTTGAAATTATATTGATGCCAGCACACCTTGGTCACCTGCGTCTTTCATAATTGTAGATTATTTTTAAGGACGCGAAACTCCAACACATATGAAAACCCTGGCTTTCTACGACCGTGCTATAAAAACGTTTTCTCGGGTGAAATAGTGGATCGCAAACTGGCACTCATCTTCATGGTGATGTTTTCTTATCCTCGTTTACATGCCCCGCGGCGGTGGCCTAGTGGCTAAGGTACTCGGCTGCTGACACGCAGGTAACGGGATCGAATCCCGGCTGCGGCGGCTGCATTTTCGATGGAGGCGAAATTGTTGTACGCCCGTGTGCTCAGATTTGGGTGCACGTTAAAGAACACCAGGTGGTCGAAATTTCCAAAGCCCTTCACTACGGCGTCTCTCATAATCATATGGTGGTTTTGGGACGTTAAGCCCCACATGTCAATCAATTATCGTAGTTTACATAACACCCCGAACAAGTTTTTTATAACATAGGCGCATGTAGACACTTCGCTTTTGATATCTACTGCAAACTGCAAATTCGAGGGTCGGTTTACTCGCAGCCATTTGTCCAGTATGTGTAGCGTGTACACAGAGTTGGTCAAAACTTTGTTAAAAAATTTCTTGATGACGAGTAAGCCCGTCTTCGTTAGTTTGAAGTCGATCTGGTGCGGCTTCCGATTCTGCCAATGTATACTGCATCAGTGCTCTACTAGGAGAGCCAGCTGCCCATCTCTCAAAATATGGATTACGGTATTCCGGGTGTGGAGTCGTATTGTGTTGCGGGAAATGCCATACGTGATGATACCCAGCCGCTCGAGCGATGACCGAGTGAACGGCTGCGTTTCCCCCGTCCGTGCCAGCGTGCACTCCCCGGCGTCGCGAGGGCTAGCGAGAGCTCGGCTACCCGATGCTATGACCTGCTTTCCTCGTGGTGTGCTTCCCGATTCACATCGCGCACGAAATCGTGCTTCACTTATGATGTCTCATATCGGTGGTATAGGCACTGACCAGAGCAGGTCCTCGTTCTGTGCGTGACTTGGCAGTCCAGTGATCGCGCGAAGAGTTGCCGTGTGTCAATTTTTAATGTCGGGGAGATCTCCATTGGAGAAATGATACACAGGTGCCCCGTACAGGATCCTCGCGACTGGCACTGCTTCTGCATCTGTTCGGCATTCATTCTGTCATGCTCACTATACTTATTTGATATGCATCAGATCCTGTGCAACATCGGATTCAATTGCGTTTTAAAGTGTGGGCTTTTGCAGCTAGCGAATACTTTCCGGAAAATTCTGATTTGTCCGTTTGAGTACGTGATATCGATTTCACCGTTGTGTAGTGTAATCTTTATATTTGTAATCGTTTATTTTTTCTCCATCTACGCTGAGCAGTTCCACCTTCTCTGGTGCTAAGTGCAGTGCAAGGTTGTCTATGATGTTCGAGAGGCAGCAAATCACTGATTCAAGTTTTGCTTCCATTTTCCGCTCACCGGGTTGACAACCTGCTTCCATCCGTATTGTAATGCCTCAGCGTAAATAGTGAAACGCGCCGCATCGTCTCTTTGAAGCATTTATGTCACTCGATCGTGCCATGGCTGCATTAAAAGGCATAGGTCCAAGGATGGATCCCTTGGGTTCACCCCTATCTAAGTGATAGGTTGCGGGGCTCCATCACAGTGTTTTGCAATGGAGCTTGATAGACCTTATTTGGAGAAAGCTGTCGATATAATTGTAGACGTTTTAGCTAGGGTACCTTGCTCTCAGTTTCTCCAACATGATCGCTTGTTTCACACTGTCGAAAACCTTATGCATATCAACAACTTGATTGTAGCCTGACCACAGTTTTTGAGGCCTGTGGCTTATTACTCTGCCGAACAACCATGTGCCGTCATGTGCCCCATATAAACAATGAAATGAGGATACGAGCAGGAATTGAAGCCAAGCATTCTGCGTGGCATTCAGCCATTTTACCACAGAGCCAGACCAAATCTTTAAGCCTGCGTGGAAAAAGGCCTGTCACCGGATGCGACTGCAGCGTCCGCCAGCTATGGCTGCAGCGCTGGCTATCTAATTCTACAACAAAGCAATAGGCAATACATAGTAACTCCTGTCATACAGTCGTCATATGGGGTTAACGTCAACTGTGGCTCCAGTGCTAACTCCGCTTTTATAGCAGTCTAATAAGTATTATATTTACACTGATATCATTCAGTTAGCTATATTCAAGCTTGGCCTCGTAGGAATACGCTAACGAAAGTTGTGGATGAGTTGTGGATCAATGCATCGTAAAGTGTGCTTCGTTTCGACCCTACTGGCGCCTGTGATTTAACGTGAGTTTTGGTGTTTCATCACTGCATAACTTTCCTTTGAAAAGTCAGCATAGTCGTTGTCCCTGACTAGCGTACAACGTGTACACAGCTACTATGATTGCGAATACATGTTTACCCTCCGCGTCTATTGTTTGCCGGCACGTCTATCTACTGCGGGAAAATTCAGCCTATACTATACTCGTCAACTGCTTCACAAGAAACCGAGTTCACAATGCGTGGGATCTGCCTTGTTTTTAATTGAAGGAAGGGGCCGTAAAAAACACGGGGTAACAGCAAGGAGGTTTAAAAGAAATTGCTGGAGTGGAAGCTCCCGCAATGATTGGCCAGCAGTAGTGAACTCAGCCTTTGCTCTCCATAGATGTCAAAAGCATGCTATTCTCTGGTGGTGCACACTTAGACACCAAGTGTCTTTGATTTGTTAGTATAAAGGATGCAATTGTTTTCAATTAAAAGATAATTGTTTCCGAAGAAATAATCCACCGAGGCTAGTACCGGTGACTTACTCTTCCGTAAATTTGTTTTCAATTTGAGGCTTACTGAAGCTTACTGAAGAAAATAGTAACCCACAGACGCAATTCGAGCACAATCTGACCAGGAAAAGTTGCCTCGTTAAACTCGTTAGGCGTGCGAGGAAACGCTCTTTCTCCTTGGCCGAACGCCAACAGCTCATCATGCCTTTTGTAAGATGGCTGCCGCACCTGGCATCTTACGGTTTGCACGGCTTCCCTCGTGGGCAGGACTTTCCACTCCAGCAATATTTTTGAACCTCCTTGGGTAACAGCCAGAAAACTGCACAAACTTATTCAGGTGTATTAAAAAATGTTTGTTGAATACCTTCTTTGTTCCACGAGCACTGGCAAGTTGGATGAATCCACTTTGAAAGAAATATTCACCATTTTTTTACGGAAGAATGTAAAAGCCGTGGAACTAATTCAGCGATGAAAGATTTTAGAACTGGGTCACGTCCCGTCCTTTAAAGCTTTTAGGGAAATGAGAAGATTGACAGTCTTGAACAAGAAGCTAAAAAAAAAAGGAAAAACATGATACTTCACCGCCTTGAAAACAATTAAAAACACCCTGATTGACCTAAATCTGCCATAGTTAAAAGTAGCGATTCACCAGACGCCTTTAAGAGTACGTTGGACGGCCCGTTGTGGTTATCAAACGTGGGACAATTGCCATCAGAACTTCAAGTAAACGCCCACATTATCGCCTCCTAAGCAGACGGCTCCCTGTTGCAAAAAGATGGCCCTTAAGGACGTTAGCAACCCACACTCAGAGTATCACTATTTTCGTGTACCAGTCTTTTGTCAGTGTCATTCAGTGATCGTAGAGTACCCTGTACTCTAAATCGTTACCCGCTTTTTTCTAACCGAGTTCATCGATATATAATAAACATGATAATCACTGTTCTCTTACGCACCAAAACTACAACATGATTATAAGGCATCATGTATTGTGGGATGCTTGCCCATTACCCTGCACCACAGGGAGTTCTTCAACATGCAACTAAACATGGGTACTTGAAGTTAACTCACACCGAAGCGCAACTGCCATAGCCGGGAACCAAACCTCAGCCCTCGAGCATCATCGGTAGGAACGTGAGGGCATTCCCACTTTATCAGCAGGAACGGCTTGCACTCTGTGGCACTCCTTGCTCCGTAAATCAACAGACACGAGACAGAACGACTTACTTCACAACTAAACTTCATTGAAGGAAATAGAAGCGCCAATGCCTTGTCCTTCACAGAAAGACACCCACGAGGCCCGCATTCCACCTCCCACATCACCTATGTAGATTTTCTGCTATTTCTGCGGACATCCACCCTGGTACCCCTGAAACTTGGGTTTATCGTCGCCGCCAAGTTCTCCGCTTCGCCTAAACACCACCTTCGTCCAGGTGGGCCCAATTTTGACAACTTGAGGGACGTCCTTCACTCCCGGCTACAACGCCTCGCTAGGGGCTCTCAGCCCAGCGATGGTGGCCGCTAACGTGGTTATAGGCTATGATCCTACCTCAAGCCAAGTACTGTCCATGGAGATTTCATCCTCCGCAAACACTATGCCATCAGATGACGAATACCTCGACGACATGGTGAGACTGTGGCAACGCCAGCAAGCGAAATTGATGTCTGCGTCTCAACAACAACGAGACGCCACAGCGGGCCGCCATTCCCCAGCTGTGCAAGAAACGCCGGTGCGCCATCCCTCCGGTGGTGCGCCTACCTCTGCAGCCTCCTCGCAGCCAGCGAAGCAACGCAAGTGGCGTACGCGTCATACTCCTCGCCTCTCTCGCGATGACTACATCGTAGTAGTGAAACCTCGCGTTCCCTGCGAGCTACGCACATTCGTCCCGGCCGATCGCGCGGGCGACGCCATCCGCAGCTACCTCGGCGACCGGACCACCACGCAAATTCAAGCGTGGCCGATCTGGGAACAAAACATCTTGGTCTGTAGCCCCATCATTTTGCCTATGGCACAGCGACTCCTCGGGGACTTCCAGCTGCAAGTGGGGGATCAGCAGCTGCCTGTTCGAGGCCACGCCAAGGCACCAGGGGATACATGCAAGGACGTCATCAACATAAACCCTGCTAAAAGCCCGGAGAAGATAAAGTCAGAACTGCATCGGCCTCGAGGTAATATCGTCGCGGTCCGCAAACTCGGAGATTCCGCGGCAGCGGTGGTGACTTTCGAGAGCACCAAGTTACCCCACTCCCTCCTCTCACTGCGTGGCGACGTATATCCGCGCCTACAAGAAAACGGTCCCTGTTTGCAACAAGTGCGGTACCATCGGTCATGGACCATCGCAGTGTTCTCACCTTGCTCCAACCCAGTGTGCCAAATGTGGGACCCCCGCACCTGGAGGTCTCAGTGCCCACGATTGCCACTCTAAGTGCCTCCTCTGCCACGGCGCCCACGAGACTGGCACCAGTGGCTGTACGGCAAAATATCGGAAACGCAAGCAGCCCTCAACATCTCCTCGAGGGACCACCTCAACTTCGTCACAACCAGACAGGGGCACCAACCTGCATCAGTCGAAGCGAGCGCACAAGTATACAGAGGACAAGCCCGAAAAACTGTCACAATTGTGACTTTGTGAGCAGCGTGCTGCTTTTGTAAACGCGGCCGCGGAAGTGAGCGAAATGACCTTCTTGCTCTCCAGAAGCACAAGTCTGATAAGTGCGCGCAGGAAAGATTATGCTTCGTGGAGGCGCACGCTCACAGAAACGCTAGAGACGACGACCTTTATAGAGCGCTCCCAACGCTCCCAAAGCGGGGTCTTCGCGTTATCTTGTGTCTGATCACGAAAACGCGCTAAAGTTGCGGAGCTCCGTCGACTACCGATCCGGTTATGGTATATATAAATAGCTTGCCGTCAGCAACTTTGACAGCTTACGTTCCGTGATCTAGTGGTTTGCGCTTTGCGCTGCGGAGCAAGAGGTCACTGGTTTGACGCCCCGTGATAGAGCCTTTTCTTGTCCTCTTTTTTGCCAAGTGTTAGTGTATATATTACAACGCCCCAGGGTTGACGGAAATACGCCAGTGGAGACATGGTGAAGTCCTTCATGAAACACTCTTGTGTTAATAAAAAGGCACCATTGCCACATAGCTTACGCAGGAGGCAGTGTTATTTTTCAGCGTTCTTCTATATTTTTCTTTATGGCGTATCTCATATTTAGACAGTAGTGTTTGCACATTCAACCACAACAATAACAATGATATTTGATTTTGTGCCTCAAAGCGAAAACAATGTGTCCGAGAGTTTTGGAGTTAGGATCCTGAAGTGAAACGCATGCAGGAACAATAAAAAACTTTTCCATAACTTCCTCTCTGAGTGAACAAAAACGACATTGTTCATAAAACCATAAGAAAACAGGGAACTTGGAGCTAGAGGCGCTTGTGACGTGCGATACATCAACCTGATGTGTAAATAAACATATAGATCTCAATTAAAGTAAAATATTTGCATTGTTAGTATCGACTCTGCTGTGAACATTTTTTCGGAAGACCGTGTGCTAGTTGCTCTAACTCGGTACAAAAGTCACCCTTGTTTAAACTATTGCAATATCTAATACATGTTTTGCACTGCAGCATAAAACTTTTTCAGCGAGAAGGAAGCTTGAGCAATATTAAACGTATTGTTGCCGCATTTCATGCTGTGAAATTGAATACTTAAACATGCCACTGCAACCCCAGCAGACCCCTCAGAGTTATCAGTAGTGTGCAGCTTACAGCCAAGATTTACCCTGTCTTTCTAAATTAGAACATGCAGTGAAGATTGCCAGCAGTATAATACACAACTTTGCGCAAAGCTTATTTTTTTTCTACACAAATAAGTCACACGTAAGTTGAAACAGTGGAACAAAACATGCACTCCAGAGCCCGGCAGTGATACTTCGATATGCTGAACCAGGGATGTAATATACTTTTCAATTATGCAAGGGCAGCAAATCTCTGCTTTAAAATTAGTGTTGGCTTGGTCGCAAACAGGCTTGATCATTAAGGAAATGTCAACGCAATAAATGTCGACGTCGTATATTACATCAACCACCATGTTCTGTTCAGTAAGCATGGGCTTGGACTTCGATACAATCTATATATAGGTCTGTGCCGTTGGTGAGAGCATACAGAGAGGCTTGGCGTACGATGTAACACCAATGAATAAAATTGTCCTTCGGGGGTTCACTCGTACGTCCTTTCTATGGTTTTGCACTGAAGGTCGACCTTCTTGGAGTGGGTCTGCTGACTTAAGGGCTTCCGGTGGTCTGACGGTGGAACTCGCAGAAATGTGACAGTGTAATTTTCTTAAACTGCCTTCCCCGCCATAGTCGACGCAGTTGACGGAGATGGGACGCCCGAACTTCTTCATTTTGCTTCTCTACTATAAACGAGTGTTCATTATTCTTCGCGGACTCGATGGGCTAACTGTCGGCATTGCTGAGCTCCGTGCTCCATCTCCTGGAGATGGCCGCTGACGGTGGTGGCGCTTCTGCAGGTGAGCACTTCCAGTGTAGCCAAATAATCTACTGATGGCTATGCAAGTAACGTGAATAATCAGCAAAAAAAAATCACCCAGTAAACAAAGCAGTGTGCAAAATGCACGCTTCATACATCGTCTTTTTTTGGTCGTCTTTGGTAGGAAAATAACTTGCACACTACCATGAGAACAATTGTGTGTCACAGAACAGCGTTGAATCAGACGGTGACTAAGCAGCACACGCATACCAGACACGATACACCAGTGAACCAAATAGGCTCACTAATATGTGTTCATCAAGTCGGCACACCCAGTTACTGTTTCAATTTACGAGCAAGGAGTCATCGTTTGTTTTTGCACCTGCCTTACTTATCCCAACGAGGTCATGCTATGAAATAAGATGTCAAGCAAATACACTTCGTCTTTCCTCCCCTCTCGTGAGTCGTCTTTTTGGTGTTATATCGTTGTGCTTTTCACTAATGAATTTTCTGCATTTAAAAGTATTTCTCGCGAGGACCTGCAAGACCAACAACAACTCGTCAGCAGGGCCATGAGGGCAGTAGAAGCCAGAGGGTTCCTGGACTAAGGAGCCCTCCCACCTCAGGTTGATACCGGACATTGCTCGGGGCACTGTTTCGAAAATAAACGTTCACTTATCGCTCTCGCGTGGTTTCACCAGCAACATGCATTTTATTTGTTATTGGCATGGATATATAGCTCATAAAATATTTCATTTGCAAGGTAGTCAACAGCTTCATTGCTATAATAGGATTAGTTTTAATACTACTGAAAGGTGGCCTGCACCATGCTGCTGGAACCCATCCTCGATGAAAAGTTGTGCCACCTCCGCTGCTGTACCTCTCTGGATAGCCTTTGTTTCAGCATAACGACTAAGGTAATCAATCGCGACAATAACCCAATGGTTCCCGGCAGTAAAGTAGAAAGTGGGCCCAAAGTATCCATGCCAATCTGGTCGAATGGTGTTTTTGGGACCTGCACGAACTGCAGGGGGGCAGCTGGTTTAGTCGGCGGTGACTTCCGTCGCTAGCAGTCGAGGCAAGTTTGAACATGGTGCTTTACGGCTATGGTCAGTCTTGGCCAGTAGTAGCGTTGGCGTACTCTGGCCAACGTTATCGTGTAACCTAAGTGGCCTGAAGTCACCTCGCTGTGGCATGCTTCGAGTACTACGGAGCGAAGGGCTGCTGGGATGACGAGCAAATAGGCGGATAATTTTGAAGAGAAGTTTCTTTTGTCTAATACTCCGCCCCGTAAGCAAAATGATGACAGCGTTCTTACGGAAACAGTTGGTGCCAATCAGGGCAAGTAACTCAGGGTCGCCACGTTGTTGCTGCGCAATGGCGGTCCTGTCGAGCACACCGAGGATTGATGTTTCCTCCTCATCGGGTAGAGTTGCCGTTTCAATGGGTGAGCGGTATAGACAATCAGCATCCATGTGACGGTTCCTTGAATTGTGTACGACCGTGATGCCGTATACTCCTGCAGCCCGAAACTCCAACACGCTAATCGTCCCTTAGGACCTTTAAGATTCGTCAAACAACAGAGGGAATGGTGGTCGCTGATGACTTTGAAAGGGCGGCCATATAAATATGGGCGAAATTTCATGACCGCCCATACAACGGCGAGACATTCTTTCTCAGTCGTGGAGTAATTAGTCTCGGCACGTGTTAGTGTTTGGCTTCCATAGGTGATTACTCTTTCTGTGCCCCCTTGCAGCTGCACAAGCACAAGTCCCAGACCAACATTGCTGGCATCACTGTGTAGCATCGTTGGGGCTTTCTTATCAAAGTGGGCAAGCACTGGAGGCGACTGTAGTCGCTGGCACAGGTTCTTAAAAGCAGCTTCCTCGCGTCCATAAATATATATATATATATATATATATATATATATATATATATATATATATATATATATATATATATATATATATATATATATAATCAGTATTCAGTGCATAATCAAGGAGTGAACAATGAGTGGGCGAAGCACTGCGGATCATCGACTAACCACTAATCCTCGCACATTGCCCACTCTACATCGTATAATTAGTGAGGATGTTTGCTATCATGGAGACGCTGCTATGAAGCCACAAATGATCGCACACATTGCAACTGTTTTCGAAGCTGCGATCAAGGGATTCGGGCTCGAAGCGGGTGTAAGCGCCGTTCGCGGCGGGTAGCGTATACGCGTCTTGCGTTTCACCTCAGCTTCTGGTGTTCTCAACACCGGGTTCGCTTGCAGACACCTTCGTGGTGCTTCGGCTCTCCGAGCTCTCAATGCTTGATGTTGAGCCTCGTGTTCGTTCATGGTGAGTGACACGTATCTTTGGTCGGAAAGCGAGAAAGCCCATGCTACAAGCGCTGTGAGCAGTCGCCATTGAAACCTGACCCCAGCTGCGCCCCTAACGGGTGACACTGTAATTAGATGGCCACGCCGGGAGTGTACGCTGCAAACTGGGCGCCTTGCCAATAATATTTTTGGGTCCGAGTGAGCATCAAACCCAGGCCGTCTGCGTGGCAAGCAGACGCCTTATTCGAGAAAGAAATACTTGTTGAAACTACTTATAAAAATGTTTTAAACAATATATAACATCGTGTAGTGAAAGGTGTCTCCCTTACGCGTCATATATGTCGTGGCAGAACCGTGGAATTGCAGCTGCCGTCAAAATATGTGAACTGAGCGAAGAGTTGCTGCTTTAAAAGCCCACTTATCGCAAAGTACTCAAGCATATTTTATCATCAGCAGCAGAAGCATCAACAAAGGAGATTGATTGATTGATTTGTGGGGTTTAACGTCTCAAAACCACAATATGATTATGAGAGACGCCATAGTGGAGGGCTCCGGAAATTTCCACCTCCTGGGGTTCTTGAGTAACTACTCAAGACTACGAGTAGTTACTCGTAGTCTTGAGCTGTGCAAATATGTTGATTCCAAATGACCTACTAACCCAAGCATCTGTCTTGTCAAGCCTGCTAATGTTTGAAAGAAGGTTGGCAGCACACCTACCTGAAACATGGAGTTTATCTCTCAAGTATAAACCGCGGGCTGATGTTCCGCCCTAGAAAATATGAACACTGGCCTACGATTTTCTTTTTTATTTTTGCGCCATAAAAAAGAACGAATATTTCCTGGAACCCTGCGTTCTTTAAGGTGAGGATTAAATTGCGCACTAGTGTTCCTCGCTGTGCCGCGAGTTATTAATTAGTGAAACTTTTTTCCGCGTAACAAACTGCAATATACAATGTTTCCCAAATTGCCTGCCACTCATCAAAAATAATTAGTGAGACCGCTAGTCCTGAAGCCTCCAGCAAAATATTTCGGAAAAGTGTACGTCTAGTACTGACCGATCATGTTTTTTTAATCAAGGGTTTGTCCACCGAAAACTGCGTCCTTAATTAATGCGTATAAACCATCGCTGTGATTTTTTTCTTTGTTTATTTTATGAAATTTTGTTTTCAAACGGCTGTTCTTTGGAGAAGACAAGAAATTCACAGCAACGCTTCATACAGCCTTTTTCTTTGTAGACAAGAGAGCAGTCAGGTGTTGTAATCGATGTTAAAAGTGAAGCAGTTGTAAATAAATTCTTCCTCCCTTTAAAACTCCTATTCGCCGTAATTTTACCGCCATTCGATAACGACAGCCAAGTTATAAACTTTTACCACAGGACGAACAGAGGCGCTACGAATAACAGACACAGCATGCACACACTCTAAAAAGTAGATTATTACGCGTTATCAACGAGGCCGAACACCTATACCTAGTGACTACGGGGAGGGGGGTGAAACAGTAGAAATATGCAAAGATGAGATCGGTTCATGCATAGAGCTGGTTCTGAATTTCGCAAAGCTGTGTCGTGAGTGTCAAAGCAGAGACGTGACGAATCAGTATCATCTTTGAACATTTCTTCTCCGATCTGTCTAACAACTTTAAAAATGCTTTCTCAAGAAAAGGGGACAACTTTCAGTTACCTCACGCGGACAATTTAGTCCTGGAAAAGTGTTCGTGCATGGTGCATTTAGAGCTCGTTGTCATCTAAAAACACGGAAGTTGCTGGTTTGGCACCCAGCGACAGAAAGTTGTTTTTAAGGGCGAAGCTCCTTAAGGCGGCACCCGCTCATCCCTCGTAGTAGTGCGTAACATGTCTCACGCTTTCACCTGCAAGGTGGTGCTGGTGGGAGATTTCTCCTGTGCGTTGTTGAACAATCAAATATTCGCAGCGAGCGCTTTAACTAAAAGCCGAATTCTTTTGTCTCGATTTCCCCATTAGCAGTCATTGACATGTACATTGAGAACTATCTGAGAAGAAAGGTTTGCTACGTTATACTCGCTGGGCGTAACCTCCTTGGTTTTAGAAAGGTTTAGCGAGCGTTGGGCCGCAGTGCCATGAATACAGTGAACTAGTATATACCATGAACTCGAGGTGGTTAAAGGAGGGAAGTAGACACGACGCGCAAACCGTAAGAAAGTGTGCGTGTGCCACCTCTCATTTGGTCCTTGGAATGCCCGCCGCATGGCGGTGCTTCTATATGCGGAATATATCGATCTAAAGGGTACAGCCATATCCATCCATATATGACGAAAAGATGCGACTGAATTGACGAACGGACACAGACAGATACATAAACGGACGCGCGTATGGCTGCACTGACGGATGGACGCATGGACGGACGCAGGAGCGGATGTATGGACGAAAGCAGGGACGGACGCACGGATGAACGTGCGGACGCACGAACAGATGCACGCACAGACGGGCGGGATGGACGCAAGGACGGTCACACATACGGACGCATGGACGGACGGAAGCAAGAACGAATGGACGGATGGATGCTTCGCCCCACTCTCCATCGTTCACCCCGTTGATATGCTGCCATTTTTTATGCGTTATTTTTTTTGCATCTGGGAAGTTCCATGCCATCATTGTCTGTTTTCATGCATGTAGGAACGCAAACTGTCCTCCATTCAAAGATACACCGTAGACGGGACCTAAAAAGTCCTTCGTTACATATGTGTTTTCTTTTATGCACTCGTTGGTTCTCTGAAAATATTTGACGGTATGTCTAATAATTGGGACTGGCAAAGCACATAAACGTCCCTCTTCAGCGGTTCGAAAAAGGAGCAAGCATTGGGACAGTGTTCATTTGCCCTATGTTCTTTACACTATAGCATAATCAATTTTGTCGAGTAAACAATGATTAACCGTGGCTTTCTGTGGTGAATATGGTCTATCTATCTATCTATCTACCTATCTATCTATCTATCTATCTATCTAACTATCTATCTATCTTGCTATTTGGCCACCTACGTCGGGGTGCCTTCGTGATCAGCCCTTTACCTTGGGAAAAACAAAATTAGTATGGGAGGGCAAAACGGTTTGACGAACACGACTCACTGGTTTTGACATGAATAATGTTGCGATCCCGTCACGTATGTCGTCAAACACTTTCCAAAAATGGTGGCACATGCACAGGGACTGGCAAGTGCCCCTGGTGTGCGAGTATGTGCCCCAGCTGTTTGAAAGTTTATATCTACTCCGGAACGGCGAGAACACACGTGGGTACGCTTAACGCTTGAGCGTTGACCGCATGAATTCAAATAATATACATCATTGTCCCAGCAGGATTCGAATCCTTGAATTCTGCGTGGCGACCAACTATTCTACCACAGAGCCACGCCAGGTCTCGGAAATACGGTTCAAATAGATCCTAATGTTCGTGAAACACAAATTGTGGTTGCAGTACTGGCTTTCCAATTTTATAAACGTTTCATAGGTGCTCCTACAATATAGCCGTGACGTCAGGTTAACAGCAGTTGTAGTCACGTGTCATCCGATTAAGTTTATGTAGCAATGTCCAGGGCTACGATCCTTACGAGCACCAACGCTTCATATCAGCTTGCCGCTTCTGGTGCTGTTGATATACGTGTACGGATATGTACGGCATTCGCTCGTACATATCCCCGGTACCCCCTCGTGACGTTTTGCTTAATGAAAACAAAAGAGCAATCACCTCCCATAAGCATGCTTTCCATAACATCGATTCCCCAGAAGTATGGGAGCTGCCGAATTTAGATAGATAGATAGATAGATAGATATATAGATAGATAGATAGATAGATAGATAGATAGATAGATAGATAGATAGATAGATAGATAGATAGATAGATAGATAGATAAATAGATAGATAGATAGATACATAGATAGATAGATACTGTCAAAGTCGCTGAAGTTCACTGAGAAATGCTTCGCATTTAAAAATCCCAGAAAAAAAGACTCCCGCGCGCGGAATTCATGACGTGGGGCCTCCCGTGGGACATTCAAGACGTGGGACCTCCACATCGTGAATGTGAGGCGTTAAGCACAGAGCCACCGAGAGGTACCTCCTTCGACGTTCTAATGGCAGGCTATTCATATCTACCAACTAACGCTGTTGGCAGGCATCTTGGGGGGGAGGGGGCAACTTTCGAGTTTTCAGCATTATCAGCACGATGGCGCAGTGAGCGCGCGACGGCTCTCATCTCTCACGCGTTATTTGGCCCACTTAGAGAATAATGACGTGTACGTTCGATAGCGTGCCCTTATCTTGCAGTGGGGAGAATCGTGCGTCTTGGCTGGCCTTTGAGTTTCATCTGAACGATTCTGTAGTAGTTACCGGGCGCACATACGTCACTGCATTCGTTGCACAGCCTCCATTTGCGAAAAGGGCGCGCTTTTCAGACACAGCGAAGTAACAACTGAAACACTTATTCGCGCTTATTCGCTTTAATCTGTACCTGTGAGTACTATTGGTGCGTCCTTTGTGCGTGAAAAACGCAGGGCACGTTTCGATCTGCTCCTCATTCGGTGCGTGACCTTCCGATATGTTGCTATCGTGTTCACTGCTTCGCCTTTGCGGTAAAGCTGTGACTTTTTTTTCACTTTGGTTTGTTTTTGTGACCTTGAAGTGAAACCTCGCGATTGCCTAATGAAGCGCCTCGGAGGACGAAAAGTTAACTTGCTGCCAGGGACCAAACTTGCGACCTTCAAATAGCACGTTTGAGCATAGGACGCGTTATTCGAAGTTCGCAGGTTCGGTACCTGCTGGCGACAACTCACCTTTTCATTCACTTTTCGTTTTTCTTACTCATATTGCAAATACTTCCAATAAAATCCCCTATGCTTCTTTTGGCATCGTTGTCTCTTAAGAAACACGGAATCCTGGGCAAGTTGGAATTCATCTTAACTGCTTTGTGCAAAAAAAAAATTGGAAGTACACAAGGAATACACCTGAACACAGTGCATGCTAACAACTGAAACTTTATTGGAGAAAACAGACATATAGATGTGGTTACGAAAACACATGCGGGTAAAGAAAAAGATAATGATTGTTCTTCTAAGCCTAATTATCTTTTTCTTTCACCGCACGTGCTCTCGTAACCACATATATCTGTTTTATCCAATAAAGTTTCAGTTGTTAGTGTGTGCTATGTCCAGGTGTGTTATTTTTGTCCTTCAACTTTTTCGCGCAACTCAGTTAAGAATGTCTCTTAGTTGTCATTAATATTGTGGCTAACGAAAAAAACGAGCCCCTAAATTTACACTTCCTAAACTGTTGCTATCGCATTCTTTGCTTGGCCCTTGCGGTGAAACTTAGTTTTTTTTATTATTTTTTGCAGTGTGCTTTGCTTTGATGAGTATTCCGCTGTTTATTCACGTGGCCTGATGACCATGGACAAGTGCAAAAGAGGAGCAGCAGTAAACAAAAGGACAGATTATTCCCGTATCGAGTGTTCTTTTCGCAGTGGTCGCGTGCAATTATGAAAAAGTTTCTTGTGACATCAAAAAAATATATTTAATGTGTCTTCGGTGCACCCCCTCATCGGCAAAGGGCAATCATACAGCAGGGAACCACTGTGGAAGTCATAAAGAATCCACATTTCTAATGGCTGTGCCAGCAACCTGTACGTGGCGCAACTGGGAACTCAGAAGCCTTTTGATACAAGCAAGGCATGCCAATGTCAGCTGCACGTAGCCACTCTAGTCAAGTACCCAAGTGACGGCATAAACGTAAAGTTAACTCAGTGGATCCAGGAAAATCTAAGTAAATAAAAGCGAGAAAGAGACAGGAAAGAGGAAACGTGAGAGAAGGGAAGAATGTTTGAAGGCACAGAGAGACAGCAGAAGGCGACTGCTGATTTCTAGCGAGAATGTCGCCCAGGGTATGATGTACTAGGCCGGGGCCAAAGGGTTGCGTAGCTTCCCCCAGGGAGCCCTAAAGATCCAATCACCTAGCGACAGCTCAATCCCCAGAACACACTACTCCCCAGGCACGGTTCATATATACGCACGGCTAATGGTGGCAGGGGGTCAGAGCCCTCTCGTTAGCGCAGGTCTATGGAATGGCTGCTCATAAAACGCCGACAAAAGCAGACACCGCGGCGTGGAGACATATACGCAAAAAGCGTTACCCTTCTGCTCGAGCCTATCAACAAACGAATGACACAGCATGATTTCAGGTAGATTTCTCTTTATGAGACGGCTGAGACAGAAAGAAAGTGACATTCTGATAAAGACTGATGTTTGACCCAGATTGAACGTGGTCGTTACCAATAATATTTCTTTTTATTGGTTGGAATTATGAAATGGCATCATAAGATGGGATTGAAGGATAGGCCGAGTCCGGTAGGACGATGCTCAAGCATATACCGCTGGACGACCAGCACTACCGGCCTATGTGAACGGTCAACTTGTTAGACGCCTGAATGATGAGGGAGTGATCTAGGGAGCACGATGGCTAATTAGAAACCGGCTTTCGTAAAGGCAGCAGATGCTGGCTAACTAAGGAACCCAGTACAACGCGTTACCATAGCAACCGAGAAGTCGTCGCCTGGAGGTGCGAATGAATTGTAGCACAAATAAGTCTGGCACTACCACATAACATACAATAATATATATATATATATATATATATATATATATATATATATATATATATATATATATATATATATATATATATATATATATATATATATATATATATATATGACGCTATGATGAATGGGTGGCGTGGCCTGGCTCATACCCCATCTGTATTCTACTCTCTCTTCTTCCTTCTCTGCCTCTACCAACCATCACTTCATACGTCACACGATTCCCCCTCCCCCCGAAAGATGGCACCGTTTATAACCTACAAAAAATTGAAGAAGCCAATAAACAGACAATGTCCGAATTCGAAGTATCACGTCCCGACGGAGTTCCACAGTCTCTTTATATCTTCAAGCCCGAGGGAGCAGTCCGGTGCACTCTAACAACTCTGGGGGGCGAGGCTGACTGTTGCGTTCCGGACACAGTGGACTACACATGAACACTGACAATACTGCTTGAACTGTTCTGGAGACTGAGCAAGGTTGGAACGCATTGTTGCATCGGCAGCTCGGATTTCGTCGGGGTTGTATTTTTCGTCGTGAATGGTGCAATCACGGCACTGTTGAGGTACACACCGAGAAGCGATGCAGGTTAGCAGTACAGAAAACTATGGGCACGAAGCCCAATTATGTCATCACGACTTACTCTTGAAGGCGAAGATCAAGCATCCACAATTTTTAACATTATTTTTTCATGTACCTTTTTTTAATACGTGGCTGTTCTACCTTCGAGATATAATGTCTCTTGGTCATTTGGCATATGATAAAGGTTAGATCATAACTATACGAAAGACCATTTAAAGTGGTGTCTGATCCTCCTGCTTTGCGCTGGTTGGCCAATCTACAAGACCCTACAAGGTGACTAGCACGAGGGAGTCTTCGCCTACAGAAATTCGATGTCACAATCAGGTACAAGTCAGGCACAACGTACGAAGATGCCTACACGCCCTTACAAACGCCTTTCAAATCTTACAGTGCAGCCGCAGAAGAGGACGGTGTTTTCGTGGGAGAGCTCGGTGCTCCGTATCAGATGACTAAACACTTAAATGACGTTACCTACGACTGACGATCTTTTGCTTATAAGGTGGCTCTGAACTCATTTCTCGTCCGCTTTTGTTAACGTTGGCATCACTTTGCCTGCGAGAGAACGTCTTCTACAGATCGAAAACCGGGGCTGGTCACTGATCCGATATTCTGGGTCATGCGTCAAGCTTTCCGCAACGTGATACTCTGAGCAGCCTTGACGAGCCCACTTCTGACCATCTGGGCCACTCAAGAACTTCCGGATCGAGTCGGAGGCGGTTGAGAAGCTTGACCTCACAGTCTCGAAGTGGAAGTCGCTCTCTGAGCACGAACGTGCGTCTAGCCAGACCTCGGAATTTCGCACCACAATTCCCACCATAATTACTGCCCTTTGGATGCCTGCTAACAGCCGTCTGAAAACCATAGCAACCTTTTGCGATTAGGTAGTAGAAGAGAAACCTGGACAAATTTAACCACCAGGGTGCATCGCTTTCCCATTGCGTTTCAGATTTAGCATAAATATTTAATGAATTATTATTTACAATATTTGAAAACAAACACTCTTGTTTTGCTATCGAAAGTATGCAACATATATTTATATAAATAAGAGCACAGTATTAAATAGGAAACACTTACGTTTCGTCTGCTGCGATGCCAGGTGTGCCTGTTTAAGTGGTCTGCCCCCAACGCACCTCTCGTTTTGTTGTGAAGCCAAGTCAGAAAAGCGTGGCGGTGCGTCTACTTCGCGTCGCATTCGTTTTGCAGAGCTTCGGCAAGAAGCACTAACAACAAACGTGAACTCGATGTAACATCCTGCAGTGGCATGCGAGGCTACATCTATGCGCAGCGGCGAGTAAACGACGCTTTGTTTAAACTGTCAAACATGACTTATACAGCTCCAGCGTTGCAGTAAATTGAGAGGCACAGCGAATTTCAGCTTCTTTGAACAACAAAGGCGCAATTTAAGTCCTTTGCACTCACCCCACTACCTACTCTACGCGAAGAACAAAACTTAAACTGTAGAAAGAGATTTGTAGACAGTTCGCTGGCTAACGCGATCCAATTTGAAATCTGTACTTCCCATAATTCCCATGAGGGTACACCATTGCAGCGCCAGATTCCTGTATTGGTATTATTGTATGAAACTCTATACCTCAGTGTTTTCAAATGACGAAGTGTGCCACTCTCGTTGACGCAATTACGCCACTAAGCGTACGATCAGGATGATAGACAGACCTGAAGTTATCCACCTTGTGAGCCGTATAACACCTTTACCTTCATGATTATCAGTAGATAATCACGCATACATAATATAAACTATATAATGTAAAATAATAAATACAACCAGTCACTTCAGCGGTACGTACAACAAAAGAATACTAGACGACGGCAAATGCAAGAGCGGCTGCGAGAAGAATCCGAAGCGATGGAAACCCAACGCGAACGACGAAGAGCCCGTACATCGATGCGAGACGCGACCAGTCGGCTTCGGCGCGAGTTTCTGTCTTGGGAGTTTGGACGCCCGTGTCGTCTCTGTGAGTGTCTGTGATTGATCTCTAATTGCTGTGCGCGGAGCACCAACGAAGAAACAGCCCTTCATTACCAATTTAAAGCCTAGCGACAAGCTCAGAAGCACCCTATAAATAACGTCACATCACCTAACCGAAGCCCAGCAACAACACAGAAGCAACCAAACTAGACTTCAGAATGGTTGTTGTTTTTTTTATTGGCAAATGTCGTAGAACTCATTTTTTAAGCTATATTACCTCACGCCTAACTTGAGAACATTAATAAGTATGCACCTAATTTTATTTTAAGTTTGGACGTATAAACAGGCTCAGAGTGTGTGCACAGAGTACGCATCGACATAATTAAGCACCATTTACGACGAATAATACCTCTTACCCTGCTAAGCAAAAAGAGTCGATAGCAATCATGTGCAGTGTTCAGCGGCCGGCGTACGGTATGCCTCGTCTTTAATGTTGAAATATACTAGAATCATTTTTGCCACCCATCCTGATTAAGAACATCACGTTCCATCGTCTCTGCTAATATTTCAGCCCATCAACCGCCGAGCGTGTAGAGATTGGCGACGTAGTCATACGCTATTGGCGCTAATGAAAATAGCAATAAGAATACACAACAGAATGAAAAGTCGGGCTAGTTGGATATGCATGGTATAACAGTCGTTCAAGCGCACGAATAAATACAAAGGAAGAGAGGACAAGCGCTTGTCCTCTCTTTCTTTGTGTTTATTCGTGCGCTTGAAGGGCAGTTATACCAAGGATATACGAACACAAAAAGTATGAACTCCAATTCCCAAAACATCTTGCTGTTTGGAAACGCTTTGTTAACAGTCTCTCCGCTCGTCTGCACTCACGCTGCTTTTTCAAAGTATGCCGGCCTTTTAATCCTGAAGAGTTGCTCTAGGCACTGGCGGAATCCTCCTGCAAACATCGGCTCCAATCAGACGGCATTTGAAAACTCGCAATACTTAAAAAAGAGAACATTGATAAAAGCGGCGTCATGCTAAAGTGAAATGTAGATTCTGATCGACAATGCAGCAGACAGCCAGCCGGGTGAAGTTGTATGTGTTTCTCGTGCACGACTATGCAGCAAGAGGAGCCTGCCGTTATTAAGTTGATCGCATTCTCATTTCATCGTTTCGTTTCTCATGAAAAGCTCTTTTGCCGCATTTCTCGAAGGAATATACAACATGGATTTAAAGTATGCTAACCAGTGACAATTATTTTTTTGTGCTGGTCGAGCCACCGGCGACTAGGTTAATTGAAGCAACTATGTAATCTTACAACCAAATCCTCCAAACTTATCTCTCTAATTCTGGGCTACGGCAATATAAGTCTGTAGATGCAATTAAACGTCCCGTTAATCCAGTGGTAGCATCAACGACAAAATGATGATATTGTAGAAAAGTTCAAGCCATTTTTTAGCAAAAGGCTGAATGGTGGAGATTAGTATGACTGTTTCATTCTAGTTGGCTCAGCTTTGCCGGAAAGAGGTTGCGGTTACTCTACAGGAGGTTATATAAAGATATGCAAAGTCTCAATCAAGCTTCCCGTATCTAAATTCTTGAGGGGCTCCCAAAATTTACGATGGGCTCAAAAAAGAGGTCACAGCAGCATACAGTTGCAAATCTGTGCCGAAGTATGTGAAAAACCCGTCACATCTCGTCGAGCAAGCTGATCTAACAGGGATTATACAGGGACCTGTTTCCTCGAAGCCTGTTTGCGGAAGTCAAAAATAGAATGTAAAATTGAAAATGAAACCATAACAACATCCTAAACAAAGCCTGCTGGTTAGTTCACTTTCTCTTTGACGTTAGCCTACCAAGTAATATCATCCTGCGAATGCGCCAGCGATAATGTCGATCAACATTCATGCACATGCACATTATTCTGCAAAATAGTCGACCTATGACAAAACTATTGGTTCGCACAAAGGCGAGCGACCATCAAATGCAAATTAACTCATTGTTTATTCACATATAGACTAGTAATGTGCCCCTGAATGTTTCCGCGCTGATTTTGGTGTTGTATAACCGGCTGAATGAATAGTGTGTACAGCCCCGCCGCGGTGGTCTTGTGGCTAAGGTACTCGGCTGTTGACCCGCAGGTCGCGGGATCGAATCCTGGCTGCGGCGGCTGCATTTCCGATTGAGACGGAAATGTTGTAGATCCGTGTGCTCAGATTTGAGTGCACGTTAAAGAACCTCAGGTGGTAGAAATTTCCGGAGCCTTCCACTACGGCGTATCTCATAATCATATGGTGGTTTTGGGACGTTAAACCCCACATATAAATCAATGAAATATTGTGTACAGAGTCAGAGGAGTAGTAAGTATGTTTACACCAGCCCCGAAAAGAAAAAAAAGCACCAGGCCTGCGCGGAACCTGCAGGCCAGTCACAGCAAAAGTTGGAAGAGGAGCCTTTCAGAGCCTTTTTTAAACACTCCTTGAGTAACTGCTACAAGCGCATTTGCAGGGTACCAAATTCGCCATAAATCATGATTCTTGTGTAGTCTGGCGTCGTTCGCTTCTCTATCCTTCGTCATTTTTCGGAGAAGCGTGGCACCCGTTACACGCTTGCAACAAATTCTGTGCAATTTTTTCGATGCTGTGGCTGACAACGGTGAAGAATCAGGCCTGAAGCTTTGTTAATGGGGGTTGGTACATCTGACAACCCCCTCTTCACGTGATTCGCATTGAGTGGCGCCTGGTTGTTCCTTTGGTGTTCTAAAGCACTTTATTATTCATATACTACGCGATTTTTTTCCCGACATCAAGCCTGCCTACGGTCAGGTTGCAATGGAGTTTCAAGTACCGGCGAGGCTCTTTGGCAGAACGCTGGGCTGGCACACAGGTAACCCGGGTTTCAATCCCATTGTGTCCTTAGTTTTTTAATTGCTTAATATTTTTATTTGCTGCGATAGTGGTTATTGACAGTGGCTGCGGTGGCGGACAACTATGGCGCACGCGACTGTTGTTGTGATCTTCTAACAGGTTGCGCTGCAACATAGCGGTCATTCTTTGATACTTTTCAAAGCTCCCATCTGAAATTTGTTTCGACATTGATCTTTTTTATTTTATAGTGCATTGCAACAAAATCAACAATAACTTCGGTAGACTAGGCACGGCGTACAACGCTAACGCCTCACAAGCAGCAGTTGAAATCAGTTCACCAAGATGCAGATGTGAAAAAATATTGAACGAAACTATAGGTCTCTAACAGTCCAAAACACTGCAATGTAAGTACGATGGACAAGGGTGCATTGTCCTGTCAAATTATTTCGCGAGCAGTCTCGCGGTATTCTTCGAGTCCAATGAGATAAGTGTGACAGTTAGTAAGGAGAAGAATATGGGAAAGGAGGAAGAAAAGTAAGTGACAGCGCAGCGTTGTTTCGCTAGTGAAACGTGGCACGTTAAATACCCACTGAACCCTGTTTATGCTATAGCTTGACTCAAGTCTAATTAAACCTGGTCATCATGGAAATTACTTACGGAAGTTCCTGTATACTGAAATTACCACTCTCCTTGCCTTTAACATTCAGCTCTAGCTCAGAGCAAGAAGACGTGCATCGAGGTGATACTGCTATGTCTTGAAGGTGGAAATTTTTCTATCATTTACCTTATAGGATAATGAAGCCTATCATGAGCTAAGCCCATACTAAAGATTCCACTGGCAGCCCAGATATAAGACTTTTAAATGGCAGCGACAACGACATATTTCGTGTCAGTCAAGCAATCGAACGCATTGCATTTTCTTTCATATCTATGCTGTGTTCACGACTAACTTTTTTACATTATCAACACAATAACTAGGCCTGAAACTGGAAACTTCTTTCTACTGTGAGTCCCACTTATCAGTAGACCACCGGCTTTGCAAATGGAACGCCAAGTATCATTATGAAAATAAAACCTATCTTTTTATTTCGTCGTTCTTACGAATGTCAATCGTGATTCGGCTCTTCGTCAGCAGTAACACCGCGCATCCTAACTATATACCGCATGATAGTGATAAGCAGCGGTCTTCATAACAAGAATTTATAGTGCAGATAAACGAGTCTTCTTGACGAACGAAGGCCCTCAGCGAGGAGAAAAAAAACAGGAACGAAAGACACAAATCTTTGTTGACTTTACGAATAGCGATGATGCGCTACAGTTGCTCACTCGGATTGATTAGGTTGCAACAACACGCTCAAATTTTATTCATTTTATTTTTTTTTCTTTAGCGCAGTCACACAACACTATAAAAAGGCAAAGCACGCTTTCTTCGTACCCTACCAAAATCCCGGCAGAAGGCAAGCGGCTCAATACCAGCAGTTACAAACTCCTACGCAACCCATTTGCATCTGTACGGGAACTACAGACGCCTATGCCCCAACAACAGATGTAGACTATGCAAAATAAAAAAAAAACGTCATACAATTACGCATACTCTGAAAAAGTCCCGAAACATCATCAAGTTCTCCTGAACCTCTCCATGAGCACTGGCGCAGCGCAGCTATGCTAAGAGTTTAAAGATAAAAAAATTTGGCCCTAATCTACATGTTACACGGTAAATGTCGTCTAAAGGCGATAGTCTTGCGTCTGGAGAGAATGAACAAAACGTTTATTTGATATTCTGCGCAAGAAAATCGGTGAATGGTATTCTGCATGCGCTGCGTTAGAGTGCCTCAAGCGCGTGGCGGAGGCGAACAAGCGCATCTATAGGCACGTTAGACACAAGTGCAATCTGACAGTTATCTTCGAAAACGAAGGCGTGCAGCCCGTGGAGAAAGGTGCGCGCCAGTCACGGAGGTGATAAGGTGTAGAATGCAAAGCGACGGGCAGGTGCCACCACCTTGTCGTCGTAGCAAAGCGCTGGAAACACCTTTTTGAGCATCGCGTTGCACTGTCAGCGCAGCGCGATTAAACACTACATTCCTTGGAGTTACTTTGTGTGTGCCTCTTCTAGTATAAAGGCAGACATAGAAAACATCGAAGCGTTGTTGTGGCGCCTTCGATATGCGCAATAACTGCATTTTAATTGACAATCGCACAACTATGAACGCTTAACCTTGAGCAATATTGGTGGGAGCTGCAGATGGGGTTGGCCGTTTGGTGCCGTTTGAGAACAGCAAGATCATGAAATGTAAATCATGACGTTCATGACTTAAGTTTCATTATTTTCATGTTATGACTAGTCAGTTATGTTCGCCATACAGTCACGTCATGCCAATTTCGGTATCGATACCTTTGTCCAAACGGCCAGGAGAACTCAATGTCATAGGCGGCTAGATAGATAGAAAGATAAATAAATAGATAAATAGATAAATAAATAGATAGATAAATAGATAAATAGATAAATAGATAAATAGATAGATAGATAAATAGATAAATAGATAAATAGATAAATAGATAAATAGATAGATAGATAGATAGATAGATAGATAGATAGATAGATAGATAGATAGATAGATAGATAGATAGATAGATAGATAGATAGATAGATAGATAGATAGATAGATAGATAGATAGATAGATAGATAGATAGATAGATAGATAGACCAAAACTTTTCGCCGAAGGTCCCGAAGAAAGACTATCGTCTTTGAAAGTAACCTATTTAGCTGACCAAGGCGTCTGAAGGCGGGATCCCTCGAACTCCCTTCACCTAACGGGCCGCACGTAAGAAAATTCACGCCCGCAGGGGCCAGGACAGCGACGATGGTAGAAGCGGGAGAGAGGGGGGAAGAAATATTTTACACAAAATATTAGCTAAAGTTTCCTCTTAAAGTAGGCCTTTCTGATCTCTGATAAATGGTCAACTCGAACGGGGATTTGGTGTGAGGATTCAATCAATACATTGATAGGTATCTCCGCTCTTAACTAAAGCTTGGACGCCGATTCTGTAGGGCTCAGTTTTGTGTCACGATTATTTATCATCAATGGTGAACGCAGGGTTGCATGACGAATCAAATTATTTCCGCAAGTCTTGCATGTGTCGTTCATGAACATGCTTATAACAATAAAGTAACAAAATGATATGGAAACAATCACGTGCGGATCGCGGGCCGCATGCGGTCCCCGAGCCACACGTTTGAGAACCCTGGTATAAGGATACGAGATTTCCTTGCCTCTACATTAGTGGTCTAGGATGGACCACATACAAGGCGCATCTCATAATAAACTCACTCACTCAATCGCTCACTTACTCACTCCGAGATATGGCAGAATATAAAGACACGCAGTGTACCTCAACATTTCCGGACGAGGCCTACTAGTTTTGTTCATAGTAGTATACATGTATAGGGTATGGTCAATCAAATATCTCTTTTATTCTTGATTGTACATGGAAGTTCGATTACAGCCAGTGCTACGGGACTCCATCGATAAATGCAATGACTTATTCGGGAATGCTCAACCTCTAACCGTTACAATTGGTTCTCACCCATTGTCATGGTGTAATAAATAATCCCTTAATGTTCGCGTAAACTTTCTACCTCCACAGTATTTCGTTCAATGTTACCGTGGAGCTTTCTCTTTACTTGACGTCAACAACGTGCATTGCTTCTTTTCCAGAGCTGGTTATATTGCAAACGTTATATAAAGGATAGTTTGCCTGGATGTTTTCAGTTTTATCTTGTGTTATGCCTCTCTTGTGCTGCCCGGTGGAGAGCGCGAACAAGAGTTACGACGCGCTTAAGCTCCCGCGGCAACTGCGCGCATTTGTCTATGAATAATGACTGTAGGCATACAACGCCTAATTAATGAACCACGTCGTAATCCAACGCGTAATTTGCTGTTGGTCGGGTTGTTGCTTCTCGCGCCTGATTAATGTTGCTATCGAAAAGACGAGAACACATGCACAACGAAGGTTGGTGCTGTTATAGCTATGTGATTGCCGTTCTCAGTGCTAACCTTGAGGCATAAATTTCGCACATCAGTCTTTCAAAAAAATTTCAAAATTCATTAGATTTCACACAAAGTGTTAGTTCAAACAAAGCTATGTTTTTGCAGTTCAAAGCACCTAATCTTGCTTTTGTCTCAAACGCAATAATTTTTTTTTTCACACAACCACAGCCCTTGTTTAACTAGAGCATATGAGCGTTTTACTTTCATTTTAATAAAAAAATTAAAGTGTGTTTCAATGTAAGCCCCTCCGTCTTAAGCTTTCGAGCTTCCGTAGTATCTTTTGTCCTGTATTGAGTCGCAGTAAGATCGCAGCAATTGCAGCAGTTGGCAAAGCAAAGTACTATATTTGCCTATTCACATACCAGAACTCTACCAGCCGAGCAGTAGTTGCTATAGAGTGAGCCAAGCGTGCGGACTCCGGGTAGAGGCTCCTTCTTCTTCTTCTTAGGGAGATTATGAAGAAAGCAGCTGTCCGGTGGGAGGATTACACGATATCTGTTTTGTGTGTACTAAGAGATATTCGAGCTACGCCGGTGAAGCTGCACCTCAACAAGAGCAGAACCTCAACAGGAGCAAAGTTGTAACAGTAATATCAACAAAGTTTAGCAGTGTTCCACATAAATCGTCCATGTGTAGTAGCAAAACGCAGAAATGGCTTCATCTTGAAAGTGCAACAAGAGGATTTGATTTATATGTGGGGTTTAACGTCCCAAAACCACCATATTATTATGAGAGATGCCGTAGTGGAGGGCTCGGGAAATTTCGACCACTTGGGGTTCTTTAACCTGCACTCAGATCTGAGCACACGGGGCTACAACATTTCCGCCTCCATCGGAAATGCAGCCGCCGCAGGCGGGATTTTAACCCGCAATCTGCGGGTCAGCGGCCGAGTAACTTAGACACTAGACCACCGTGGCTGGGCAAGTGCAACAAAAGGGGAAGCACAAGTAACAGCAAAGCGACGCACTTCGGGTATACATCAAAACGAGCCATTCATTAAAAAAATACATATGTATAGGCGAATATGTTTGCGGATGGTTTGCTGCGGTTCCCTATATATAGAGAGTGGTGACTTACACATAAATGATGGGACGTTATCAACGAATCATGATAAAATCAGTGCCTGATATTACATGAATCGTGTTTGAATTTTCTTTTCCTTCTTAGTCATCCGGCCTCCACGTAAAGAAGCGCTAAAACGACACTTCTCTGAATGAAGACTGTCCTTGATACGCGCATCGTCATATGCGAAAGGGGGGGGGGGGGGGGTTGGATGGGTGTTTAATACCGACTAGACATACATGGGTACATTACACATTGTCTATGTATATATGCGGATAAACGTGTATATGACGATTACCGCGGCAGCTAGAGTTCTTTACTTGCAGGCATAGAGATTACGCAGACAACAGAAGACACACACGCCTTCGTACGAATAATATTTCTGGCGTCACCTGGGATTTTTGACATAATCAACACACACTATTTGCAATTGACACACATGCCTTATTTACCGAAGTATTTCAGACCAGATAATAGATGATTCACAAAGGACAATTCCAGTGAGCCATCAGCAGTAAGTCACAGGAGCTCAGCAATCGTGCTTAGAAACCGTGCACTTGTTTGGAAGTCACCTGCAGCACTTCTCGAAAATTTAAGCGAATAGGTATCTGTGCAAATTAGGAAAATAATAGTTCGCAAAGATTTGTTTGCAGAACAAAGCTACGAATGCGTGTGAATTTCTCAAACAAATCCTTCTCATTCGACAAAAACTGCAGTTTCGAAATTCTCGTTTAGGATATCAAACCAGCAGGAATGTTTCTTCAAATGTGAAGTTTTCTTCAGAGCATTTGATAAGCATCATGCTTCAGCTTTGTGCTTCAAGCAAATGCATGTGAATTTCGCCTATCATAACCCTTCCTCCACCACGCTGAATTTCGCAAAGTTTATTCGTTATCTTTACAAGTGATTTTCATAAAAGTTAATGGTGCTGGCTTTTCAAACAAAACTTTAAGTAATGCTCTTTCTTTATGCGGGGAATCTAGATCGTCAGGTTATTTTCACAAAGTAGAAAAGTACGACCGGAAAGACGAAATATAACGTAATTACGACGATAGCAAAGTGAAAGAATGCCTGAGTCTATAATTTCAAGGAGTGGAATAAGAGATGTGTACGTGCTCTGACAAATACAAAACACAAAAAAAACCTGAATAGTGTTCACTCAATTGCCGATAGGCTAATCAATGTCTACCATCTGGCACGGATCAAACGCAATTCTGTTCGAGACGCATTGCTGAAATTCGGCATGGCGGTCTTTTTTTTCGAAAAGATGTATTTTTCTTATTACAGTATTTAAAGAAACTCAAATCCTTATCTAAACTAATTCTGGAGGCTTTGTCTTGCGTTCTGGCTTCTTTTATGCATAAATTACTTTTTGATGGGGCTACTTATGGCATAACGCAATCAAATGTAGAAGTTGCATGATACAAGTATCGTAAAAAAGATTTCTAAACGTTGCATATGGTTTCACCGTTCTCTCTGCTGAAATTGCACAGTATTCAGCTACGATTGTATGAAATGAAGTAAGAATTTTGCAGAGGCGAAGAAAGCAGAGAAAGGAAAATCAACACAATCAGTTGCCTGTTTGCTATCCTAAGCTAGGGTAAGGCGATCAATACAATGAAAAATAAAAAAAGATATTCAAATAAGTGGTGAGCAAACGAAAACTGTTTCAAGTTAGATACTGCCACGTTCTATGCACGACCAACAAAGACTAAGTTCATGTCTTGACAGTTTCGCGATATGAGTGCAGGACCTCAGCTGTTTCACGTTCGCCAGCACAAATCGATGCATTTTCAACCTCATTAGTGCATAAACTAGTTCCTACACTAGTTTACGGAAGTTGGTGCCTCCTCAATAATGCCTACTCAAGTTTTGCGAGTTCTAGACTTGAAGCAAACAGTGCCTGTTGTGCAAATCGAGCGTGCTGTGATTTGAGCTTGTCGATGAATATGTTGTGCGTCGGTTACAATTATAAAATCACTATGATCACTGATTTGTCATACAAAATCAGCTAGTCGGTCGAAGCTTCAGAGTTTAGTGCTGCCAATGTGCACTGGGAACCTGCATGCATGTCACTGCAACTTCAGCACCGCAGGCCAAGCTGCGTCAGTTTTATTTATGCCTTCTTTGACACTCTGGTTCGTACCGGCCAATCTGCGTGACTGTGGTTTCTACGGTTCACGCCGAACTAACTGAGCCCGCAGCAACCATGCTTTTTACGGAATTCTTACTTCTCCTGTCCTCCAATGGCCTGGGTGTAAGGGAGGTGGTGAATAAGGGCGGGGAAGAGGAGTTCGAGATGCATAGACTTTGTTTGATGAACTTAAGCGACGATGGCTCCACTTTACTGTGGTTTTAGCACCTTCGCGATGTGATGAATGGTGCGTCATCATTTGTTTTACTGTTACTATCTTCGTCTTGATACTTTGGAATTATTTTGAGGAAGATCCGAGTGATACATTAAAATTCGAATCTTTGATAACAATAGTTTTTCACATATGCGCAAAATGGCTTCCAACGCATCGAAATTATATTGCCCTAATCTCACTTTCCCCTTGATGCAACTTCAAGCAGTCTTCACATTGAAGTGGTTAATGCAATGACATTTTGTGGCGGAGAAAATTGAATGAATACGTAAAACTACTCGGTTTACATATGGAATGTTTTCAATCGGGTGCGGTAAACATTTTTGTGCAGAGTGACTGCAAAAAGACATTGTACAATCACAATGACGTTACGAACTGAAACACAGAACTAAGGGGGCAAGATGCCCCTAATGATCAAAGAACATCGCAAGCAACAAAATAACATGCCACGTGCTCAGTGAAATTACTAATAAAATACACGCTTATTACTCTAACAACTATTGTTAAATTTTTATTGGCCCCCTAACACTGCCTCTCGCAGCATTGATAAGGCCCCAATAAAACGACAGCATGTGCAATGAGCACGATTTTACAGGAGTGACCAATTTATTCTCGCAATAGATTGCATGAAGTGGTTCAAACACAACCTGATAAATTACAGCTGGAGAAACTGGAGCACGTCGCCGGGAAAAAAAAGGGAGGGGGGATTCTTTCGAGAAAGGTTAGAAGCAAGAAGTGGTGCCACTAATTCGCTGTAGCGAACTATACGCTGACTACTTCTGGTGTCTTCAGCACTCGGTGTAGCCTCCGAATAATCAGAAATGATTATAACGACCCTGATTCACGATCAGTAGCACGAAAAGTCTGAGGAAGCCAATCAAGTAGGAGTGTCCACATGATGTCCCCAGGCACCAGATCTTAAGCGCGGTGCTCTTCCTTTTGTGTCGAAGGGAATCGCTATCACCCTCTTCTTCTTGATTTTCATCCTTTTTCTCTGTGTGTACTTTTCGTGTTCATGACTCCATCGTCAAAACATGGAAGTAGAGCCAAAAAAGACACCCTTCGTTACGTTGCAGTTGCCCCAGTACTTAAAGGGGTCTGATGTTCAGTACTATCTCGGTTGCTGATGAGTGGAATGCGCGGTGAATATACTCCCCGCTGTGTACAATTAGGTTAGCTGTCTCCTCTCCCGGTCTCTAACGAAACTGCTAGGCTAACGTAAGGCAAACATGTGTTGCCCGTAGACACTATAGTACATTCCCTAACTGACGGTGACCTTCTGGCTTTGTTTTGTTGTGCCTTCACCATGGCAAAACTTTACTGAATTGGCGTTTTCTGCCCTGTATAAATTATTACTCAATGATGGCACTACGCATCTAACTCAGTGAAATAACGCTTCAAGCAAGACGAGTGATACACCTATTTCTCGTTAGGAATTTTTGGGGCTGGCCTATGGGGGCCCTTCTTGGGACGTTCACTGATTGATACAAGCCGGATCTTCTAAAACTTTCTTCGGCAGAAAGAAAATGACTATAGCTTGAAATATCCACACGGGAATACGGTAATTCTACAAAAAAGGTCACCTCCTCCCTCCACCCACACCGACACCCGCAGTGTAAGGCCGAACCACATCAAAAAATCTGGTAAAACATTTTTTTCGTGCGTGACACAGATATCGTCCTTCTCACATTTCGCTTGAGCAGATAATCTTACTTGAGTAACCATATCTTGTTAAATTTGGAGTCCAAGCTTGCATATAACCACAAAAGCTGAGAGGAATGCGCTAACTTCTAAATACCACACACAGTAGTTCATTGGTGTCAGAATTCGCCAGCATTCTGCGGCAATGCGATTTATTAGTCGCCTTACGTTAAAAACTTTGTTTCAGTGGCTTGGTCATTATGGCGTTCCTCTGCTCAGCAAGAAATCTCGGTTTCGGTTCAAGTCACACAACTGCCGAATAATGATGGAATCGTAAAGCCGGGAAGCCCGTTTACTGAAATTGAGGAGACCGTTATAACTGTCGAATGAATTGTGGTTTTCACTCCTCGAACCATTCGATTTGATGGCCTATATGTTTGTTTCAGTATGTTTAGACAAAGATGTTGATTTTCCTGAAGTGCTAGTAAGAACCAACGTATAGGTCAATTGTCATTTTGTGTACGTTTGATTATAAATTGTGGCGAGCCAACCGGCAAAATGTACGCAAAATTCAGACTGTTTTGGAACCTTTAGTCTACCACCCATCCCTTCTTTATATGGTGTTTGCTTATTTGTGTGTTAATAGCATGGCAGCTTTGAAGATAATTCGGCCAAACTACTTTAGCTTTCTCTCCGAGTGAATTCGTTGAAGTTTTGCAGGTGTTCAAGGGGGCTGGTCTCTCCGGGGCTGACAACCTCCTTCCATCTCCCCTTTCCAGCTCTTCCTCGCAGGGAGAGTTCTTGTTCTCCTTCTCCCCCAAGTGTCACGGTTGTGCTGTCCTCACCTGAGAGACAGTTACTGCGTCACTTGACCCCACTCTTCACCCTCCTTCAATTCAAAAATCTCTTCTTGAGATCAAGCCGCGTCCAATTCTTCGACCTTGTGCATAGACTTGGTGCAGCATGCTCGTGACCTTACTGGACGTTGCCTACCGCTATGCCATGTCTGAGTGTATTTCGCGGACTCTTTCCCCTCTCTCGTAGGTGAAGCGCCGAGACCGCAGGATACCATATTGGCTGAAGGTGCAGGCAATGGTTTTAGTACCCAGAGTTGGCAGACGCAGGGCTACAAAGCGTGTATATATTTTGTACAATAAGTCCTTCTCGGCCACTTCTCAACTATTTCTCACTTCTCCTTAAGATTTTCACTATTGTAACGTTAAGGCTGTTTTGTACAAGTGTCTCTCCTCTCTTAAACGTCGAACGATGAGTCCGAAGACGGGGGCAAGCTTCCCTTGAAGAGACCCGCCAGACAAGGGTTCCCAGCGACTGGTATGAGGGAGGAGATGCTGCAACTTCCAGGACCGACAACTGGAGGCAGTGATGGAATGCAGCCTATAGGAAGACGGAACAACTGCTACCGGCGGTGGCATGCTCCTGAACTCTGAGATCCAACAGAGGACTCTGAACGAAGACGACACAACGAGTGCAAATCACCGCTGCTGTGTCTTCTTCGTCCTGTTTGTCCTGCCACATATTTCGTGTTTTGTAACATCAGCGCCAATAACCATTTATACTCCAACGGGGTCTTACACGTGTTTCGGTTGTTCGTGATACTGACGTGACAGTGCGAAAGCGCATGGCAGGCAACGATGAACATAATGGAATGAAAAACGGAGGGGACGCTTTATCCTTGTGCGTACAGGTTCTCTGGGTGTGTTTTAGTATAGTCTGTTATCGTATTTCATGCTCTTGCCTCAACAGCCTTTCTCACAAACGTGTGATGCAAGTTATGTTACCATAAAAAAATATTCAATCAAGTTATTTTTAGAGTGTCCTGGAGACATCGAGTAAAGGGTAGCAGAATAGCAAAATGTACTAAATGCAGATAACACGAGCACATGTGCTTATAAAGAGGCTAGAAAGATAGTCAAAACAACTGAAAATTATCACACGGTATTTATTGTGTGTAAAACGTACTCCGAGTATGAGGAAACGTTTTGAGGAGCAACACTCTTGTTGCATCTTCCGCATTTTTTTTTCTTTCTGTCTGCACCATTAATGCTGAATTCGTAAAGTCAGTGTGTTAGCGAGGTCGACACAAGTAATTTAAAGGGTGATATACTACGCACCAATGCCGAAAAAACTAAATTGAGTAAGAAAAAAAAACAGGCATCAAGTCTGAGTAAAAATCCCACGGCGTGTCATGATGTGACGATCATTACTCCAACTGCTGTCGATGTTATAGGCCGCCCTGAAATGTCACCAGAAAAGCTTTCTCCATCAAAATATTTTTTCATAACTTCTAGTATCTCACCTCCTTACACTATATTATAATCCTGCACTTTTGCACTACTCTTTATATTAACACGAGAGTAGTTTATGCCGGAGTCCAGCACGGCTCTGCTGATGTACGTCTGTCACGAAAGTGACGTTGAAAAATATATTCTATGGTACTGCAAAGAAAAAAACCAGAAGACAATATTCTGTTGCGCGAAATTTCACCAACGACCTCTCGATTCACAGTGCGCGGCACTAACCACTACGCCACAGAGCATACGTTGTCTGGAAAGCTAACAGTAAGTCATTTATATACACCAAACCCGTCTGGCAGTACTGAGAGGTTGAAATCTTTAGCGCGCCCCGCCGCGGTGGTCTAGTGGCTAAGGTACTCGGCTGTTGATCCGCAGGTCGCGGGATCGAATCCGGGCTGCGGCGGCTGCAAGTGTTGTAGGCCCGTGTGCTCGGATTTGGGTGCACGTTAAGGAACCCCAGGTGGTCGAAATTTCCGGAGCCCTCTACTACGGCGTCTCTCATAATGATATGATGGTTTTGGGACGTTGAACTCCACATACAAATCAATCAATCAAAATTTTAGCGCGTTTTCGTTATCAGTTACGAGACGGCACGACAGGCTCCCGTTGCGTAAACTGCTATAAAGGTCGTCGCCGCCACGAAGCGCCACCTCCATGGAGCGTGGTTTATTCTGCGCGCGAGCTTATAAGACACGTAATTCATGAGAGGTCGAATGTCACTTAACTTGGCGCCACGGCCGCGTTTGCGAAAAGAGCGTGGTGCTGACACACGACGCAGGAAGAATTGTGACAGTTGTTCGCGCTTGACCTGTGTATAGTTGTGCGCTCGGTTCGCGCGACCTTAAGTTTCAACAGCGCGCTTTAGGTGTCCACCAACTGTGAGAGTTGTTAGTCCGCGCTCACCCTTTGTATGCTAATATCGTGCGTGCTTTCTGCTTGAAGTGTGCGCTGCAAGTTTGGAGCTGCCTTTCGTTCCTAACATGACTTTGCAATTTTTTACTGTTGCTCAAACAATGCGCAATAAGTTTCCAGCTACCTCTGCGAAGACATGTTTCTCTTTCGCGTTATACCGGTTCCTGTGTAGGGGGATCAGCCACGTTTTTTTTTTTTACTTCACATGCCTCTCTCTCTCGTCATTCCTCTCTTAGGCTATATCGTTTCCTAATGGAATAGGTGGGCATTGCGCCAGAACAAAAGCACTTAGCATACTTGCTCACGTGTTTTATTGCGATAGCGATTATATATACAGTCTCACGTGGTTGTTACCGCGGACACCGCAGCTGTCATGCACCGTATATGTATACGTATCTATATATAGGAAACTCAAGAAAGAAACAAAGCCGCCCGCGCTCGGCACCCAGCTCCTCGCGATGCGTTAACGCGCACTTATCTCCCACGCGTACTTTGCTACACAAATGGGGGCGGGGGGTTAGGTGCTTGCGCGCCTGCGCTTATCCCTCGGTGGGGAAAATCGTGTGTCTTGGCCTTTAACTGGAATAACTGCGTCGGTTGCCTGGGGCACAAAAGTCAACGTCGCTTGCTGGGCAGGCCCCGTTTGCGAAAAGAGCGCCCTTTTCAAACACAGTGAAGTAACAACTGGGACACTCGTTAGTTCGCACTCATATCTGTACCTGTCATTACATTTCGTGCGTCGTTTATGTTTCGACAGTGCGTTAAGCGTCAAGCTGTAAATGTTGTTAGGTAGCTCTCGTCAAGAGTGTGTTGTTTTTGTGCGTAATTCGTGCGTAAGCAGCGCTTCTCGTTTCGACCTGGTAGCCGTTGTCGGCATCACATTCCAAGTTATTGCTGTCCCATTTCTTGCTTCGCACTTGCACCGAAACTGCGACTTTTTCTCCGCAGCTAGTTTTTCAGCGTGTACTACACTGTCCTACTGCTGACAAAGCTCAAAACACCACACCGACGCGATTCTCATAGAGAGTTCATTGCGATCACCCCAGACAGTGCTACGTAATATCTTCCTGCTGCGCTGCATATCTTGCCATTGAAAGACGACTCAGTAGAGCTGATACGAGCTCGTTTCCCCCTCTCTCTTTCGATCAAATTCATACCCAACATCCGTTCCCAACACATGACTGAGAGATATTCTTTTCATTTTGTTGTACTCGTGCGTACAACTGTAAATCGTTTAGTAACTTATGTTCATTTCATTTACGGACGGAACCTTTCACTTGCCTCTTTCTCTTTACCAGTAAGAAAACAAAAATATCGGCCCAGAAAGAAGCCTGGGCTTGCTAAAAGCGCGTTTTCTCACAGGGTCTTTCTTGTGATTTTTTATTTCTCAGTGTACGCGAGTCGCACTTCTTCATCTTCACCCCGATGCTATGTGCTCAGAAGGAAGACGTCAAAGAAAGAAGGCATCAAAGTGCTGTTTCCCCACAGGGATGTTCTCCAACTAAAGAGGTCTATGCACGAACGTAATATTACACGAAAGCACGCCTAGAGAAACACAGGCAGCAAGAATAAGAAATAGCACACACAATCTGAGAGCGCACTGTAATATCTATAGTTGGCTTCACATCTTGGCAGATGGCCAATATTGCCTTTCTATTGCCGCTAATAGAGGATGAAAAGGCGTGAAGCTTCTCGGCGTTAAGCTATGAAGAACCAATGACGGATCGATGACATTCCAGTTCAGGTTAATTGGCAGAATTGTGGCCACACACACTGTCCGAGGTTGTTAGCTTGTTCCTAAGAAGCTCGGACAGCAAGCACTCGGGATTTCTTCGAGCCATTTTCGAATGTCATCCTCAAGTTCATCGGTAGGCTTAGCAAGCCCTGAGTATATAGTGGTCTAACAGAAGGCTATAGCACTGACCCATATATATTCACATCAATTCTTTATATAATTGCTGACTCCCAAGAGTGGGGACGACGACGAACTGTATTTCTGTCGAACGCTGCCTATTTCGTTTGGTGTTTTTTTGTGTGAATTTACGATATATCTGAGGATCATCGCTCTCCTGCGGGCAGCGATAGATCCAGACCCCACCGTACGCAATCCAGACTTCGCGTCACCTTCGACGTCAACCTCAAGGAAGCGCAACAGCCGGGCGGACGACAGCACCAGTGACAGCACTGAACTGTACACGGCGAGTAGTGAAGACAGCGACAGCGATTTCATCCATGCAGTGAAGCGTAAAGCTAGAAGGAGAATGGTCGGCGCGTCTTCGCAAGCTAGCGTCTCTACCGTGAAGGCGGTGTGTAGTTCTGAACGCCATACCATGTTTTTTTGTTCCTGTCAACTCTTCGATCAACCTGAAGAACATGAACAGGCAAGTGATATCAGCGCGTCTCGAAGCTATCGTGCCTAATGAGATAAAGGATATTAGACTCCACCCGCGGAAGAATATCTTGGCCATAGACGTTGAGCACCCGGCTGCGCTACATACCCTGCGAACTGTCACGGAACTTGGAGGCATCTATTTCAGTACTTACATTCCGCAGGATAGTGATACGACAACGGGCGCCATTTATGACGTTGATGTTTCCATAGCGAACGCAGACCTTCCTGTTCTGATAAAGCCAGCTACTGGGGCAACGGACATATTGTAAGTATGCCGGCTTGGCAAATCCCGTTGCATCAAGGTGGCCTTCAGAGGTGATTGCATCCCATCACATGTAAAGGTCGGTCATTTTCGTCACGTTGTCCGACCATACATCCCAAGACCACTACAGTGTCACAACTGTCTAAAACTGGGTCATTTTGGTGCTGTGTGCAACAACAAGCAAGCATGCCCACGTTGTGCCGGACCCCACAAAGCAGAGGCTTGCCAAGCAACTCTCCTAAAATGCTACAGCATTTCAGGAGAGTTGCTTTCTGCCAAATATCTTTTCAGTGTCAGGTGTCTGCTACAGCCGCGACTTTCCGATGCCAGCGTTTGTGTGGGCAGCTTGAATAAGGCACGCTTGACATTTCCATGCCTTCCTTGCGGCCTCGTCACTCGATTTAAATGTTGTCTTTGTGACTACCGAACAGCTCCAATTGTGATAACCGTACCTATATTCTGAACACATTAGGTAACTTTCGGTATTGGGAAGTCCCTCATTGAACACTAAATACAAGTCAGAGTCGTGCCATATTAAAGGCACGATTTAAGGTCAGAAAACCTTTAGTAGCGCAGAGCTCGTAAAAAAGAACAAAATGCAAAAGATCAAGAAAGCAAAACATTGTGAAAAAAAAACTAGAGTGCGCATGGTCATGGTGGGCGGCAGAAGAGAAAAATATTAGTAAGGCTTAGTGACTAACCCACAAGATTTGAAGAAATCAGTGGCCTGTGAGTCATGTGATTGTCCGGTGATGGGCTCATTTCTTTTTCATGCATAACAGCAACGACGCACAAACTGCACCAGTTCTTTCTTTTCGTTAGGGAAGGATGTTAGGCAAGGTGCGTGTGCGTGTGTGCGTGTGTGTGTGCGTGTGCGTGTGTGCGTGCGTGTGCATGTGTGTGCGTGTGCGTGTGTGTTCACAAAGCATTTGACTATAGCCGAAGATGTGGGATCTTCAAGCTAGTCGTAAGCGGATAGACGTAATCCGATACCGCGCCGCAGCTCAGAAAAGGTTCTTGCTAGTACAAAACCAATGATACTGTTGGCGTTTTTCGGCATGCTGCTATTGCTGTGAGAGATTGACAGAGTTTGTCTCACTAATTCCTTCCTTCTACCAGTCGCCTCATCCTGGCTCGACAGGGCGAGCTCTCCCGGCAACTCATTAGGTTCCAATGTAGCGTTGCGAAGCCGCGAAAAAAAACTTCTTAATGCTCTTGCTTGTTTCCGGAACCCGCAGACGGAAGGAAGACGCATACTACAGTTCACTCTCAAGCATAACTCTTTTCGACCCTTAAGGCCATTTCGGCCGCACTGCGAAAGCCTTCTATCAAAGGGATAAATCAAAGTATGGAAACAGTGGCTTGCCTTACTGATGTGCAGCCGCTTGCGAAGAGCATGCCTTATCTGAAGTGAGAAATAAAATAGAATTTCTGCGGAGAGCGTGAATATTTGCAGCGTCATCCCACGGCTCCTAATTGAAGTGTAAATTATGCTCTCCGGCATTTCTACTGTTCTTCAAAATTTAAGAGCCGTAGTTGAAATTTCGGTTGAATGTCGTGCGATGTCATGGCAAAGAATTACGCTGACTGTCGGCTTTTTTTCTGTTTTACTTCTCATTTCAACTTACCTTTTCTAGTAATACGTAACAATCACAGCTAGATTGAAAAACATGTGCAAATGATACCTCCTCAAGAAGTTGTGCTGAAACAAAAAAAAAAACGTCTACATCTGAGATTCGAACCTCGGCCTTCCGAGTCAGAAGCGACCATTCTACATGAGCATTTTTTTGTGGAAGCACGTGCAACTCTTAAAACAACGACGCATTACAGACTGACAATCCCAGCGCCCCAAGCGGATTTACACTGCTGGAGTTTCTTTTGAAAGTTCGTTCCTGGGACTCTCCTGCACACAGTGGGTTCCTGTACGCTGAATATTTCAAATCTATATTGCGGCTAATGTCTACATAGCCCACTGTCGTCGGTGCTCAGGAATAACTTATTCATTAACAGCTCTAACCGAATGGAGGGAAAGTTCCGTGTCGTGTCCCTCGATCTTCGAGTTAGAGCGATGGCATCAACTTGGGCTTGAATTAGCTCGTAAAAGTAGTCTTGCACGACTTGAATGTATGGTATAGAGACATTTTGCGATGAAATTGGCACCATCTGCGTGCTTCTACTGGGCGTTGTGGTGGCAATGAGTGGGCGTGAAGAGTGAGTGGTCCATCCTGGCAAGAGCTGCGCTATTCTAGACTGTATATATAGACAGCGTTTTCTTGGTCTTGGCTTTTATCGAAAGGCTTAAAAAGTGGTCCAGGTGTTCTTCCGAGCTCGTTTTATGCCGTGCCGTTTTGTATGGTATCATTTCTTCTTCAAGGAAGAGATTGGTGCTCAATACTTTTATTACTGCAACTTATTTCAAAAGTATCATCTTCGGCCGAAAGAAGGGTGTCATACTATAGCGCTAAACTGGAAAAGAAATGTGAAGAAGCAAATAGAAGTAGGAAAGTCGGCCTGTTACTCTTTTTATTCCCGTTTTGCCTTACCGCATCGTCTCCTTCAACGAGCGCAAACTAGCCCTAAAATAAAAAAAATGTTCAACGCAAACGCTCTAAAAAAGCAACTAGGACACAAAGAAAACATACTGCATGGATGAGACCATGTTGGTTGCTTTTTTAACGATTGTATACGCAGCGCTGTCTCGATGAACGTGGCTCAGTTTAAATTAAACAAATGCAAGATTTACCTCAATTTTAAAATGGAAACTGCCCATCTGATTTCACCTTACAATCAAGAATTAGCCCATTATAGTTCCAATTGTTTTAGAGGTGTACAACACTTGAACATGCTCTACGCTCCTGTGAAATTCAGCCTATTTACGGTTTCTGCATATGGATCTTTTTTAAATGCTTCGTATATAACGTGCAGTTTTGTGCGCTTAAACCTCATGTTCTTTAGCTTCATTATTGTTTCCATTTTAGGGATGTCTAGATGGGTAAACTTACCTTGTGCAATGCAAACCTATTCAAAGATAGAAGAGCTGTGGCAGATTTGTACGCAGAAAACTCGGAAGAATAAAACTATTTATATGCCTGTTTTATTTATTTATTTATTTATTTATCAAAAAGATAACGCAGCTCATGGTGCACTGATCATGCATCGACGCCGTGGTGGCCAGAGAAAGAGAAAAATATTTTGAAAGTGTATGACGAGCGAACTGAAACGCGCTGATCTTCTTCCCGGAAGGTGGCCTGTTTTTTTTCGTGGATATATAGTGCCTCTAGTGAACTGCGGCCGATAAGCGAATGTCACATACTTTTTCCAAGGATAACATGGGCTCCACTTCCTGTTCCTTTTCACCACGCCTCACCTTCTTTCTCGTTCTGTCGTCATCAAGAATAGACCCTAATCAATCATTTACCGATACTTGTTCTACGTTTTCCCGCCATTCAAGCAAATCGATTTTTATCTCATTTGCCACTTTCTGATATCGTGGCAAATGTATGAATGGAATACACACCTTACGGACGTCAACTATTGACTGTGCCGTTTAAAAATGTATTCCCAGATTTTGTTATTTTCGTTGCCCATACACAATCGAAAGAACCAAACACAAACCGAATAGACATACAAACGCAACGTAAAATACTTCGAAAAAGCGCCATTCTGAGCCGTAATACAAGTCTCGCTACTCACTTACGAGCAAAGAAATTTAAATATCGGTGTCTGTGCAGTCATGTCGTTTGCAAAACGCTTAAAAGAAAAAGGCGTGGCGAAAATCTTACATGCAGCGACTACCACTATATGGACATTCTAAACGGGCCTTTGTTGTCCCCGTTGCCGTCGCCGTTGCATCATGTTCCGTTTAATGCTCAAACTATTACAGTGCGCATTGTGTGTTCTGCCCGCGAGCAAAACCGCGCGAGCGCAGGTGATGAACACGGCTGAAGCATTTATCGAACGAGCCGCCTACCTAAGTTGCACGGAGGGCGCATGCGATAACATCATCGCAGGTGCGAAGCCTACCACCGATTGCTGCCCAAGTAAGAAGGAAGCGGCCCCCTCCCCCGTTTCGACAGTGCATGAAGCGACGCCAGAATAGGGAGTGTACATGTGTGCGCGGGGGAGAGGGGGGTGGTGGTTTGAGCAACAACATTTAACTTTGGTCATAAGGACGTGATCGCCATGGCTGGTGCGCGCGCTGTATCGGCAGACATGAGCAATCAGCTCGTATATCCTTACCACTCTTCGGTCTGGATTGACAGTGTTTTCGTAAATCTGCATTTCGTAGAGCGATGCGTGTTCAAATTAAAAAAAGAGAGCCTTATTTTGTATAACATTCCATTTTTTTGTGATTGCATGCTCTGCTTTGCTCTTTGAGCACTACTGTGATTTTCCACTTACTCTTAAATATAAGTGTGCAACAAAACTGCCTTTTTAGAAAAAGGGTGTAGGTGACCATTCATTCTCTTTAGGTATGTCTTTTTACGGCTCATCATGGCTCGACCTGGTTTTTCGTCGCACCTTTTGACCACATCCGCTTTCACATTGCATACATGCACTGAGCTTTCAGCATTAAAACTGTAGCAGCAGTGAAGTTGTTCCTTCCTATCACTTGCCATTGTAGCGGCTGTAACATATTGTACCTCATTATGTTAAGCGCAGAGCAGACTTCTTACCGCACGCAAATTTGGTAAGCTAGTCATTAATCAATGTCAACTAGGTAAAGAGAAATGTTCAGAGTAGTCTCGCGCGAAAAAATATTCTCTATGCTTCGTCTGCTCTTGCCTAGCTTCATTCACGCTGTACCCGGCGCTGTGTCGCTTTCTATGAGTTTCGCCATTAACCTATTTCCCAGCACTCTTCTCCTGTCTTCGTGCCTTATTACTTTCCGCTATGTAGCGAAGTGCAAAGGTATACATGGCTTTTTTCAGTAACTATCTGTGTGAAGCTTTGTAACTCTCTCTAAGCTTTGTAACACTCTCTCTCTTTCTGCCAATCCGTCACAAGCGAAGAGTCAATTACGTTAATTCGTGATTGAGGAAAACGCGCACGTATATTATCCTTAGTGCGCTTGCAGTGTCGATTTTATGTGCTGCTGTGGTACGGATTAAATATGTGCATTCATTTTCTTCATCTGCTATTACTGCTTCTCTCACTATCAGCATTCTCGGGTTAGCATGCAACATAAATACCCTACAAAATGAGCGACAGAGCGGCCATCACCAAAGCTAAATTCATAGAGCATACATGACTATTTTGATAGGTTTAGAAAATTCCCCATGACCCTGATATGGCATAAAAAAATGTGCAAAACTTGAACATGGTGAAAGCCGTAAGACCGTGTGACGTCATCTTTTGTATGTCTTTTTATTACTTAATTATGTCTACGAAACACACGAACTAAATGGGCACTCTGGTTCGGTATGTCACCACGAAGGGAACAGTTTCGATACGTGTTGCAAACTAAAAAGTAGGGTGTGCTAGAAATTTCTGACAGTTTTGAGAAGGGACACCATAAAAAAGTTCTCATGTATTTATTGTATATACATGCACTTTATATAATATGAATAAAATATGTGTGACCTTTCTTGCTACAAGCGTACACGTCATCTTCTTTTGGTGTTGTGCAACATAACTTCTCACACTTATTATTTCCTTGCAAGTTGCTCCCGTGTGGCCGTTGGGGGGACTTCAAAAGGCGCCATAACTCGAGCCAAAAGTCGCGATAGTATATAGCCTTGTCATTTCATATTATCGCCAAATTTGGAGCGAAATAGAACCGGAGTCGTATCATGAACAGAGTCTTACTATTTGTGAATTAATGAAACGATCTTCAATAGGTATTGGAACTAGTAGACGTATTACGTCTACTCGTTATATTATATTAGACTTGGTGTTCACAAATAACCCTGATCTCATCCACTTTCTGGCAGTCATGCCAGGTCTCAGCGATCACTCTGCCATTCACTTTCTCGTACCGAACACGCCGTCAAAAATTAGTAAAACAACAAAAATAATCAGAGATCTGACTACACTTTCACGTGTAGTCAGCGAAAGTGTAGTCAGTGAGAGCTGACTACACTTTAATTAATGCTGAAATGTAGACGTCTTCACACGAATTTTTTTCTAGCTTTTCTGAGCACTCGGTAAACGAAAACTGGCTACGTTTTAGATCTAAAATCGAAGAACTTACCGACAGCTTCATACCGCGCCGTAAAATAACCGATAACAATCGGTCTGCTTGGTTCACGCCTACTTTAAGGCGGCTACCTAATAAAAATAAGTGCATCTTTTGAAGTGCAAAGCTCTCGGGCAACATCAAAAGATGGGATGATTGTCGTAGTGTAGCCGACGAGTACGCACGCGCACTCTCACTTGCCAAGCACTCATATTTTGAACAAACGTTGCCTTCTTTGTTAGTAACTAATCCTCGTAGATTTTGGCAGGTATATTCGGTAGAAATAACAAAAAACAAATCGACCTAGTTTCAGGGAGCAAATCATTTATTCCAAGAGAAAATTGTTGCATAGCTCTTAACAGTGTATTCGCATCATCATTTGTAAATGTGTCGCCCACCACTGTTCCTAACTTATATACTCACAACTACGATCTAATAGAGCCAGTACATCTTGATTGGGAGGGCATAAGGAAATTAATTGAAAATCTCAAGCCTTCTTCCCCCGGGGATGACGAAATTAACGCCAAGTTTCTCAAAAACACCGCATTGTTTTCGTCCTTAATACTGTGCAGAATTTTTTCGCAGTCTTTGGAATCGAGTACCCTGCCAAACGACTGGCAAGTGGGGAAGGTGGTTCCTCTTCACCAGTCAGGTAACACCAACGATCCCCACAATTATAAACCCATCTCACTAACTGGTGTGCCATGTAAGCTATTAGAACATGTCATTTACTGCAACTTAGTCAACTTTCTTGAGAATATTTCTTTTTTTACTAACTTTCAACATGGTTTTAGAAAATGTTACTCGTTTGAAACTCAGCTCTTATGCTTTACTAATGATTTGTTCTCTGCTATTGATCGTGGTACTTTTTTTTGATTGTGTATTTATCGACTTTTCTAAAGCATTTGACACAGTTTGTCATGAATTACTAGTTTTAAAATTAAGTAAACTGAATCTTGACCCACACATCTTAAAATGAATCGAGTGCTTCTTACGTAACCGCGAGCAATTTGTGACTGCTAATGAATGTAACTCTCCTCCTACTGTCGTAACCTCAGGTGGGCCTCAAGGCTCTGTTTTGGGTCCCTCACTTTTTTAATATAATATAATAATGATTTGCCTCATAACATTTCCTCCTCCATTAGGTTATTTGCTGACTATTGTGTTATTTACCGTGAAACTGACCTCTAACGACACTGACACCCTGCAATCTGATCTGGACAATATTTCTTCGTGGTGTAATAATTGGCGAATGAAACTTAACACAAATAAATGCTAATCAATGAGGATAGCTCGTAACCATTCAAAAGTTGCGTCCCCCTCGTACCTACTTAATAACACTCTCCTAAACAACGTTTTTTCTTACAAGTACCGCGGTGTTAACATTTCTAACAACCTGTCATGGCAGGCTCACGTCGACTCCATAACATGCAACGCTAATCGAACTCTTGGCTATTTACGTCGAAATTTTTCTCTTGCTCTAATTAACCTAAAGTTTCTCCTGTATAAATGATTAGTGTGGCCAAAACTCGAATATGCGTCGTCTATCTGGGATCCTCATATTCACATGCTCATAGACAACATTGAATCCATTCAGAATCGCTCAGCACGTCTCATATTGTCCAATTACTCTCGAACTGCAAGTGTCACATTAATGAAGGCTCAACTCAATTTGTATAACCTCTCAATACGACGCAAAAATTCGCGTCTCTGTTTCTTTCATAGGATCTATCACACTAACAGAACCTTCTCTGATTCACTGTTTTTTCCACCAACCTACATATCAACACGCAATGAGCATCAATACGAGATTGGGGTTCCCTTTTGCCATACGAACCAGCACTTCAACTCTTTCATCCCTAGAACATGCACTGACTGGAACCACCTTCCCGCATCGATCGCTTCAATCACAGATGCCAACGCTTTCAAATCAATCATTTCTGAAAGTGCTATATAATTTATTCTAATCCTTCTGTTTTGTTTTAGTTCTTATTTATATTTGTTGTCCCACTCTTCTCTGTAACGCCCAGTGCCTTGAGAGTAACTAAATGAAATGAAATGAAATGAAAGTAAAACTAGAAGTTTCACAGTTGTAAAAAAATAGCCATGGCACTAACTGGAGTTTTTTTTTTTTGTTTCCAAACGGGTTGAGAGATAGCCGGTGTAGCCTCCAACGGAAACTCTCGCGGTCACCAAAGAAAGCACAGCTGACCTCGATACTACAAAAAAAAATGCGTCTCCTATTTTGGGCATTCTTTTGCACGCAATTTGCTAGCGTAGTGCTGTCAGATTGTGAGGTCGTAGAGAGGGAGCAAAGCGTTTTGCACGGGTTGTCATGGTTACCGCCTCATCAACACAACCTTCCAGTGATCTACCCCTGTCGCACAGGCTGATCAGCGAGTGAGCAAACAAGACTCGTCTTCCGTGATATTGCTCTTCGCAGATGAGAATACCGTGCGTTATTTACGCAGACTCGTTTCCACAGTGGCGATCGATCACATCGTAAAGGAGAGTGTATTGAGCAAGTCCCGTGCAGCGTAAAATACGATTAACACAGAGACTGAAAGAGGTAGAAATAGATAACGAAATGCTTTGAATTCTCTCTCTCTCACTCTTTGTTTGTTTTGTATTTTGTATTCTCATTGTTTTGTATTCTGTCTCATTCTTTGGCACTGAACGTCACTTGTTCTTTATGTAGCAGCTTGCGTGCAAGAAAGATTTACCGACGCGGCATCATCCATTTGCGTTTTTCACTAACTTTGTATTTAATGCCAAGCATTTCTTCTAAACGTGCTTGTTTCACCACTTTAATACATATCTGTCTATGTAGCTGTATGTCTAGTCGTCTATTCCTAAGTGCTCTTGTAGCCACCTCCAAAATTTGGCCCATACTTAAATTTGCGCAGCTGAGGGCGAGTTTTTGGTGAACATGACTGACAGGTCTAAACCTGAATAACACGTAAAGCATTTTAAGTTCGTTAATAAACCCTTTTTACTGGTCTCGCAGTCGAGTGACACATACTCGCAAACCATGGGTCTTTGTATGCGGGTGTGCCCATCAAGTGCTTAACGGTCTCTGTCGAGCTATACTTTGTGAATCATAATTCGACAGGTTAAAGCAGCCCGCGTCTCAGAAAGTGTGGCGCCCGTGTCGGTGGAGTTGTCCATGAACTTACTTTGCTTATCGCAATGAAGAAAAAATTATCCTGGCTTGAGCTGGAATCAAACCCATGCTTTGTGCATTCCTCTGAAGTATTCTACAATGGAGTCTTCCAAAATTTTGAATCAGGTTTTTAAAAGGAGCTGCCTGTCGAGGAAACGTCGATTGTGGCTGTAGTGTTGCCTATACACTTGATTTGATTGATATGTGAGGTTTAACGTCCCAAAACCACCATATGATTATGAGGGACGCCGTAGTGGAGGACTCCGGAAATTTTGACCACCTGGGGTTCTTTAACGTGCACCCAAATCTGAGCACACGGGCCTAGCCTATACACTTGAACGTACTATAGACAGTAATGTACACTGCTATGACTCGACAAGTTGTGTTCAAGCGTTGTTCGACCCTAGATGAACAAGCACATGAATATTATTCACGTCAAGCACACTATAGCACCATAGCGCGCACTTCATTGCTATAAAATTTACGTCTGCGCTTCCACACGAGGGTTGACGTCACGTCGTGCACCAACCAACTTTTTATACGTCAGTGTAGTTGACATGTCAGCAGGGCCACTCAGACTAAGCCCCTCTACAACAACGTTGTCGTCTTCCATTCAGCGCCATTTTATTGGCTCAGCTGAAGCGGTGTTTCTATAGTCGTGACAATATAACTCTTTAGTTTAGACGCATTTATATGAATAATCATAAACCCGGAAGTAAGCACTCGACCGGAAATACTTGAAAGAGAGAAAAGAGTGTCACGCGGTTGTCACGCCACTAGCAAAATCACTGAGTATTGTTCTCGCTTTCTGAAAGCGTCTTTTTTTGTCTGCGTATACTGAAACTAAACTTACACGAAATTCACGACAGTACGAACAAGGAGGACAAAGAAGAGACCGGAACGCTGCGTCTTTTCTACGGCATAATGAACCAACTCACCGAGCAACGCACTTTATTAATATGCAAAATAGCTGTTCACATTTTACAATAGAAGAAATGAGCTCCTGTATAACTGGTCCTGCTTGAAAAGGCAGAACAAAAAGTCGAAATTGGGATAAGCACGCTGGGAATTACGACAGCCAGCATTGTTTCACACTTCCGCTGCATCATATTCGTGAATAAAATTTGCGCCTATATGAAGCATTCAATAGCCACACATTCCCGACGTCGTTCACTTATTTGCATATATAAGCAAATAAGGGGCACGAACGACGATCCTAAATTACAAAGCTGTAACGTAGTTTTACAAAATTATCGCTTGAATTCTCGTACCATCTTACGCTATTAATTTCTACCACGAATACAGGATGTTTCTTGAGCTATTCATCTGCATAATTAAACACTGATGAAGAGTTCTTATAATTATTGTCCTGGTAACAATGACGCTTCCGTCAAGTTATCCTGCATTCTAAAGGGTAAATGGCAAGCGTGAGGACGCGAAGTAACTTAAGTATAGCGCAGTATTTCCGCTGAGTAGTGATACAGCTCCAATAACAGAAGTACCATGGTCATTTTTCCACTCTGTACCCCCGCATCATGAAGCTATGCTTGCTGACGTCCATATTACACCCGCTACGTCGCCTCGATAAGCCAATGAGCACCAGCATCATGGTATGAACCCTGAAAATTTGTTTTTTTAAATCACCACGCGTCGTGTCGGTGGGAATTACATGGGCGAACCAACAGAAATGTATATTCGCGCTGTAAACAAAAATTACAACGTAGTATAACAGATCTCCAAGCAGCAATAACTTCAGAATCTAATTGACCATTTATAAAGTATCATTAACGTCATACTAGGGTGCAGTTTCAGCGCAAGTGTAATTACTTCATTACACTGGTGTAATGCGAGAAGAGACCGTATATACAAAGTTTTGCATGAAATCATAAAAAGCTCAGGGCAAAATGAAAAATTAGGTTAACAAGACTTTTTCGTGAGCTCCTCTAGGCTAAAGGCAGCGCCGAATAAAACCACCCAAATTTAGCACAGTTCATGCAGACCAAAATGTCCAGCGCCACATTTTCGCACTATTCTGCAAGGCTACAGCGGTTAAATTGTAGTTCATCTATGCTAAAAGACGTGCAGTTGGTTTCTATGAACGGCGGCCGCATTTGATGAAGGTTTCTCGGTTGGTAAAATTTTAGTGCTGGTCCTCAGAGACCCGACTAGCGTACGCTCGTCCCCTCCCATGCTGAAAAGAGTATTGGTGTGACCATGGCATTGTACTACGTCTCTAAACATTGTGGATAAAAACATCATCCGTGCACTTCAGTTGGGCGCACGTTAAAAGATCCATGGGGTCATGGCTCCTGTAACGTGTGCCTAGCTTGACAGGCTACCTGTAGCGGCAGCACCGTGAGAACATCGCTCATACCTTGACGCATCTGTTACAGTTGACGTTGTCGACGCTGTGGATACTTCATTCCTGTGCTCTATCCTCCAGCCCGACCAACATGCACGTCTTGAGATGCTGCGACTATGATCCACCAAAATCATGACACACTGCAAGTGACGCCCCTCGTCGCGTGAACATGTCGGCTGCGCTGGTTCCAACCCATCCAAGCGGAAGTTGCACAGGCGTGGTTCCTAGGCACGAACTTGATACAAGTGGCACATCTTCACGGTGGGCCAAAGCGCTAGCGGTAGCACCGTGTCAACATCGCTCACACCTTGTGTCACAGAACAAGTGCTAAAAATGGGCGCGCCGCCAAATTCTTGCGATAACGCGCGGGAGAGACGCCGCGAGGTCAAAAGAAAAAAAAGAAAACAAACATCCAATGCTCCCCGGGCGCGCGCTCTCCCCTCCGAAGCGTGGCTTCGCCGACGGGCCTCCTCACCCCTCATCGGTGGCCGAGCAAGCACTCGAAATTTCTAGAAGGAAAGAGGCGTGGTCATGCCGAGTTGAGTCATCCGACGCGGAGGGCATTGGAACCGTCTCGCCCCCTCCCCAGCCTTCGCTGCGTATCGCGCCGACGAAATGACGAGAACCTTCTGGAATCTCGCGCGGAAGGTATTTAATCGAGCGGCCGAGACCAGAGAGCAGGAGAAGACGGAAGTTAGCGCCAGAGCGCGCGAGGATTCCGCGGTGTAGTCGGCGAAGGTTTTGTCCGCGGAGACAAACAGGAGAAGAAGATGATTTCCACCTGAGGGGTGACGACTCGAGCTACAGGCAAGAGTGTGTGTTTACCGCTATCGAGCGAAGACGCGTGGCAACGGCTGCGTCTGTGAAGCCGACGTGTTTCCGGCGAAGAAGTTGAAGCTTGGAGAGTGGCCAATCGAAGACGCGGGGTTTCCTGGAAGAGAAACTTCGGCGAGGTTACCTGGAAGAGAAACTTCTAGGGCAGCGGAACGACAACAACGCTGGACTTAGAGTGAGTGATTCTCGGAAGAGCATCATCCAGACTTTTGTTCCAAGAACTTTGGACAGAATAGGTTTTCTATCTCTTTAGTTTTTAGGTGTCTTGGTTGTTCAATGCATGCGACTGCATTGTAGTGCGTATTGTTGTCTGTGTCCGTTGTTTCGAGTGTGGCTGATTGTACTGTGTAGTACGTTGTTTGATTGGTGACATATTGTATGCAACTATTGTGGAGTGTGCATACTTGTGTATTGTTTTTTGATCTGCCTATATTGAGAATATAATTGTGTGTTGTTTATCAACTCTCGGCTCTGACTTGTTCTTTGGGCCACAGCCGGCGTCCGCTGGCGCGCCAAAAAGGACCACTTCTAAATTGTCCACGCTTTCGTGGTGTGGTTCGGGGGGCCGATACTTCGACCCTTCGAATTAGCCCTGCGATCGCCTCCCTAATTAACGGGACCTGTGCGACAATTATTCTGGCGTCTGCGACAGGACCTTCTGGTGCACAGTGTGCCCAAAGTAGTGAGAAAGAGCCTCGAGTGTTGATAGTGCTATTGGAACGATTTTGCGTGTTGTTCAGTGTTCTCGTTAACGAGTGCAGTGGAGTGTTCCGATAGACTGATTTAGGCAGATACTTTTTGCACGCGGCAAGACTTTATTTGCGAGACACAATGGATCTCGAAAATTTAGTTGCTCTTGGTGAGAAGATGGGTCTTTCTGGCGCCGAACTACGGAAATGGGTAAGCCAGAAGGAGAAAGAGATGGTAGAGCGAGAGAGTTTGGCAGCTGAGAGGGCCAAGGAAAAAAAAAGCAGCTGAGTTGGAGCGAGAGAGGTTGGCAGCTGAGAGAGCGAAAGAAGAAAGAGAGCAGCAATTGAAGTTGGAGCTGGAGAGAGAAAAGTTGGCAGCTGAAAGGGCGAGAGAAGAAAGAGAAGCAAAGGAGCGACAGCTGAAAGAAGAAAGAGAGGAAAGGGAACGGCAGCGGCAGCACGAGATGGAACTCGAGCGGCTTCGTTTGCAACATCGAAGTGAAACTCCGGTCCAAGCTAGAGTTGAAAGCAGCGAACGGGAAGACCACGACTTCCGCTTGAACCCAAGCAAGCTGCTCGTAGCGTTTGATGAAAGGAAGGACGACCTTGACGCGTACCTTCACAGATTTCAGACGATTGCAAGGAGCCAAAATTGGCCGGAACGTCAGTGGGCAACTGCTTTGAGTACTTGCTTGAGTGGTGAAGCGCTCAGTGTGTACGGTAGCTGACGCCGACCGATGCAGCCAACTATGCAAAGGTGAAAACTGCTTTGCTCAAGCGATTTAGATTTGCGGTGGAAGGATTCCGGGACAGATTTCGGACAGGAAAGCCAGCTGATGGTGAGACGGCTACGCAGTATGCCGCCCGACTTTGCCATTATTTCGACAGATGGATTGAACTTTCAGGGACAGCACAGGAGTACGATGAACTTAGAGAGCTCGTAATTAGAGAACAATTTCTTACTAGGTGCCACCCAAGTCTGTCGCTGTACTTGAAAAAGAGGAAGGCTGACTTACTTGAAGCCATGCTTGAATTGGCTGATCAATTCTTGGAAGCGCAAGGTGGCACTAATTTGGCCAAAGTCAAGAAGGAGTATCCCGAAGATTCGAAAAATTCGGCACCCGAACAAAAGAAGCGTGCACCGGAGAGTGTTCCGCGATGTTTCCTGTGTAACCGAGTGGGTCATCGCGCGAGCAACTGTCGTACTAACTTTACGAGCCCTACGGTAGTAAAATGTTTTAGGTGTGGACAGACTGGGCACAAAGCAGACGCATGTCGAAACGGAGCGAGTCAAACTCACCAGGTATCCTGTGTGCAAGCGGCACCAAAATCCGGTAATAATGCCGTCACCGACGGATTCGTAGAGTTGAAAAATGGGGAGAAAATTCCTATTGTGGGTGCTGTAATGACAAAACAGCCAACCGGTGTTACGAAGGGAATGCCAACGCTGCCTGGAAAAATTGCGGACAAAAAGATTACAGTGTTAAGAGATACCGGCAGCTCCACTGTTATCGTGTGGAGAAATCTGGTACGGGAAAGTGAGTTAACAGGCAAAACGAAACCGGTTTGCCTGATTGACCGTACGGATCTGATACTTCCCGAAGCAGAAATCGAGGTTGAAACCCCGTACTTCAGCGGGAAGGTTACTGCTTTATGCATGACGACCCCCTGTACGACCGTGTCATCGGGAACATCGACGGGGTGCGAGGACCGAATGATCCGGAAAGTTTGGGAGAAGACCCTAAGATAGAGCTTTCGCCAACCCAGCGACCGCGAGATACAGTGGAGCAGCCCGTGACGGATCTCACTAGAGCCCAAGGTGAAGCCGCGGTGCAAGAGACAGTGAATGAGAAGATGATCGTGTTGAATGAGTTCACGTGCTGGGCAGCTGGACGTACGTCGGCACGACCTCAACCGACCGACAGTGTAATGATGACGGAGTCGGCCAGCCAGGCCCAATGTTGGGACATGAACAAGCTGGTGAATAACCGGACAGGATCGGTTGAGCGTCATGACCCGCTAGCAGTGTCGGAAGTGACAACGATGGCTGAGACGCCGCCTCAGATACCGTCGTTGGAAGGGGCTCGCCGGAACAAAACGAGCAAAAACAAGAAGAAGAGATCGAGAGAGCACCGCAAACAGGGGCGCAAGCGCCGCTCGAAATGCACCGGATAGGTGTCGAAGTCGATTTGTAATGTGTTTGACAGTGCTTTATGTTAAGTTAATGTGGTTCTTATCCTGTGTCACAACTGTATGTCGAGTGAGTCCAAATGTTTGTTACGGTGATGTGATTGTACAATTGTTGTAATGAGAGAACTTTGTACGTTTGTATTGTTTGGAATGTGTGATGAAGTGTTGTAGTCATGTACCTGTGGCTATATTTTATGCGTTGTGGAATTGAACTACAATGTACGATTGTATTGAGCGATCTATTGTGAATGTGAAGTGTCATGAGCGACGGTTTGTATTACAGTCTTTCAGAGTGTGTGGTGACTGTTCGCGCTCGTTTGTGTGGTTTTGAATATTATGAGATAATATGCTTAAAGTGGGGGGCAGTGTCACAGAACGAGCGCTAAAAATGGGTGCGCCACCAAATTCTTGCGATAAGCGCGGGAGAGACGCCACGAGGTCAAAAGAAAAAAAAAGAAAACAAACATCCAAGGCTCCCCGGGCGCGCGCTCTTCCCTCGGAAGCGTGGCTTCGCCGACGAACCTCCTTACCCCACATCGGCGGCCGAGCAAGCACTCGAAATTTCTAGAAGGAAAGAGGCGTGGTCATGCCGAGTTGAGTCATCCGACGCGGAGGGCATTCGAACCGTCTCGTCCCCTCCCCAGCCTTCGCTGCGTATCGCGCCGACAAAATGACGAGAACCTTCTGGAATCTCGCGCGGAAGGTATTTAATCGAGCGGCCGAGACGAGAGAGCAGAAGACGGAAGTTAGCGCCAGAGCGCGTAGGGATTCCGCCGTGTAGTCGGCAAAGGTTTTGTCCGTGGAGACAAAGCAGGAGAAGAAGAGGATTTCCGCCAGAGGGGTGACGACTCGAGCTACAGGCAAGAAGGTGTGTTTACCGCTATCGAGCGAAGACGCGTGGCAACGGCTGCGTGTGTGAAGCCGACGTGTTTCCGGCGAAGAAGTTGAAGCTTGGAGAGTGGCCAATTGAAGACGCGTGGTTTCCTGGAAGAGAAACTTCGGCTAGGTTTCCTGGAATTAGAGAAACTTCTAGGGCAGCGGAACGACAACAACGCTGGACTTTGAGTGAGTGATTCTCGGAAGAGCATCATCCAGACTTTTGTTCCAAGAACTTTGGACTGAATTGGTTTTCTATTTCTTTAGTCTTTAAGTGTCTTGGTTGTTCGATGCATGCGACTGCATTGTAGTGCGTATTGTTGTCTGTGTCCGTTGTTTCGAGTGTGGCTGATTGTACTATGTAGTACGTTGTTTGATTGGTGACATACTGCATGCAACTATTGTGGAGTGTGCATACTTGTGTATTGTTTTTTGATCTACCATTATTGAGAATATAATTGTGTGTTGTTTATCAACTCTCGGCTCTGACTTGTTCTTTGGGCCACAGCCGGCGTCCGCTGGCGCGCCAAAAAGGACCACTTCTAAATTGTCCACGCTTTCGTGGTGCGGTTCGGGGGGCCGATACTTCGACCCTTCGAATTAGCCCGGCAATCGCCTCCCTAATTAACGGGACCTGTGCGACACCTTGTCACACCATTACGTATAAATTATTCTACTGCGCTTCTTCTGACGTATGTACAGGTGCTACAAAAATTAAACGAAGCATGCGAGCTTGGTCCAACGGCGCACTATCGAAATGTGCGCTGCACGTAATAAGAGTGTGTCGGCATATCAGGCTAATACATCTCGATATCCTGTTGCCCACCTTATCGCCGGCTCCAGCAAAACCACGCTGCTATCATCACCGCTCGTCAGGGAATGCTTTTCGTTGCCCGCATTATGACAAAACATTTGAAAGCATGCGTTTTTTGCGCATTAATTGAATGCCACCACTTTTGCCCCTGACGAGGAGTGATCCATGGTAGTAGCGCGGCACCCCTCCTGCAGGTGATAAGGCGCACATCACAATATCGGGATATATCAGCCAAATAATCAGACGAACTCTCGCTTTGTGCAACGCACCTTCTGATAGAGTGCACTGGCATTTAGTTCAGCACCGAAGTTTCCTGGACTACCTCGTTCAATCGCATACTACAAGCACGGATTGCCACAGGCTAAGGTTCGCTAATGTTTGTTACAATATCGCTAATGAATGCTATACGATGGGCGACGTTGAGTCATCCCCACTGAGTGATCTCTTGAGTTGATTGATGTTGTTTACTACTGGCAAACGTATACTAGTTTCGCGACACTCTCGTTCAATCCCCGTAAAATATTCACCTATGCTAGCTAACCGTTGCATGGGGGCGCCTGACTGGTCAGGTTGGTAGATGATTACAAAGTAAACAGCACCAGTGTCGGTACACCCCTTTCTCATCTTGTTCATCGATTCCGCAAAAAAAAAAAACTAGATTCGAAGTGGAGGCAAAAAAAATGAAAATGAACTGACGACGTGTTTTATAATAAACAACGGCCTGCCTCCGGTTCACCGATTTAGGGGGGTTCAGATGGGTTGTGTACAGTCCATAGCACAGCTACAAAGCTTCACCACAAATGCAACATCAGCGTTCTTTCCTCGGTTATTTTTATCCTCCAAAACATGCGTGGGCATATATTAGGCATTGCCATAAGGCTGTATATCAAGAATGACGGGGACATCCTGCAAATCGAAGGTACGGGACAGGCATGGCGTTCATCTCTCAAGGGGGTGGTGGCCACCCCTCTGCTCATGTCATGCGCGCGCTTATGACGCCCGGACAAACAAAGCGCCGAGTGATAAGCGACAGCGCCTTCTCTATTTGTTAGGCACCATCCTGTTTGAACAGCTGAATGTAAACATTCGACAGAAGTCTGTCTGGTTGGTTATGAAACTGGGAGGTGAATTAGACTCCAGCCAAACGTTTTGAAGAAACTTGAGTTTTCGAAACCGACTTGGTTCCTTCCTCAGGAGTGGTGGTGGTAGTGGTTAGAAGATGAGAAAAGGCACCTAATTTCTGCAACCCGGTCGGGAGCACGGCGCAGTGCCTAAGGAGTGACTGCAGGGCTACGTAGCAGCGGCGGCTACAAAGCACTCGCGGGGTGGCTCATGACCCCTCTCTCTCTCTTGTTTTGCCGTGGAGCTCAGTCCACGTGTATACACTGGTGGAAGGGCTCCGAGAGAGCGGTTGATGTTATGGGCTGTCCTCTGTATCTGCCGTCGGGTTTCTTCAAAACTTTTGGTTGGAGTCTAAATCATCTCCTTGTATAGTACAGCACAGCAAGTAGGTGGGACAGGGAATTAAGGGTGGGGAGTGAAAGAAGGGGGGGAGGGGCGTAATACACATCGTAGCCTTCTATAGTATGTCAAGGTGGTTTGAAATTATGAAAGGCGAGGATTAGCAGTGGTGTGAATGTATGTGAAGGACAAAAAAGAAGAGCAAAGCACGGCGTAACCTCGTATAATATAGTGCACCACGATGGTGGGAAATAGGAGCGAGAGGGAGGAGTGATATAGGGTTAAGGAAGAGGGAAACGACGGGGGCGCACAATGAAGCCTAGAATTCTGTTCTGACGTCTGTTTGCGGTGCTGGTTCATTCTCTGCGCTATATTGTGCTGGTTTCATTTTCCGCCACTTTGATCCAAGCTTCTCTCCAACAGCTGCTTTTTAAGGATTAAGCCTGCAACTTCTTTCAATACGACGGCACATAGAATCTCTGACGCTTTTGTGCACCCACAAAAACTCGCTTTCTTACCTTTCTGATCTCTCTCTTTCGAAGACTGCTTGTTTTACATGAACTAGAGCAACTTATTGTACCTCAAACATTAGATCATTCTATCCACCCACTAACACCTTCAAATTGTTGTTTTTTTTCGCACGTCTAAACACTCGAGTTTGTTAGCTGCTGAAGTTCATTTATTGCCACTTTCTCAATTTTTAAATGTCATTGCTTGCTAGTGTACAGTTACTTTATATGATCATATTTCATTTCCTCTTATTTGGTCCCAAATATTTAAATGTATGCTGTCTGCATACATTCACATGTACACTCACTCCTGCCACAACCCTATAGGACTGTTATGTGTATGAACAAAAAATATCAATAGCCTTGCAATGTGTAGTATAGCAAAAGGGTGCCCAACTGCTGTTGTACAAACCGACACACGTACTTTAAATACGGTACATGTCTAAAGCCAATACAACATTGTCATGAATAAACACAATAACTGCCGTGCGTTTTGATTTTTCGACGAAAACCGTCATTTATTCTACAAATATTTGAAGAAAAAAGAAATATTGTTCTAAACCAACCTATGCCCTAAGTTTTCTATGGCAATATGTACAAGTAACAGTACCACACCGCCGGCGGTAGCATTCACACTTCTCGTAGAAACAATCGTTTACAAAACCTGCAGCATTCCTGATCACCGTTCTCCCACTTGTTCTGAGCTTTATTGCAGAAGTTTTGATTTTCAATCCCTACCGTCAATGAAGCTATGTCACAGCAGCGAGAAGTATCAACAAGAAAAAAAAAGCAGCCGCATGGCAACAAAGTCTTAACTCCCTACACCTTATCATTACTCGGCCGTTGAAAGTAGATTTTTCGACGCAAAAACTAACAAAATAATATACGCACTATCTAAAGTGCGGCAAGCACCAATTCGACAAACTTATGCTTGAAGGCGTTGCAACACTGTAATCGCTGATAGTTTCCGTAACCACCATGCTCAAAAGCATACACACAAGCCAGTACACCACAAACGCCCTGCTGACGGCATCGGTATCTGTGACCCACATCCCAGTGATTCGAAGGAAACAAGATGTGGTCCGCGACGTGCTGTCAACTCGCATCTGAACGGATTTGCTCACAAATTCGATGATATTCGCTTTGCGAAGACACAGTCTCTTCGAATAAATTGCAGGGCCGCATGTCCACGAATTCTTGGTGCATGACACGACACAACGGGGCACGTGGTCACAGTCACAGAAGATGCTTTCGTGGAAGTCAAACGCTGAGAACTCAGAGAGGTGGCTCGTTGAAGGTCCCGTGCTATCGGACGGTAGGGCAGTGTGACTCGGAGTCACAATGAGGAAACACCAGCATTTCGAAATATCGCAGACCGGATCCCAAAATATCGAGTGAGACATCATCAGTGGAGCCCTTGCTGGTGTCGTGTCTCAAGGTATTCCATCCAATGGCTAGAGATGACGGGCGACTCCTGACGTCTTTGACTGATATTTTTACATAAAATTTTCTTTGTCTCGCTTATTGTTATAATGAGAGAACGCAGTAGAAAGAAGTGCATTATACTTCACTCCGTGTCAGTGATGTTTTTTTAATGAATACGCATGCTTGCTCAGCCATTAAACATTCAAGTGTGTCTACCCACACTTTAAATCATTAAGTGAAGTGCCCTATCTCGTACTTTGTCGAGCGTGAGAAATGAGCTTATTTCCCAGATCGCGCGTAAGCTCATTTGACCGATGTACGTAGGGCAAATGCACCGAATATCTTGACACCCTAATTAAAGTTACACACAAGTGACTGTCGTCTCGTGAAACCAAAAAAAAAATACGGTATTACAACAGCTAACTCATGCATATGAAACAAAAGGCTCGATTTGCAGAAGTGCATAAATACACTGTAGAAAAAGAAGGGGGAATAAAGGCGTGCAAACGAGCGCTGCAACACAAGAGGAGAAAGTTTAAACCATGAACGACTTTCAGTCTTGTTTCTTCGCCAATCAATGGTTTTCTTTACATACACAGTTGCGAGTAAGTACAAGTTAGCCACGCGACTTCTTCGCAAATAGTAATGAAGTATCACAAAACTCTCTTCGGCGAACAAGAATCAGTACATACTAAGCAATTCTTTTCTTTTTGCATCAAACACGTGCAACATCTTCAAAATATGTTCATTAAGACCACAGTTTTAGTCTACCATGTTGCTTGTGAAGCCGAGCCAAATAGTTTCATTCGCATAGACCACTCTCGCTTTATCAGGTTAGCGGAGTTTGCTGGCAGACTAAGGTAACTAAACTGATATTGTGACCAAGGCATCAGCTATAAATGCTCCCAGAGATAAGCTTCCTGCCACCTAGTTCTTGGCCCATCCCCTTTTGTGGGTGAGCGCGATTCATATGAGGTCATCATCAACATCATTATAGAAAAGAAGCTGTTTAGCAAGACTGCTAGAGTAGGCTGAGTTTTCAAGACAAAAAAGAAAAGAACGCTGATTTCTTGTTTGCAATAGTGCACACTACAAAACATGTATTTCTGGTGAGCACACGAGTTGCACAAGTTTATGGCTACTAGCAATAAAAGCCTGAATATTCTGGAATCTCTAAAATTTTTGTTAGTAGCAACTTCAGAAAAAAAAAACTTGACTCCATCTATATACTTTCTTGCAAGTTAACGAAACAAAAAACTGACGTAAACATTTAAAATTGTGCTGGTATTCTTTTTTCAACTACTAAGTTTTACTTATGAATAAGACCAATACATTTTGTACTTATAAGACTTTACTTCGCTCAACACACTATCTGCTTACCATTTATCCACTTCTGCAGAGAAATCATAGGTTAAGTTACGCATTTGTTTGACTGAAAGGCTGGAAATAACACTGACTTTCGGGCTGTTCCAATGTCTCCACAAACATTTAAAATTATCCAGCACCTGTTAAATTTATGTAAGTAATGCAACGAATATTCGTCGACGGCTCTGAGCATAAAAAGCCCTGTTGTCAAGATGACACTGGTCAAGCATAAAAACACCCTGGGATCCCTAGTTTGGATCGCAATGCACTAGTTTAGATCAAAATAAATTTCTGTGTGATTCAGCAACAGGTGCTCTTTGAAACGTAACATTGGCGTTGAGCAAGACTACGCTGAGATTATCAGATAAGCTTGAACAATAAGAACGACAAACAGTGTTCAAACAGCACCGGAATCGAAACATATCGTCCAGGTCATAGACAAGCTCTAAAATGTGTCATACATATGCCTCTATAATGAAGAGACGCGTCCCCGCAGCGTTCTCTTGTTTATAAAGAGATCACATCGAGTAATCGAAGATTTTACACAATAATCTTTCATCACCCCTCGTAGCAACAAACAAGAAATGATCATTTTTTGTTTCTGTAGCACATGAAACTATTTTTTGATAAGTCATATCGTGACTATTTTAACAATAACATATTCCCACAAGAGAAGCACTATTAGAACTTGCTGCGAAACTTTGGAAACTTTCATCGGCTCGACAAAAAAAAAAAAAAAAACAAGGTCACTCTGTTGATCACCTAGGACCAAGCACACCAATGCCGAACTTGCACTCAATAGTCAACTTAAGGAAGATGCACAGGTGAAAGTTGCTTCCCGCAAATAATGAACGAAAAATAAAATATATGCCCCTTACTTTACCTAATCTATTAGAACCAGTTTCCCTCATTTTTATTTCAGATTCTTCCGAAGACAGTCAATGCAAACATGAATGTCACTGTGGTGTCTGTTTTAAACAGCACATTAAACAAATCCAAGTATCGTGAGAAGCCATCACTGGCCAGGTCAGTCTATTTCTTGTCGTTCACGCGGTAACCAGCATCTGGCCTATGCTTACAAAAGCACGTTGATGCAGGTTTGAAGACGTTGTCAGCGGGGCCAGGCGGTTCCACAAGATCCACACTGACACAGCAGATGTTCCAGTTTTCAAACTTTTAAAAAAGAGGGTCAAGTTCTCCTCGCGCAGGAAACGACACCACTGCGTCGTAATGAAAAATAGAAGGCGCACGGCATCGGTGTGGTTCATTGAGCAACGTTGGTCGTCGGCGTAGCAGGCGGAGGCGCTGGGCAGCCGCATGATCAGGAGACGGCACCGTTGGTCTTGGGGCTGGGCTCGTGCGCCGTGCCGAACGCGTGGTGTACGCTCACGGCATGAGACACCGAGATAAGAGGCCCGGCACAGTGCTCGGTGCCCGAAGAGCCGTACTGGGTGACGGGACACACGCCTCCGGCCACTCCTGCCGACGGCGCGTAGGGCAGCGCTTCTTCGGAGTCCCCTTCTCGGTGGCCCAGACCGAGCGGAGTGGGCTTGCATGAGTACAGCGCCACGCCCGCGATGACGAGGCAAAAGGACACCATGTACAGCCAGTGGAACTGCGACGTTAGATAAGAAGGCGTTGAAGAAGCAAAGGAAAACTGATGGCCCACACACTACGTACAGAAGATTAACCGTGCAGCGAAGCAAAAGCACCCGACACTGGCATTAAGTATTGGGTCAATTTGGAGGGTTCGTTTAAGTTCTACTAAACTATTCATTATACACCAGTCCAGAAACATCAGTTGGTCTTCACTGCCGCTGTGTTACCTTCCTCGTCTTTAGTGGTCTCGCGGTGCGTAATGGTATTCGCCCTATTAAAGAGGCACACATGTTATTTCATGTTATTTACCGCTCACGACTTCACTTTTAGTCGACCAGTAGCGAGTGACGGGGATTGTTCGACGTTTATGGCACGTATGCGCTGGGAGTTCTCGCGTCTATATGACGGTAGAATCTTGGTTTCGCCAAGGCGCTTAGAACGCCGCTGTAGAAGAGGAAATATTTAAATGCCCTATTGTTCAAGTCACATGGCATCTTGGCAGCTGTTTCAGTCAAGAAAATTACTCTAAAACGAGATGCACCAAAGGTTACAACACTAAGAGCGATTGAATGCAACGTCATAGCCAGCCTTTCCTTTTAAACTCGACCTGTGCCCTAAGATAAAACTCAACTTCGCAACTCCAAAAGTTGTTCAACTGCTTCTCCTTCACAGCTGGGAAGCAGCCTTCCAGAAAACGTTTTCCCATGCAAGTGTAGATTAGAACACATTACATTGTAGCAAACAATGCACACTGAGAGGTAAACATAACTTGTTATATCGCCTTTTCTGATTCATCCAGAACGTTTATTATTTTATTCAGTTCACGTGCGTGGGAGGTTTCAGCCAAAGCTAACAGCGTTCGGCACCCCTTCTTTATATTGAACTCTCTCTATTTGAAACGAATGTTGCTCGAATAAATTTGAATTTGGAAGGTGCGTTAATAATCTACTACGGCAATGACATTCTATCAATATCCCCTCAAGCGGCAACGTGTAATTGTATTTCAAACTTAGAGGCAGGTCCCACACTGTGTGTGTATTCAAATTGCTTGAAACGCGGGCTGCACATTCGTGCAAACTTCTTAAGTGGACAAATGCCAATTATTCAGCTTCTACATGCTGCGTAATGCTGCAGAAGATCCCTTTGCTGGCAATACTACCATGTTCGACGACCTGTTGACGTGCAGCGTTCCAGGGACCACGTCAAGGGTAATTTGTTTCTTCGCTTAAAATGAATTTAACCAAAAAAAGCAAACTGTGCTTGCACTTGGGACTATTATTTTATTATTTTTTATGCAAGAATGGACACTTACTACCTAAATAATAATAAGATACCTAATTACGTGCTAATAACATTATTTACTGAAACTCGCGCAAAACAATACATTTCTTCATTTTCTTTCTTGGAACGTAATATTGAGTGGCTTCGAATTGGGCCATGCAAATTTGACACATTTGAAGACAGTGCATCATAATTAGCGCCCGAAGATGATATATTGCCCACTAAGGGAGCGCGCCCAAACGCTCTTCGCCGACTTGCTTCTCAATAGTAACTAGAAGTTTGCATAATTATGCAAATGCAATAAAATAAATCAACTGCGTTACAGATCGAGAATTAGAAAGCACATCGTATACGAAAACTTTACCATACCTTGTAGTGGAAGACGAAGACACCAATGGCGAGCGCATAAAAATCTGCTGAGAGGATGGAGAGATTCGCCGCTGTGGCGCTCGACAGCCTAATAACCACCGGCATCAGAATGTACAGCAGGAACAGGCAGCCGGAGAAGCCTAGCAACATGGAAACTGCGAGGAAAAGGTGCATGCGAATCACGCGCGCTGTGTTGTAGTGACGGTACTATAAGCAAGACCTGCAGCGATCTCTATGAAAACGTACTGATATAGGAGGGCATCATAGACCTAGCGGACGAAGCCGATGGCCGATAGATAACAGTAGATAATTTCTCATCGGCTACATATAATCACAATATTATTGAAAATAAGGAAATCTCAGCGTAAACTTGCGGGCTGCTTTTATGTTGAATAGAAGTGCGCTGGCTGCGCCGACGACCGATGATGCTACGCAGAATGTCACACGACCCATTGCATCAAACGACCCATTCGGCACGTTTGGCACTTTCTAAAGCTCGCATTGAATAACAGCTCGCTATGGCACCCAGCGATGGCCACTCCGGGTGATTTCGAACCATTTGGCCTTGAAGTCATATTCTGTAAACGAGATTCCGGGACCATGCACTTGTGCCCCCCCTTCCCCCGACAGCGTAGAAGGCAACAAAAGGTCTACTGAAGTACTTACACAACAGACCTGTGCGGCCACCTGGATGTGCTTCCCCAAGCATGCTTGTGGTTTCTTCAATCTCTTTCGTTTCTCTTGTCTCTCTTTTCACCCCTTTATCCCTTCCCCCCGCAGGGTAGCGGACTGGATGTCGGGTCTAACTCCTTACCTTTCCTTGCTTCTCTCACTCTCTTTCTACATTGCGTGATACCCTTTGCTTCGCGGTTTATGCGACGATCCTATAAACGTGTAATACCTCTGCCTCTACCGCCGTTTCTCTGATTCCGTCTGTGAGTGTGAGTGCACTTATATGTGAAAACGCTTACTTGCAGACGTTTTTGCAGAGACCTGCTGTAAACATAACTACGTTACATGTGCATAGAGCGAGGAAAGGGCCATAATTCGCATATGACAGCAAAAAGCAGCCGTTTCCCGTCATGGGCACCAGCTGACAGACTATGGGCGAGCCAGTATCACCGTACACATATACGCATGTCTAAGAGATACCGCCATTTATTAGTCATATAAAGGGCTCTCCCAGAGCTCCTCCGCTAGAGGGAACTTATTCGGCAAGCGTAACCATATCATGTCTAGGTTATAAGCCATCAGCGCCGAGGTGAGACCCCACGAGCGGAAAAAAGCACCATCTCTGGCATGGCTGTACACTGTTGCAGACGCTTTTTTTGCGGTGGTAGCTAAGTATCAGGCTTGGTTAATTGTTTTCTCTATAACTGGTATGGTAAGAAATGAGATATTAACGGTCTTATGTGGCCCCGCCACATGAACCTGCCAACTCACTCCCTCTTTTTTTTGCTTAGCATAAAAAGTCACAGTTTCGCCGCAAGGGCGAAACAATGAATGCGATAGCAAAAACTTAGGATGTAACGCTGCTAGCATATCGAAAAATGCAGTGCGCTGCTTACGCACAAATGACGCACAAAAACAACACATACAAGACGAGAGATAACTAGCAACGTTTACAACTCGACGTTTAACGCGCTGTTTAAACAACAACGACGCGCGAAACTTAATCACAGCTGCAGATATGAGTGCTAACTAACGAATGTCCCAGTTGTTACTTCACTGTGTTTGAAAAGCGCGCTCTTTTCGCAAACGGGGCCTGTCCAGGAAGCGAAGTGACCTCTGTGGCCCATGCAACTAACGCAATCGTTTCTGTGAAAGGCCAAGATACATGATTTTCCCCACACCGAAGGATAAGCGCGTGCACACAAACAAGCACCTAACCCCCCCCCCTCCCCCTCCGCAGGACTAAGTACGCGTGGATGATAAGCGCGCGTTGGCGCATCGCGACGAGACGAGTGCGGGCGGCTTTTTTAAATACGATAGTCTCTCTTGGGGACCTTCGACGCAAAAATTTTGGTCTGTCTGTCTGACTGTAGATTTGTCTGTTTGTCCACTCTTAACGGCACAGGGGTTTGAAACGGCCGACCCCATTCGCAGCGCCCAATGTTGCTCAAGATTTAGCGTTTACACTTGTGCAATTGCCAATTAAAAAGAAATTATTGCGCATGTTTGGGACACCAAAAAATATGAATATATTCTGCATGTGCGTCTTTTACTTGAACAGGCATGCGAAAAAGCAGACGAGACTGTGGTGGCACTTACCCGGGCGCGCACACCCGTGTCAGAGCCACGCGCTTCGTTTTGCAAGAAAACTGCCAGATGGCGCTCATGTCTCACGTGTTACGTGCCTTGCTTGATGCGCTCGTTCGCCTCCGCTGAGCGCTCGAGGCACTCTAAAGCAGCGCCTCCAGAATACCATTCACCAACAATCTTGCGCAGAACATCAAATAAATGTCTTGTTCACTCTCTCCACACGCCAGACTATTGTCTTTCTACGACATTTGCAGATTAACATGCAGATACGGGGCCTTTTTTTTCTTGAGCTTTCCTATATATAGATACGAATCAATATACGCAGCATGATGGCGGCGGCGATGGCAAGAACCAGCTGAGACTGTCCATACAATTGCTATCGCAATAAAACAGAACCGACAAAGTATCACCTGAGTCCTTCGGTAACACACTTTGTAGTGAGGCCCCATCAATCTCACATCGGCGTGCGGCTACCACTTTGCGTTTAGGCCTGCGACGCCTGAAAGGCCTCCTAGTGGAGCATTTAAAATTTATATACAGGCCGGTTGATCCATGCGGGGCTGCACGTGTAGCGATGTTTGGGTCTGACGGAAGTACTGATAGAGATGACACGGACATTTGATAAAAAACGAAGAAGCATTTCGTTAAATCAAGGGCAATGCAAGAGCTTACAAAAGTTAAGTAAAGGTAAAAACAAAGATTCGCGCGGTAAAAAAGAATGACTACACAAAAACTAAGCTCTAAAAGAACACAAGTGGTACAAGTAAACAGAACTCGGTAAGTTAATAAAATAAGGACACAATGACAATCAACACGAGATACAAAGAATTAAGAAAGGTCGGGCTCGCGTTTCTATGCTACTACTTGCGACGCAACGCACACAATACAATTATTGAAAGCTGGGTGTAATAAAATAACGGTTGAACAAATTACACTAAATAGTTCCATAAGGACCAGTCGAGCTCGTGGTTCACGTAAGGGAGTTTACGGAATGCCGCTGATGGCCTCGCCAGTTTATGCAGACGACGAGGATGCCCGGTGTTGCAGCCATCTGAATACGTTGCTCGGCACATGCTCTACGCGAGACTCGCGACACCCACGACCGCGCTTTTCGCTGGTTGAACGTCAACTGCTCAAGCTGTCAAAATCTCTTCGGAGCGTACGCATCCCGCATAGAGGTCATTTGCCCCGAACAGCTCCGTGCCTCCCCTCTTCAGTACGGTCAGCGAAGACATGCCGGTGCCCTGAGGAGTAGTTGGTCGCCGGAAGCTTCTCCCCAAACACCAAGGCGCAAAGGGTGCAAGGGCGAGAATGCCAGACGTTTGCCGTGAATTTTTAAGTAACCGCACTCAAGCTGTCTTTGTTAACAATGCTACCTCTACTTCACTTCCGGTAACATCTGGTGTCCCGCAGGGGTCAGTTCTGGGCCCTATTTTATTCCTGATATTTATTAACGATCTCCCAACTCATGCATCCTGTAAAATCCGAATGTTTGCCGACGATTGTGTTATTCACCACACTGTTTGTAACGCTTCTGATCAATTAGCTCTACAGAGTGATCTTAACAATGTAAAACAATGGTGCGATGATTGGCTAATGGAACTTAACCCTCACAAATGCAAAGCCTTTTCCTTCACCCGCCGCCGTTCTCCACTTGTTTTTTCATATTCCATCAGTAATATTCCAGTTGAAACTGTTAATTCTTTTAAATATCTGGGGGTCACATTCTGCAACGATCTTTCATGGGGTTTGCATATCACGAAACTCATATCATCGGCAAACAAAACATCGGGATTCTTGCGACGTCATCTACGTAACGCACCTAGAAATGTAAAATTATTAGCCTGCAAAAGCCTTGTTAGAACTAAACTTGAATGTGCTTCCCCAATCTGGAGCCCGCAAGAGGTCTATCTTGAAGACGCCCTTGAGTGTATTCAAAACCGTGCCGCTAGGTTTATCAATAATTCTTACTCCCATGACGTCAGCGTATCTTCACTAAAGGCAGAACTTCAACTGCCCCTCCTTTCCCTCCGCCGTCGTATCGCCAGTTTTTCGTTATTTCATAAGTTTTTTCACAGCTCGATGCGCATGCCACCTTATTTTGTTCCCGCAGCGCACATCTCTCAACGAACTAATCATCCTCTTCAAGTCGCACGCCCACGTGCACGCACCGTTACCTTTTCAACATCATTTTTTCCTCGCACAGCAGTTGCCTAGAATGGCCTTTCAGGCGACATTCATGCCATTACTTGTACTTCTACCTTCACAACCAGTATCACTAATCATCTTTCACTTTAGGACAAACGATTGTTTTCTGCTCAATTTTTATGTACCCACCCCTTATGTAATGCCCCGCAAGGGGTCTTTAAGGAAATAAAATGAAATGAAATGAAATGAAATGAAACGTTTGTGACGTCTTCAATACTCTTGTATGGCGTACATCCGGCCGAAGTTATTGCGGTGGGGTTGAGCCTATGCTGATATAGGATAATTTTTCTATAACGGTCGTGCAACATCGTAACACTTTTAATGGTGACGTACACCGCACAAGGCTGGCGCCCTGCGCTGTGACGTCACATGTGTGAGCGTGTGTGCTCCGCCTCTCTTTTTTTTCTTTACTAATCTTTAAACACCCTCCCCCCACCCCTTTTCCTTGTGGAGGCCGGACACCGTTTATGCAAAATTTATACACGTTCTTGCCTTTCCTGTCTTTCTGGTGTCCCTTCTTCCTAACGGTCCTTTTCTACGCCAACGAAACGGCCGATTCCTCATCAGTCTGCCTGATTTGAGGCTTATGGCACACCACGAAATGAAGTCCGGCTGGATTTCCTTCTACGGAAGAAAAATGTTGCAGCACATCATAACGCCCTGCGAGATGCGACGCAGTTTCTTTCGAGAGTGTAGTTTTTTTGTTGCGTGGTGCACAGGAATGAACCACAGGGAGCCGCTGTTATTAAGAGCGCGGTAAAACAAAAAATGGCAGCATATCCACGGGGTGAATTATGGAGAGCGGGGGCAAAGCATCCATACGTCCATACGTTCTTGCTTCCGTCCGTCCGTGCGTCCATCTGTGTAACCGTCCGTGCGTCCATCCGCCCGTCCGTGCGTGCGTCTGTTCGTGCGTCCGCACGTTCATCCGTGCGTCCATCCCTGCGTTCGTCCATGCATCCGCCACTGCGTCCGTTCATGCGTCCATCCGTCCGTGCAGCCACCCATGCGTCCGTCCATGCATATGTGTGTCCGTTCGCCCATCTAGTCAACTCTCCAAGTACCACCATTTCGCATCTTTTCATCATATATTCCGCAAATAGAAGCACCGCCATCCAGCGGATATTCCAAGGACTAAACGAGAGGTGGCACACGCACACTTTCTTACGGCTTGTGCTTTGTGTCTACTTCCCACCTTTAACCACCTCGAGTTCATGGTATGTACTAGTTCACTGTATTCATGGCACTGCGTCCCTACGCTCGATTAACTTTTTTAAAACCAAGGAGGTTACGCCCAGCGAGTATAACGTAGCAAACTTTTCTTGTCAGATAGTGCTCAATGTATATGCCAATGGCTACTAATGAGGAATGAGAGACAGGAGAATTCGGCTTTTAGTTAACGCGCACGCTGCGAATTTTTTATTGTTCAACAACGCACAGGAGAAATCTCCCACCGGCACCACATTGCAGGTCAAAGCGTTAAACATGTTACGCACTACAACGAAGGACGAACGGGTGCCGCTTTAGAAGCTTCGCCCCTAAAACGTGCAACCAGACCAGGCCTTAAGCGTGATGTATTTTATCTACAAGGTACTTACCTTCTTGCCAATCATCCCAGTGAATTTCGCCCACTTTTTCCTTCTCCAGCAAGGCCCTACAAAAACAATGAAATAAGCGAATAAGCATGACGTTTACTAAACCATTACTTAAGTCATCTTTAAAAAAGTTCACATTTCCCTATATTATTTATATTTTCGATTCACGTTTTTTCATTTTTCCTAATATTTTTACTACCTTTTCAACCAATGTACCGCCACATGCATGGTCTACATATCCTTCCAGGTGGGTCGGGTCAGAAGAGTGTGACCAACAACTAACCAAGAAGTCACAATTGCAAAACTGTCCGTATACGTTTAAATCAAGACTTGACGGAATGTCATAAGGTGCACCTTAATAGCAACCTTTGATCCTATAGACAGAGACGCTAACTTTTAAAATAGACCACGTACACCATGATAATGAAAACCGCCAATGACGTGACCAGACACCTGAACGAACAGAATGAGTGAATAACCGTGCGCACACAGTGCAACCTAAATCTTCGGAGAGGCCAAGTGCTTTTGGGACAACATAAATATTGACAACCACACTTATCGAGCTCCACCAAATGGTACGGTTTCCCGCTTGCATTGCTGTAGATTACGTATGTTATTTAAGTTTTAATTTGCTGTTTTAAAAGAAAAATCACCTTTTTTCATTTGGTTTTCCTTCCACTGAGTGCAAACGTGCGCCCATGCAATGAATGTGTCAGAAGCTTTTCCTGATATTTTTGAAAGGCACGAGCTGCTCAAGTTAATTTTGAAGCTTTTAATGCCTGCACGAAGTCTGCTTTAGAATAATCAGCACGGTAGCCTCTGAGATTCGTTCCTGCCGAGCACCTCCCATCAGCGTGACCACAGCTAAACCTGAGGATCCGTATTAATTATCAGCCTGTACGTTCTAGCGCGCTTCTCGGCTGGTGCGCACCTATTTGTCCCCTTCATCATCTACTAGCCCCCGAGCCCGTGGGCGGGCTAACTAGCTATATGGCCGGTCACTTTACTTGGCTAGTTAGGCCAGGACATGCTATGACCAAGGTAACTGACCAAGCCGTAGTAAGAACGAGGTAATAACGCCACATCCTATTAAGATCATGGTAATTAAACGATGTAAAGCAGAACTGTTATAACAAAACATGCTACTTGGCATGCTAACAAAACTATGCTAATTAACGCAATGTTATTCATGAGCACGCAAAGTAAAAGAGTGCTAATTAGACCTTACCAATTTCATGACAATTAGTATGGTATCAATAAGAATTACGTTTTAGAGCTCTATAGTAATGATGGCTTTGTCAAATATAATTGAGATAATTATTGCAGTTTTTATTGGATCCTTATCAATTAACACAAGACTGTTCAGCTTTCCCCAGGTGGTCTAAATTTCCGGAGCCCTCCACTACGGCGTCTCTCATAATCATATAGTGGTTTTGGGACGTTAAACCCCACATATCTATCTATCTATCTGTTCAGCTTTATGCTCATTGAGCCCTAGGTAATTGATATAAACAAAATTAAGACAGAGCAGATGCGGCCTTCACTTCTAACCAGACCAAGCAGATGAGTAGATGACCGAATCTAAAAGCTGTAAGCAGCTTTGTTATCAAAAGCTGCTCTATGGCAGTGCAAGAAGACTAAATTATTTTATATGCAAAGAAGCTGCTGCTTAGCATCCACTGCATCAAACACTTGACAGTTTCACAGGCACCATGATAGTCACGAGTTGAACGGGCCTATTAACGAGTTTGTATCCGAGCTCATCCGTCAATTAGTTTGATTGGCAGACGCCCGCTACGAAGGTCGGGTCCGCCCATGACTTTCACTCTTGCCAAGGAGCAATGCTCACGCAGCAACGTCACTGAGCGGCAAGATTCATCTATCAGCTATATCGCGTGGACCATGCACACATGCACGCAGACATAATATTTATACCAACCCATGGCTACTACGTATCGCATTCGATTTCACCGCACTCACGACGTGTCAACTTACATCTGCGTTGCCGCCATGATGCGAGCGTCCATGGTGGCAACTTGTCTTTATATTCAACTGCAATATTTGATACAAGGGAAAAGAAGCAGCACGAGAGTGCTGCGTGTGCACCCTTGCTGCCTTCAAGAGTGGAAATGCTCATGCTGAAGGCAAAACGAAAGAAGCTGCCTGCAGGAGCGCAAACGCCCACGAACACGACAGTGGGATTGATGATTGCTTTGTGGGGTTTAACGTCCCAAAACCACCATATGATTATGAGAGACGCCGTAGTAGAGGGCTCCGGAAATTTATACCACCTGGGCTTCTTTAACGTGTACCCAAATCTGAGTACCACGACAGTGGGAGGCGCGTGCTGATTCGGCGATAAAGATAGCGCGGCAATCAAGCTGGCGGTCCTGCACTGCTGAAATGTTGACTGAGTGGTGGCGCTCACGTGTACGAGCGCAGGCTGTGTTTCTTTGATAACTTCCTCAAATGTCCCACATGTGTTTCTGTCGCCACGCGCCTTCTTGTAGCCATTTTTATCAGCGCTGCTATCACGCGCTCCGCACTGTCTTGATGTCATGGCCGCCGTGGAGCAAGCTCGGAGCAAACCGACTCGAGTCATCTTTCATAGCACCCCTGCACAATTAAAAAGATAAAACTTTAACTTCGAGGACATGAAAGTTCTCTTCTGCACATGACGTGAACATTCGACCAAAGATTCAAAATGACTGTAGTGATTACCATATACACAACAACAACCAACTCGTCTGGCACGACAAAACTAACAACCCTTTCGAGGTCGCGCTCCTCAGGAGCCCAATTTGAATTACAGTGACAGCGAAGGGAAACAACGAATTGGTTTAGATTGAAAATTACACTCTGAAGCAGCCTTGTAGCCAATGCAGTACCGTGGGGGCCTGTCTCCTGCCCCCTTTCTTGTGGGCTTTGCCACTGCCACATTCTTCGAGGCCATGTGTGCATGCACTCTCAGGGTAATCAACGTCGTTGCAAGTGGTAGTGAATGCGTTGCACGTCACTGCGTGTCGGCGTCACCAATCGGTCAGCTCCAGCTGCGTGCCGAAGCTGATCACGGAGGCCACGAACCGCAAGCATCGACGATCTGTAGAGACACAGCTGATGTTAAAATGTAGGAGAGACATTTGTTTCTCGTTTGAAACTATCTTTTTTGGAGTCATTCTTTTAGTTTATAGGATCAGAAAATATTTTGCCGAAGGTAACCGCGCCACGAGATCACCTCGGCCAACGTTCCCAGCGAGCTAACGAATGGCCAGGTTCGCGCGTAAACGAAGCTTCTGTCGATCAAAAAATTGAACAATTCTAGCTTCGGTTAAATGACTGGTGCCTCTTTTGTGCGAATGAGAGACACTTATATAGGATGTCCGCCTGTTAAGCACTCTTGCAATGCGGACCGGACAAGGCGTAACTTGTGAAGTCCACATCGCAATATTGCCGAAAAAGCGCACATGAAACGAGCGGACAATTACGAAGGGCAGCACAATATCCCACATGCCATATTCCTGGACTTTGCGAAAGCATTCGATAAAGTACCCCATAAACGCCTTCTGTTGAAACTTTCCCGCTTAAACCTACACCGCGACGTCCTAAAGTGGATCCATGAATTTTTAAGTAACCGCACTCAAGCTGTCTTTGTTAACAATGCTACCTCTACTTCACTTCCGGTAAACTCTGGTGTCCCGCAGGGGTCGGTTCTGGGCCCGATTTTATTCCTGATATTTATTAACGATCTCCCAACTCATGCATCCTGTAAAATCCGAATGTTTGCCGACGATTGTGTTATTTACCACACTGTTTGTAACGCTTCTGATCAATTAGCTATACAGAGTGATCTTAACAATGTAAAACAATGGTGCGATGATTGGCTAATGGAACTTAACCCTCACAAATGCAAAGCCTTATCCTTCACCCACCGCCGTTCTCCACTTGTTTTTCCATATTCCATCAGTAATGTTCCAGTTGAAACTGTTAATTCTTTTAAATATCTGGGGGTCACACACTGCAACGATCTTTCATGGGGTTTGCATATCACGAAAGTCATATCATCGGCAAACAAAACATTGGGATTCTTGCGACGTCATCTACGTAACGCACCTAGAAATGTAAAACTATTAGCTTACAAAAGCCTTGTTAGAACTAAACTTGAATATGCATCCCCAATCTGGAGCCCGCAACAGGCCTATCTTGAAGACGCCCTTGAGTGTATTCAAAACCGTGCCACTAGGTTTATCAATAATTCTTACTCCCATGACGTCAGCGTATCTTCACTAAAGGCAGAACTTCAACTGCCCCTCCTTTCTCTCCGCCGCCGTATCGCCAGTCTTTCGTTATTTCATAAGTTTTTTCACAGCTCGATGCGCATGCCACCTTATTTTGTTCCCCCAGCGCACATTTCTCAACGAACTAATCATCCTCTTCAAGTCGCACGCCCACGTGCACGCACCGCTACCTTTTCAACATGATTTTTTTCCTCGCACAGCAGTTGCCTGGAATGGCCTTTCAGGCGACATTCCTGCCATTACTTGTACTTCTACCTTCACAACCAATATTACTAATCATCTTTCACTTTAGGACAAACGATTGTTTTCTGCTCAATTTTTATGTACCCACCTCTTATGTAATGCCCCGCAAGGGGTCTTTAAGGAAATAAAATGAAATGAAATTAAATTAAACAGACTGTAACTCAGCGTACAAAGCATAGCCAGCTGTAAGTGACGATTACGTAATTCACGTTTACCTGTAAACACGAAGTCTCAGGCTCGAACCCTTATACAGTGGCTGCGTTAAGATTGCAGAGGAACGAAAAAAGAAAGTGGCAGCTCTGCCGCAAAGGTGGCTTAGTGGTTGGAGTGAAGGTGGCTCCTCGGTGGCTCAGTGGCTAACGCCTCGCACACATGATTCAGAGGACCAAAGTTCGATTCCGCACTCCGGAGTCTTTCCTTCGTTTATTTTTTGTTGCGTTTGCATATATATATATATATATATATATATATATATATATATATATATATATATATATATATATATATATATATATATATATATATATATATATATATACGGTGAGTGACGGGGACGCCGGCGACAAAATTCAGCTGAAAGTGTCCATGTACTTGCTATCGCAAGAAAACTACCGCGATTTCCGTGCCTGCTGAATGACTGCTGCTGTTCCAAAATTGTCGATAGCACTCCAGCTAGCTCACCAATCATGGCAGCAGCAATATATTTAGACATTTGGCGATATTCATCAATAAATAAACAGGGAAGAACCTTCAATGCATCTCCGCAAGACCACGCTAGTGTGTTTTGTTCGCGCACACGAACACAACTCAGTTTGTGTGCTTCCTCGCCCTTTTACAACAAAGCGCTCACCCGCCCGTCTCTGTATAGCGTGCCGCCATTCAGTCACTGTCACGCTTCTTGACTCGCCGCCACCGGTAACCAGCCACGCCCTTCATGACGGACCCAATCGGCGGTCGCACCGCTCGCTAACGACCGCGTGGATTCACATTGACGGTTCGGAAGCGGCCGGCTCACGTTCGGCAGGCCGGGCACGCCTCGGCTGGCCGACGCGCTAACGACAGTCCCACCACCACGGTAGCAGCGAGAGGTGCGACACACAACCGCGGTAATGACCACAGGGCTTCCCTAATTAGCATCCACCGGTGAAGCCCAGAGGTTCCGATCTCTACCTCCCCACCTTCCTACGATTCCTCCAAAGAGGAAGCGAAAATCGCAAATGACTTCGCCGGTGGCGAACTCCTCGCTTGTTCGAAACGCGGTGCACGCCGCCGGACGTTGTTCCTTTCTTTGCAGCCTTTCAGTTCATAATGACAGCCCCGTTCCCATAACAACAACGTTTCTCATTATCTTTCGCGCAAACAGTGCGCCGGATGGTAAACTTTGTCCCCCGAAGCTTGCCTCACGTTACGTTTTCTTCTTTTTTTGAATGGTCTAGGATACATTGCTCCAATGAGATATACGACGGACTGAACGTAATGATAGAACAATCACCAATATCATCCTCACAAGCATGAACACTAAAGAAGTGCGAACAATAAAAAAAAACCCACGAAATACAAAATGGCTAAGAATGATTGGACTGCTGTGCCACTGTTCCAATAGGTGATCACGTTCATGGGCGTAGGCAGCAAATCTTGCAAGCTCAGGCATTGAGAACATGTCTTGGACTGCCACGCTGTACTTCAACGATGGGAGTCATTGCGGGAGCATGCATAACACCAATAGAGAGATATCTTTCATGCGAATCTTCAAGAGTATATCTCCGACTGTTGACCCGTCACAATCGTTATGCTTTATCGACAGTGCATACCCATCGACCAGACAGCACTTTTGCAAAAGCAATCTCACGCCATGAGAGCGTCATTCCCTCAGGCTTTGCTCCGGTGAAATCTGCAGAGGTACCAGCACGGACTTTATTAAGACCTGAAAAAGCGGACGAGCGAATACAACGCCGCCTAGAGACGAACACATATATCTCAGTCCGGCGGTCACCAGGCATTTTTTTGCCGAAAATCAGTGTCACCAACTCGACCTCCAGGTCCTGGCCGACACCTACCACGTCGTCGCTTCGTGCCCCAAAACCCCCTTCCTTTTTCACCCCTTTTCCCCATCCCAACTGGAGAGGCTTGGAAGGAGTATCTGCACGGCTGTTCGACCTTAGATGCTCAACGCTCCTTGGCGAGGCACGCTCGAGCAGCGGCCAACACCATTGGCATCACGGAATGGGGTCTTGCCACACAAGCATGCAATATTTCGCAACTCTTTGGCGCATTTTCTATAATAAAATGTTTTCTACCACCACCACCTATCCGTTCGCCGAGAGGGGAAAAGTAGCGTATAACCTCACGTGGCCTAAAAACACTCACGTTATCGTTTATATCTACAGAATATTCCTCTCCCACACATGTTTTTACTGACGGGTCTGTGTCACCCACAGCTTCAACAGCGGCTTCCGTCATTCCAAGATTAAAGACAAGCGAACGCTTTCGCCTAGAGCATCGAACAACATCAACCGTAACAGAGATTGTGGCCATCCGCGAGGTGATTCGTTATATATCAACGAAGCCTCCTTGCAGCTGGACTATATATTGCGAATCTAAACCAGCCCTTAATGTCATAGATTCGGTGCTTAAACGGGGGCCATATTATCTTCTTGCTCAAAAGGTGGCTGAATCACACAATGTAGCCCCGAAAAGGGACCATCGTATAAGATATCAGTGGATAACAGGGCACTGGGCCTACATGAAAACGAGCAAGCCGACGCGGAGGCAAATATGGCTCACAATACCGCCACAAAATTGGCTATTCCGTTTTCACGACTGGATACTAACACTGTTGTGCACACACTCCACCGTAAAACTACGGCAGCCTATTTGTCCCTACCAAGTCACCACCACCGCCGCCTTCACGAACTCGACCTAGATATACACATTAGGTTACGGCCAACCATGAAAAGGTGCAACACAAGCGTATTGCGTCGGTCACGATAAGTGTGGCGTTCACTCGTCTTTACGTACACGTTATCGGCCGTGCCCCCAATAGCGAGGCCTGAGACAACTGAACGTATCTTGTGCTCACGATATATCGCGCCAGGTAATTCAATGGCCACCGTATTGATGAAATGTACCGAGCAGCAAGCTTCTAAAAAAAGTTCTGCTGGGAACACCACCTCGCGATATTCTGAAAGCGCTTACCAAGTTTCCACGAGAGACAGAACTCGACAGGAGACTATAAATTGATCCAAGCTCTTGCTACATCGCCAACTTCCTCCTCATCATCAACAACACCTTCTCTTTCTCTCCTTTCTTTTACACCTCCTCCCCTCGCCTAACGCTGCGTAGCAGGCCAGAAAATGGATTCAGGCCAACCACCTAGCTTTTCTTCCGTAGTTGTCCGCCACCACCGTCGGTGTACGTAACCACTATCGCACAAAATAAGAAAAAAAACTTGAAAAAATTTGGCACATCCCACGTACCTGGGAATCGACGTTATTCTAAACATGCGGAGGGAAGGTGACCGTGTTGCAATGTTTTTTTATTGGGCGAGACGTCATGAAATGACGCTGACTATAGGCACAATTTTTTCACGCACAGACAAAAGTTGAAAAGTTGCAGATGTTTACATAGCCAGTTGTTTGAGTTTGCGCAACGATGTCAACAGGAACATGAGTATTAGCGACACCAGAAGCTGATATGAAGCGCTGATGCATGCTTGCGAAGATGCTGGGCTGGCCCTGGACACTGCTACATAAATCAACTTCAGCGCACGGCACCTAACCACGATTGACGTTAACCCGACGTGACGGCTTATCAAAGGCGTACATATTGATATGATAAGTGGAGTTTAACGTCCCAAAACCACCATATGATTATGATAGACGCCGGAGTGGAGGCCTCCCAAAATTTAGACCACCTGTGGTTCTTTAACGTGCATCCAAATCTGAGCACACGTGCCTACAACATTTCCGCCTCCATCGGAAATGCAGCCGCCGCAGCCGGGATTCGATCCCGCGACCTGCGGGTAAGCAGCCGAGTACCTTAGCTACTATACCACCGCGGCGGGACAAAGGTGTACATATGTGATGCTTTTTTTTTTCTTTCGAGGGGGGGGGGACTTCTTTATTTCGGGGTGGGCGCCTCCTTTAAATGGTCGTTTTTAGCTCTGCATGTCATGGAAACCAGTTTTGGTGGAGAGAGGGGACACGGGCCCGGGATGCCACCCCACGGCTACGCCACTGGTCTGGTTACGCGGTCCTTGTCGAACGAGTTCTTGCAGCTGTAACACGAGAAAGGGCACAGTGCCGACTGCTTCAGAGACGCACGCACAACATCGTGGCAACTTGTAAACTCCTTACTCCAGTCACTGTGTATTAGACGCGAACAGAATATGTTCACGAAAGTTACGAACAGCCCGAATCATAGCAGTAACAAGCGTAATCTCACGCAACGTTCGAGAACGGTGTGTATCCTTGCAAAGGTTACTTAAGATTTTAGTCACCACTTCTGAACCAATTATGAATTATGAATTAGTCTCCAGTCATTATTATGATTCATCGCTTACATAAGTGAGGAGCAACACCAAAGCAATTAAGAAACCTTGTATATTGCCATGCCGCTTTAGCTTCCCAGTGTGGGGTGCCCCTCAAGCGACTAATCAGAGATAACTAACGTTTTTAGTACTGTCTGTTAGTAACTAAATTAGGTAGGGCCGTTCATCTAGAGATGCTCTGGCTAAAGCGGCTCGCCGGGCCTCGTCCGGGGTTACCAAGTGGCCTCCCAAGGCCTGATTTGAAAGCCGCGCCTCCTACTGTATGGGAGCTGTATGAGCGTCAAGCTTGCCGGAACAGCGCGCGAGGGAACCTGTATGTAATGTGTGTAAGTGTTGGTATCCGTCCGCATCATTGGGATATTCGGAAGGGTGTAATTTAGAAAGTGTGTGTATACGGGGGTACGCGATCGTCTAAATCAAGAAACGAAACCTTCCAATTGTGGTAGCATCACTTCGAAGCTTGCGTGTACCTGTTGTACTGGTAGGCAGCCAGCGACATGGGCGAGTCGATATAGCCGAGTTTCGGGTTGGCTGCTGCTCCATATCTCGATAAACCACTGGGTCATCGAACGGCACTGGGTATTGAACCCGGTACCTCCCGCATAACAATTACCGATCAATCAGTAATACAATTTTAGTAAAGAAAAACTAAAACAAGTTTTCTATCAGCTTTATTAACCACTGTCATGCTTTGCAATCTGCATGACCAGTATTCGCTGTGGTTGCTGCCATCAACACCGACACCTTGAAGCTATATAGCTCTCATTCAACAAATGAAGTACTTTCATTCTCGTCGTTTCATCAAAATGACAGAAAACCTTTAGACTTGAGTGCGACGCACAGCGTAGTCCAAGCGAAAGGCACGCCAGCACAATAACAGCTCGTAATATATAAATGAAGTCGACACGCGCGACAGCAGCGCAACCATCCAAAAACACGCTTGGCCTTTTTTTCATGAGCAATCAAACGCTTTGCAGCCGATGGCAGAACGGCAGCCCACTCACAGCTGGATGCCGTTGATGACGCTCCCGAAAAGTCCCACCGCGCCGAGAAACTCGACGGTGCCGCAGAGCTTGACGGAGGCCTCTTGCGCCACGTTGGATATGCCGTAGAGTGCGGCGCCGCCGAGGCAGAGCATGTCGCCCAGCAGACGGTTGGCCGAGGGCGACGCCTGTCCAGCCGAGTGAGACGCCTCGTGCGCGTCGGCCCACACCAGGCAGCCGACGCCCAGCAGCGCCACGCTGACGCCCATCACGTGCACCGGGTGGTAGCGCACCTTGAGCGCCAGCCACGACAACGCCAGCACCACCGGAATCGTGAAGCAGTCCAGCAGCTGCGGTGTTAAGGCGAAACATCTATGGGCTGAACTCCATACCGACTGCTCACTGACGATGACCGCCAGCGGCATGAATAGGAATGTTAGCTAAAGGCATGTGAATGACGAAAGCGCGCCAGTGATTCTGTGATGTCATGCCTTGATGACGTAATCAGCGACGTTATGCTCAGACGTCATCTGGAGACCTTATTCAATGACATCGACCTTAACCGATATAGGAAATGGTGCAACACCGGATTAAGTGCGCAAGGTGGTGCAACAACTCACAAGGCCTCACTTAAAAATTAAGGGATCCTGAAGGTTTGGCTTTAAGAGTTGAACACTATAGCGATAACGTGTCCCTAGTGCGTGCTTCAACCACATTGTGCCGAAATCTTTTCAAACTTGCTGAGCACTCGTTACGTGGCCTTAGGGAATAGGCTCAGTAATGTGTGTGCCTTATGTAGTGGGTGACCGGCTTTAAACTATGAAGTCATTATGATAAGCAAATTTTCTGACGCCTGATGGCCATGTACACTTGTATCACGCATATTATTGCAGTATTCATGTTGTATTGTGAAAGCATGTATACAACAAGCGTGTGTCTGTAAAGTATGAAGCTTACTTTCAGTGCATTTGCAAGCAGAGGAAGTCATTTTCGCTGTCTGTACGATCAGACGCGTGGCTCTGTGGCCCGCTTTCCACCCGAGCGACAGGGTTCGATCCACATCACGACTCAGAACTTTTATTATTCGTTTCATTTGCATCTTTCTCAATTTTTCGGTCACGAACAAGATGATGACTTTTCGCTCACAACAAACGACGCCGACGCCGAAATTTCTGCGAAACGAGCTCTTTAACACTATCGCGTATTGAACTGTTTCCCAGGAGCATAGGTATCTAACTAAATTAAGGAAATGTCTAGTTATTTTGCAATCAGCCAGTCTTCACTCCTGCGTAAAAAAGAGTCAAATACAAGGCTCGAAATGCAACCTAGTTTGTTCCTTGTTTGTATTCTTTTCGAGCAAAGAAACGTAAAGCTCTCTACATTGGTCCTGGAACACGGTGCGTTGAACTATTGTTTAACATGGTGGTGTCTCCAGCAAGATAATCGAAGCGAAGTAAAATTAAATGAACTCTAGTTTTTCGCTCAAGAAGCCCGTGCAAATTCGTTTGAAGCCATATGATGAAACACGCAATGCGTGACGTGCCTCCGCAGCTGATGCGTACAATTTCCCACCCCGCTGCTGAAGTGGACATATTCGATATCGCTATTAAGACAACTAGGAAACGACCGTAATTCCTGACTTGCCTGTCTGGTAGTGGCTGTCTGGCATTTATTTGAACTTCGGATAAACTCATGTTTTGTCGCACTGACGAGGTGAATTTGATCAATTACTTAATTCTCATTATTAATCCTGACAGTCTTTTGGTCATTGTGTTTATTTATGTGTCGATCTCCTATGTAAACAACTCAACCTAAATCAATGAATAATAACGATCAATTTCGTACCTACTTGGAAGTGCTTGGAAATTGGAAGTGCTCGACTATAGACGTGTCTCGGAGAGAATCAAGAGTGTCGCTAGGTGTGTGTCGCACTGAAAAGGCCTCTATTATATAGGCCAGATTGTTTTGATACTCACACCCACGTTTAAAACAAGCATATGTAATCTTAACCACAGTTATCTGCATATGAGGCTGGCGTTTGGGGCGCGGGATAATTACATCACAGACGATGTCGAGTCGACACTGGCGGCCATCATGTGTGGAGAACAGCGTAGTCGTCCGTTCCACGTAATCAGCTGTCACTCCCAAAGATGGCTGCGCCTTGCAAGTAATTAAAAAACTGGTCTATACAAAACCCCTCAAGAAATATAGCTAAATGTAAATGCGACCTGGAGCGTGACTGCCGACGTGGCATTTTGGGCCCTTTATGGATAGTGAGCAAAGATACCGCTGCTTAGCGACATGTGCATATACTTAAAAAATCGCCACCCAAGCACTCCGTACAGAGGGTTCAGCAGCGAAGCTGAAACGTACAGCCGCAGGTGGCTTCAGACGTCACAGCTTAAGTCGAAGAAGCGGGCACTGTCCCCAGCAAGAGCGTTCCCGCCATCGCCTCACTGACGCTGCTCTGTCCGCAACGCCGGTTCATCGGCTCGCCGTTGTCGCTTGCGTTTAACTCGGTAAGCTGCCGGATCCTCGGTGCGCAGTTTCTGCCTACTTTTCGCCACCCATGCGTGTTCCTGTGCCCATACTGCTGCATCGGCCCGGCGAAAATGAATTCTCTCAAGCATCAGCTGTCAGCGATGTTCTTGAAAACGTGTCTTCTGGTCAGGCGTCTGTACGATTCTGCACGCGAGCTCGGAAGCACGGCTGCGAAACGATGAACGACGTCACTGACTACACAGCCAATGGCACGCGTGCATGCTTGGGCACGACGCAGACAATGGCTTCCCTAGCGGCGCTGCTGCCAATGGCGCGCGCGCTTTGGTACGACGCAGACAACGACGTAATTCACGGCGCTCACAGTGGAGACTCTTAAGACTGTTTGTGGCGAACCTACAGCTTTGGTTTCGCCTAGCCATACACAGCCTTCACCGTAAAGTGGTCGAAGCGCACGGGGCATACCTGTACGCTGGTGAGCGTGGTGTACTGGTAGGCCTTGACCAGGAGATAGTTTGCCTCGACGTCCACCAACGCAAGGAGGAAGTAGCGTCCACCACGGGCTCTGAGCACAGGTATGAGGCCTGCATCACCGCCACGGCACGCCAGCCACGTGGTGAACACCGCACACAGCAGCACGTAGTTGACGAAGCTCTGCGCTGAATTCGAGAAGAAGCGTCGTCGGCGTTGTAACAACACGGCTGAATGCCGTGTCTATATACTGCGCTTTAACACTCGCAAGCAAATCTGTCAAGTTCCATCTGATTATGGTTAAGAGCAGCGCGACAGCCAACGACAACGATGAACCAGCAATCAAAAGGTTTTTTTTTTCAATAAGAAAAACAACATGAAATTTTATTCTTGTAGAAGCGCTACTAGAACAAAGACTTTACGAAACACAGGACGAAACGCTACTAAAACAAAAAAATATTTAGCAACAAAAGAACAACAAATTCAAGTGAAGTGTACGACCATCATTACAAAGCCAGAGTAATAATATGAAAAAAAAAAGCCGTTGAACGAGTAGTAACGTTCTGAACAGCCTGAATGCATGCAGTCACAATGCACGTGTACGACCAATTATAACTGTGAAGACACCTTGTTCATGTCCCACCTACGCAAGAATCGGTAAAGCTTTTACTGAGCACTAAACCACGCAAGCCATGATAAAACAAAACTGGACGATTCTGCGAGCTAACCTCGTCGCTTCTAGGTCATTTCTAGGCCTTCATAAACAACAGTTTATGAGGGTTGTTTCTGGATAGATTTTTAGGTTCTTTCTAGGCTGTAGCGAAGTGTTAGGGCGCTATAGCCAAGTTCAACCGATTGCTACGACGTTTTAGCAAACTACTAGTACGTAAGTATGAGTGAGACGACAGCAATTATTAACGAGAGGTCAGCTGTCTTGACCAAGCTTAATCATCGTAGCCGTCGTACTCATCATAGTCATCATCATAAAATGTCCTTCTATATAAACTCTGGAGAACTCCTCGCGCTCGTCCCTGCCACGACAAACTTTGACAATGGTTTCATCTTCAGACACCAGCATTTCTTGTTGCTCCTCTTTCGAACTATCGGTCTGCTTTGCCTTACCAGGCGACTCTAGCTTTGGCAAGTCTATTATTGCTTAGTAGCTTCATGGCCAAAACGACAGTTACTCATCACGAAGTACAAGCAACTGTTATCGTAACCAGGACTGGGAGGAGCTTTATAGTGGACCGATAGTGAGCCAGTGAATCGTGGTACGGCATACCAATGATGGGAGCTCAAGCAGCAAATCTGTTGAAATAAGGAATTCCTGCCACGGTGGTCAACAGGTTATGGTTTTCGAGCATGGACCCGCAGATCGAACCTCAGCCACGGCGGCAGCATTTCCGGAGTCCTACACTGCAGCATCTCTCATAGGTCACTCGTTGTTCACCCGTAACAAATTACTATCATCATTAAAAACGGAAGGGGAGGAGGAGGAGAAAAGAAGGAGGAAGGACAAGGTGGTTAGCCGGTAAATGACGGGTATGTGCCACAAAAATTGGGTGACAACGACTACGCACCGCTGGTTCACTACAAATGAGAAAGGCCACAGTTAAGCCCACAAATGGCTGAGAAGCGAAAACGGCGAGTCAAACACCCGGACTACGTACAGCGAGGCAATGCTAGGAAACGGGAGAGGCAACGGCGGCTGCGGAGATATTCTTAAGTGTTGGAAGGCTAACGTCAACGACGATGTGCCTAAGTCGTGCGTATGACTTTCATCGACTAAACTCGAACTTCTCTGCGCTGAGAATCGACACAAAAACAACCTAACATCACCTAGCAATGGCATAAAAGCAAACCAGATTAGTCTTCAGAACGAGTTTCACTGTGTCAAGCGTTGCGCGGTTTACTGCAGGCTTCACTGATTTTTTTGGTGATATAAATTAAAAATTCAGTAGATCCAACGTATTCTGGGAATCGATGTTATGCGAAGCATACGAGTGGAAGGCGACTGTGTTTTTATTGTTTTTTAGGGAAACGTAACGAAATGACCCCTTGTAACTTAAGCTAAAGCTGGGAAACCGCTTACTTGCCCCTTAGCGTCTGCTTTAACGAACTGGGAGCCAAGCAGCCTTGATTGTATCACTCACCCGTGGGGATTTGCAGGTTGTGCTGCGACTGTAGGATTTGGCTGGTGACTCCAGTGCCGCACAGGAGGCCCGAGAGAACTTGGCCAAGCAGTAGCGCCTTCCACACCTCCCTGAAGAGGGAAGCGAAATGAAAATGAAGACGTAAGTAAGTATTTGTCAAGGAACACGTAGAAAAACAAAAGATAAGAGAAAATGATGCGGAGCCAAAGTGTGTGGTGCGTACACCCAACAGCAAACAGGACGTAGGCTTCGGGAAATTTTTGCTCTCCTTTTGAATGACATTTCCAATCTCGCGGGTGAATGTATAGTTTGCAATAACTGCGACAGGCTAGAATGTTGTTCGGATGCTATGTTCCCAGCCCAAGCAGGAATATACGTTTTTTTGGAATGTCACTTATTGCAAATTGTTGCTGTTCGCTGTACAGTATCCAGAGCAATATGTTCTCAGCGAAGAAAGAGGAAGAAAAGAACGGTTGGACAGGTGGGTTAGCCAATTTTCAGACCATCTTGCAAACTTCTGTGCGGAAGGGCGTAAGGAGAATAAGATATGATAGAAAATAGATGTTATAAATGAAGGAAAAAAGAAAAAACAAAACAATAATACGGTAAACGACAATGCTTTAAGCCTGTCTCTACGAGCACTTGTCCTCCAGAAACGCATCCACATTCGAAAGCCTTCCGTGCTAAAGACTGTCCCGGCCGCTGTTCTAAGGCCCTTTTCTCCGACAACGGGCGATTGTCAAGTCTAACATTTTTGAAAGTCCGCTCACTTCATTATTCTTCGAGAGGAACAATTCAATTGAAAAAATGCCGCGTTTATGTTAAAATCAATTTACTGTGCTTAAACAGACATTGCATACGGCTGAACACAAAAACAAATGCAGCAGAAACTTCACGCGTACCTCTCATTTCACTAGTAGTTTGAAGCAGCCTTTTAACTGCAACGGAACGTTGCAAAGCTTACAAGGTCGTTTTTCATTAGTATGTGCGTTGCTTCTAGTTTTATAAAATTACTCGCAAACGTTTTTTAGCAAAAAAGAAATGAGAAGAGATTTCCACACTGGTTTACACAACACTCGAGTACCTGAAACAGCATGTCTTCTTTCTTGACAGGTTAATAAAGTTGAGAATGGTTTTACATCATTACCCCCTCTAAGCACATGTTATGTTGTTTATATGCTGTCGATTGAACAAGATAAAAAACAATTAGTCTCATTCTCCATCATCACAGCTCACACTTTGCACAATTTCAGACTAAGTACGTTATCACGAAAAAAGACAAAGCTTCTGCAAGTGCCCACATCCATATTTATTGGAATTCTCGACTATTAAGTGTCCAGAATAGTGTTTTTTTTTTAGATCAAAAGCTAGTCGAGACCACAATAAGAGTGCCGCAGCTGTCTGTCGTGACCACCGCAGGTGTTCGTAACCACGATCGCGCGAAATAAGACAAAAAAAACTAAATATGCGATGTAACGGGGTTAGAAACTGGGTCCTCTCTGTGATACCTGTGTGTTCTACCACTGAGCTAGGTCGGTGCTTTTTGTTTATTTAATGCACTGAATCGCTAGTTGTAAATGTTGTGAGCTGAGAACAACAAAATTCGTCACACTAGATTTATTTCAAGATAAACGACGCCCACATTGTTTCAATCTGTAAAAGGTATTTCAAAAAATCGGGCTAACACACACAAGCGTTCAGAAGAGTAAGCCACTGCGGCACAGGGTCGATAGTTTAAACATCACAGCGCACTTGAGCAGCTTCGTCAATCGGTGCCTGACACTTCATTCCAATATCACCCTATACAGGCTCTATGTATAAGGAATCACGTTAACATGTGCAATAAAGCGTTTTAAAACAGCAAAAAAAACAACCAGGCATCACACAGTGTGAATTGCGTAGAGTAGGTAGTTGGCTGCTCCAACTAATCACAAAACCCTCACACATAATTCTTCATTGTTATCAGCCACAACAAGAACAAAATGCTCGTAATGTTTTACAAGCCCGTGGCGGGTATACCACGCTTCTTCGACAAATGGCGAATAATAGCATAGTAGACGCTCGATATAATTTATAGCGCCAATTTGATTGATCTGTGGGGTTTAACGTCCCAAAACCACCATATGATTATGATATGATATGATATGAGAGACGCCGTAGTGGAGGGCTCCGGATATTTCGACCACCTGGGGTTTTTTAACGTGCACCCAAATCTGAGCAGACGGGCCTTCAACATTTCTGGCATCGAAAATGCAGCCGCCGCAGCCAGGATTCGATCCCGCGACCTGCGAGTCAGAAGTCGAGTACCTTAGCGACTAGACCACCACGGCAGAGCTAATTTATAGCGCAGTGGGTACAATACAAGTGTGCTTTGTGTACTAGTTGCCCTAAACGTGTTTCAAAAGGCTCCAGAAAGGCATTCAGCTTTCGTTGTGACGGTGCTGCGCGTTCTGTTCAAACCTGGTACTTTTTATAGTTAATTTTTGTCAACACGTTTCTCGCAAGGCGCACACTGCATGGTTCTGTCACATGCGCGGTTGTTGTCTATCGGATGGATTCATGCCCATCTAACTCAGCTGCAATTTCAGCGTTTTTCCCATCTCTACTCTTCGTCGATGTAGCTTCATCGTCAAGTTTTCGCTCTTCAAAGCCACGCGAACATTGCCATTGTCGCTAAGCAAGGAAGCTTGTGTTTGCACAGCCACCAGTAAGTCATGTTTTTTTGAAGGCAACAAAGGCACAGTTAAAGAATAAAACAGAAATTTACCAAAACGACGCAGAAAGACTATGTGATTATGCGTACAAAGAGGAGCAGTGCAAACCACTGCCTCACTTGCTTTCCGTTACTTGCTCTTTTTATATTCCGTCTTCTCATTACGTTCTATTTTCTCTCGCTTTCGCTCGCGCCTACTTCCTTTCAGCTTAAGTGCCGAGGGACCTAGTCGGGCCCGCGTCATGCATGCAAGAACTCGCTCAGCCTGGCTCACAGAGATTAGCAGGACGGCCGACTATTTCGGAACACGAGGGATAACGTAACCGCGTGTTGGGCCAGCGCGAACGATCATAGCTGTGCGCAGCAAGACAATTAGATGGGCGGCAAACATGGGATTACCACGACAAAAAGCTTGTGAAGGAACGGTGCATTGACCTGTTCTTTGGAGAGGATGATGGGAACGAGGTGGTCTGGTTGAAGGGAGGGCTTGTCACCTGGGGGCATCGTTTGCAACGGGTGCAGTGATGCCAACACCATGTTGAAACATAGCCAGAGATAACTTGAGAATCCGCTAATTGTGTGTTGCAAAACGACAAGGCCTAAGAAAACGCCGTGTGAGAGGGGTCCAAAGCAGTTGTGGTCACTTAAGGTCTATAAGGTCTACCGCATGGTATACATGGCTCATATAGACTACACGTCTAAAATTGTATACGACAACTACGAAAGGCTGTCCCACATCACATGTTGCTTCGATCGGCTTTAATTGTGATGTGCCCATTTGTACTACACGCTTCCCGAGTGGTCAGTTCGTGCTTATTGAACTTTTCGGTGCCTTGAAATAAGGTTGTGCAGTTTTGCCACATTTGTAACATGAAAATCCCGGAGAGACCCCCCCCCCCCCCAGAAAACGGAAGCGCGACCGCACACCACCTTTGCAACTAATTAAATAGTGATGTCCCAGAATTATCAATGCGCTTCCAAGGCGTGGCCCCCGGAAGTACATGTCATAACAGCCGTCTGGAGTACGTGCCAATGGTGACGTCCGTTCAGTAATGTTTAACCGTTAACTTTTTTTAACCCTGGTAGTTGCGCTGATAATGTATGCTGCTAAACACTAAGTCACGGGATCAGTTCCCGGCCACAGCGGTGACATTTCCATACAGCAGACATACCGAATAAAAATAGAAACGAAAAATATGGAAAAACAATAGGGGTTATAGGCGACGAGTTAAGCATCCCCTGCGGGACCCAGGAGAGAAACAATACACTGTGGAATTGTTCCTCTCGTTGTTTGTTGCGAAAGCCCTTCTCTCTGATTGAATAAAGCTTTACAAGTGCACGGCCTTTTTTCCTTGAAGGAGCATGCGCACAAGCGAATGTGAATCGGCGCACATTAGGGTTGTCAGCCATAGGACAATTGCCACACTTGTATGGTATATTTTCGGAGGTAGTAGGGCGGTAATACGATTTTCTCATCGAGCGTAAGATAATTTTCACTTTTCTAACGCCATCGATCACCGGAACGGTTGATACGACATCCGTGAAAGTGACATTGCTGAATAAATCTGAAAACTAAATCTTTCTTTGAACAAAGCCAAACACGTCGAAGCCGACGTCGGCGGCAAATTCCAGCTCAGAATGTCCATATAATTGCTATCGCAATAAAATGTCTCCAGCATAGGGGCAGACGCGAAGGGTGATACGCTAATCTTTGGAGGGCGCTGCATTGAATACAGTCACCGGAGAAGAAGAAAAACACGGTTGATCCCTTGTCCTAAGAATCGGTATAACACAAAACTGAAACGTGTCCAAACAGAAGTATTTGATTTATTTCTATCATCGACCAGCTTACCTCTCCAATGCTGTTCCTAAAACACAAGCGGTCATGTGGGCTAGTGACCTAGCACGCACCCAGTTGGATGACCGACTTAAACTAATCATTGAACTAAACTAAAGCTAAACCTTAAACTTAAACTAAACAGCACATCAGACTAAACTCAGAACTTGCAGCGCACACCTCAAGCAGATAGCACGCATGAAATGAGCGTACACAAGACGAGCGTGCAGCAACAACACTCAAATCACACTGCTCAAACAGAAAGACGCACGAAATGAACGCACAGGTATACAAAGAACGAGCGCAAGACACTGTCACCATTTTTACTTCGTTTGTGAGCAGCACGCTGCTTTCGCAGACGCCACCATGGCAACGAGCGCATTGATGGTCGTGCTCTCTTTCACTACTGTAACTTCAAAGCTAACTTGCGGAGGACGCACAAAAAGTACATAGCACTCGAATCCTGAGATAAGCGCGCGCACGAGTGTGCCACCCCGCTGAAGAGCATCTATACGCACTTAAACCCGTCATGTGACTGTGGCCTAGCACGCAGCACCACTTCTCGGTGGTGGTGCTTGCGAGAAAGTGGTGGGTCCCACAGCCACGCGAGAAGTGGTGGAGCTCGACGACCTTTAGCGCGCGCGCCCGACGCGCGTCAGTCGTGCCATCTCACTACTGATGACGAAAACGCGCTGAAGAGGACCCCCCAGTGGTACATGGTGCATATGAATGACTGCTCCCCGTTAACAAAGTGTAGATGGCTCGCTTTGTGGCTTTGTGGATAGCGTCGCGTGCTAAGGAACGCGAGGTCGCGTGTTTGATGCACCACTGCGAAACTTTTCCTTGTTTTTTTTTTCTTCGCCATTTTTGAGTATATATTTTACAACGTCATATCCGTAACGGAAATACGTCATCGGAGCTGTAGTGGACCCCGGCATAAAACACTTTCGTGTTAAGAATCATACATGATAAAGTAGGGTAACTCTGACCATGACGTGGGTACTTTTCAAAAATTGTTTGACAACACTAGCGTGTGTGTGTGTGTGTGTGTGTGTGTGTGTGTGTGTGTGTGTGTGTGTGTGTGTGTGTGTGTGTGTGTGTGTGTGTGTGTTTGACGGGGGATAATTTGAGGCTTCATAGCATACCGATCGGTAAGTGTTCATTCTTTTTAAATACGCTGGATGTAACTAGACAAGTGAAACATAGACGGCCCAAGAGAAAGAAGAACGAAAGAGAACACCAAGATCGCTGAAGCACACGAGTACCAGAAATATAGAATACGTGCGTCAGCAGCACCGCACCACTTTAGAGCTCTCCACTACGTAGCGTCATACGCCCTGCAGGCACGAAACCCTACACAAATTGTACGAGTGTACTGAAACCAACTCATTAATAAGCAACAGGTTCAGACAACTTTGTAACTCCACTCCACAAAAAAGGTAGGGGGAGGGATCGTTACTTTCACCTAAACGACGTCCATAGTACACCAAAATTGCGGTATAACGAAGTCCCGAGCAAAAGCTAGCGCGAGACTGCAGCCGAGATCCAAGGGTGATTACAAAACGTGAAAAAGAATCCCTACAAATGCTGTGAGGGCGACCTACAAAAGCCATCAGAAGGTAAGCGCAAAAACTGCATTCTTGCCCTGCTCACCGGCGGCTTGCAGTCGGCTCACTCTACAGCGACACAAAGGCTAGAAAAAAAAAACAATGAAAGAAGGAGAGTCTGAGCAGATTGTGCACCGAGCTTGGTAGTGTAGAAAAGGCGGAATAATTCGGGCAAGATAAAAGAACGAATGGGGTACGTGTACCCACGACTTCGGCCGCGCATCCGTCGGGCTTCGCGATTTCCCCGCGACAAGCTGCAGTCTATAGCTTCGCCACCACTGTTCTTTCAATTGTTTTTTTTTTTCAGTTCTCAGCGCTCGTGCTCGTTTATTTTTTTTTTCGCGTAAATCTAGAGCAAAATGGAAGAATCAAAATGAGGACTAAAATACGGAGAAGAGAAAGAAACGTGCTCGGCTTCGCGAGGGCTTTAATCTACCCCGCTCGGTTCTCCTCTCAGTGGCGCAAGCGACGGAGCGAGCAGCCAGCCCGCGTTGAGATGGGATCTCCATTTCAAATGAACACAGAACCGACCATTCATTGCGTTCCTTTTCTTTTGCGTGGGAACGCGCCTGTCTGATTACCGTGTTCCGCTTACTCAGCGAGCAATGCGTGGAGTGGTGCTTGTTCAGAAGAATGGAACTGAAGAGCAAACAAGAAACAACGAATGAAGACCGAAGCATAAACGCGTGATAGGAAGCCGGCGAGAAGCAAGTCAAGAGAAATCGGAATATACAAGACGTAGAAGAGACGCATTTGGGTAAGCAAAACTAGAAACGATGTGCGCCAAGGGAAAGGAGCCGTAAGTTAGAACTGAGGTAATACTGGTTTATGCAAGGCAACGAAGAAATGAAACTGATAACGAGAAAAAAAGCTAATTTTCAAGAGAGCAATCTTACCCTTGTCCTTAAAAGATGGGGCAGAATGCATCCAGAGAAGGGTAGGGGAGTATCAGTAAATCGAGGCTAAAAAAAAAACGATGACTTTTGCTATGGAGTCGTCTTTGGCGAATACGTAAGAGACCTTGTGAGGGTTTCCTATTCATTTTTTTTTAGCGTTAAGCGCATCATGAACACCTAAATTCTCTGTTACCGTTGCCTGTTGGACTACCTGCGCAACAAAATATCAAGGCGAGGATTTCCCGCTTTATTCCTTTAGTACGCTGCTATTCATGAGATCTTCTCAACCTAAGCATTCTAAGCATGTCTAGGCCTTTTACGATGTGCTTGGCAAAAGGGTCAGACAGGAGGAAGCAAGCGCTTTTATTCCGGGGTGCGTGCGACAGATACAGGTGAATGGAACGTAGGTGAAGCTGTGTACTAATTGCCGGAACAGCGTTGACGATTCGCTCGGCGCTCCTCTTTGTCACCACAAACCCTGCCTATAGCTTCTGTGAACGTGTGCCGGGGATTCGCAGGACACTAACCAATCAATACTCGTACCGAGTCTGCAATCGCGCACGGCAATCAGAAGTTTGCGGTTGCAGTGCGGCGGCGGAGTTATTAACGCGGCAACCGCGCGAATCAACCACATCGTGCAAGCTTGCCGCCTGCGCAGCTTAATTCAATATATATACTTGCACAGTCTTTGTGTAGCGCACACGGTTTCTAACAAATTGCATTACCGGCGTTGGCTGCAAACTCGCGCGCATTTATCATTCAGGCTTGCAAATTGGCCAGGCTGGTGACTAAACTGCCAACTTATCGAGGAAATTATTTATCGTAAAGTCCATTACCACTACCAATTAGTGTGCGGCCAGCATCTCTACAAATGACAAACAGCCTAATTATGAAAATAGGCGTGTGCGAAAAGTAGAGTTTGAAACCGAATCGAATAGTGATGTCACAGAATCGAATGAAAATACTAATCGAATGTTGTTCGAATAGTTTTCGAACGGTAAGTCAAAAATTTTCAGAACAGCCCTAAAACACAACAGTATTTTTATTTGAAACAAATATTGACGAAGTTTCACCGAAACACATTACGGTTAGTTTTAATTGACGCAAAATACCACAATCACGCTAACAAAGGTAAGCTCTTCTACAGCATTTTGTAACTGTAGGTCTAAATAAGTGATTCCCTAACGAAATCATCGATGTAAGACTTTGAAGCCTGATTTCCAATAAAATTGGGACACTAAAACTCAACAATTTTGCGCAAATATAAAGCTGTGTCTGCCTAATTGAAGACCTTGTGATTATGATTGGCCACCAGTCGCTATTTATGTGACCTGGTTCCTTCCAACTGCCACGTATTTCCTAACTTGAACACACTTGAAAGACATTGTGGCAACATTTTGATTGATATGTGAGGTTTAAGGTCCCAAAACCACCATATGTTTATGAGAGACGCCATAGTAGAGGGCTCCGGAAATTTCGACCATCCCGGTTTTTTTAAAGTGCACCCAAATCTGAGCACACGGGCCTACAACATTTCTGCCTCTATCGGAAATGCGGCCGATTCGATCCCGCGGCCTGGCCTTAGCCGCTAGACCACTGCGGCAGGGCTTGTGGCTGCATTTTGACGTCACACATTTGGTTGAGAACTGTTTTGAACACCTATAACATGTTTTTTTTTCTTAACGAACTAGAAGAGATGAAACAGCAACGTAGATAGAGCATCTGTTTCAGAATGGATTGCACTGAATAACTGCGCACTTTCAACGCTGTGACTCTGCGCCCTCTGCGCGAACCCGAAAACTTTTCAGCACCCCTGCATGTGTTTACCTTTTTGCATTCATATACAATGATTATTCAACTGCGTAATATGCTAGTGCAGATTTTGAGCATGAAGTTTACATGAACGCCAACACTCGTCACGGTCGTCTAGTGAGTACATTACTGACCTGAAGCTGGCAAGATTGAATCGAGGTGGCGGCGGCCGTATTTACACAGGAGGTGAAAGCGTTAGAGGCCCGCGTACCTAGATCTAAGCTCCCGTGATATAATCCCAGGTGGTCGAAATTTCCAGTATCCTCCACTTCCGCGTCTCTCACAACCAACTTTATGGTGGTTTTGGGACGCTAAGCCCCATCTATTCAAAAGAAAAATATTTAGGGAACTGAATCACGTCAAATTCAACGAAAGGATAGTCCCCTGAACCGTAAAACGTAAAGTAAATGGCTTGCATGAACCAGTCTTTTATTACAGCTTTTTTGTTAGCAAGTGAGCTCTGCGGATACCCACAAGGTTGTGGAAGGGTCAAGAAAGTAAAATTTAAAACCACCCGTTTGTATCACGAGGCCACAAGGAAAGCCATATCGATTATAGGGAAAGATGTGTCTTGGTGGCCGGAAAACTCGTCCTATAGTTTCGGGAGCAGGTGGAGGACCATTGCTTTTACAGGGTGGTTGATCTATCAGTTCAGCGAACCAGGAAGCTAAACATTGCAGCTCAAGATCGAATTCATCGCCAATGAATAAATCAAGAAAAGTTTTCAGCAACTGAAAAAAGATTTAGTTTTGAGAAATCCGTACAAATCTGTATTGACTGGGAGCTAGAAACAGATAATTGTAAATTTCTATTTATTGGTGATTCATTTTTTTTATTCATTTTGTAACCATTTATTCGTTTATTATTTGCAGACACCACTGAAACAGCAAATGTGGCGGCTCGCTTCGTCAGGTTAACGCATTTATATGTTTCTCAAGTATTCAGGGTGTGTTTTTACACTGATATTTTATTATACACCAGTTTTTAAGCTTCGAGGTGGTAGTACAACGTCCGCACTCTATAACTACAAAGTATCACGCTACACCAGTGTGAGTGTGTTAACGCGCACACTATTTAATGGGCTATCTGTTGCTATGTAGCGGCATTCGCGTGTAGGGGCTTTGCTCCATTCCTGTCATACTTTCACGTTTAAAGTAATGATAACTTTCTGACAGATCGCACGGAGTTCTGTGTCACACACGATCGTTTGTTGAGATAACAGTTGCCTTCATTTTTTTTAGCAGACTGCCAGTGAGCAGGTGGACTTACCCAATGTCTGCGGCGTAAACCCGCTTATGATGCCCACAAGCGTTGCCATGGACCGCAGACATGAGAGGTTCTAACAAAACCTGCCTTGCTGTTCATATTAGAAGCCTTCCCACGATAATTATGGCACTAACTATTCAGAGCGGCGCATACTTTCGCACCCACATTACCGATGCACCGAATTGTACTAACGACCGCTCAGCGCCATCGCTCGGAAAACGCCCGAAAGCAGGTTAAAAGTGCAAGAGGAGTACGCTCGCTTCGAAAGTTACAAACAGTGGCTTTTCCTTTCACGATCGAACAGTAAGACGAAAGCGAAAAAAAAAAATGACGAAAGAGCGTGGATATCCCACGCTAAAAAACAACCAAAAGCTGCAGGTGATGGCGGTCCAGCTGGTGTAAAAGGGGGCGGTACTATACAGAACCTTCGAGCAAGCATGGAGAACCTTCACCTCCGGCAACGTCCTTCCGATTCACTTCGTTATAAAGTAAAATGAATGGCCGCTAAGACGGTTAGCACCGAAAGTGCTCGAGAAAAGCGAGCGCCGCTGCGGTTCGATGCGCAAATATCGCGCTGCCATGCACGCAGGGCTTCCAAAGAGCACAGAAAGAAAGTCTAACCTGCGATCATCATCGATATATATATATATATATATATATATATATATATATATATATATATATATATATATATATATATATATATATATATATATATATATATATATATATATATATATATATAAATATGAGCAGGCATGGTGGTTGAGTGGCCGTAGCGTTGCATATAGTCCAGTAGATCCTCCGTGAGCGGTCACAACGTGGTTTACTTCGACGTTTCGGCCTATAGTCTGGCCTTCATCAGGATTGTGATGAAGGCCAGACTCTAGGCCAAAACGTCGAAATAAACCACGTTGTGACAGCTCACAGAGAATCTACTGGACTATACATATATATATATATATGTATGTATATATATATATATTGTTAAGGCGTTTATATTGTTATAGGCGACCATACAATATATATATATATATATATATATATATATATATATATATGTGTGTGTGTGTGTGTGTGTGTGTGTGTGTGTGTGTGTGTGTGTGTGTGTGTGTGTGTGTGTGTTCGAGTAGGTCCTGTAGCGGTTATCTCCTCAGACTATGGCTTCAAACGAGCTTTCGTTTTTGTTATGGTAACACCTGAACTATTATTGACAACGGATTCACGCAACATGGCCGAACGTAACGCAGACTGAAATGGCGTTCAAGGAAGGTAGACTATAACCAGACATATTTTAGTGGCACTAGCCACAACTAACACATTCTCATCCCGGTGGAGAGTGGGGCAGTTTATGTCAGAGTTGTACCAGCGTTTCTTGCCGTTTCAAGAAGGGCCTCAAGTATTATAGCACTTTTATTCGTCAGAAGCGCAAAACAGGCCGTAGGCGTGGTTTCGTAAATTTCCCCTTCACGAGTTTCCCCAACGTGCACCTAAACTTAAGAAAATGGGGTTCCACCGCTATCTTATCCATCAAAACAGCGGCCGCCTCGGCGGAGATCAAACCCGCCACATTTCGAATCAGCAGTCGAGCTTCGTAACCGTTTCACCACAATGGCATCCGGACTGTGGGAAGCAAAAAATTAAGCAGACTCAAGCGACAATACTAAAGATACGTGTATCGAGGACTAAAAATCAAACCAACAATTTTTCCTGTGGCGTTGATAGCTCGCTTAATGAAAACAACATCACGTCACCGAGCGAAATAGCCTTACCGCTTCGAAAGTCTGGTAACAAACGTCGTCCACACAACCAGCCTCTCGGATGTAAAGTCAATGCGTTCCAGGGTAAGAAAAAATAACTAAATATTGAAGCTGCTTCGCAATAGTGGTGCCAGGAATGAAGTAACTTCCAACCTGGGTGGCTTCCTTTGTTTGTTTTTATTTTTCTGTTTCTTTCTGCTCAGTCATCTGTGCGTCTTTTTATATCTATATATTTCTTTCTCTCTTCCGGCTGCATTTCCGATGGAGGCGGAAATGTTGTAGGCCCGTGTGCTCAGATTTGGGCGCACGTTAAAGAACCCCAGGTGGTCCAAATTTCCGGAGCCCTCCACTACGGCGTCTCTCATAATCATATCGTGGTTTTGGGGCGTGAAACCCCACAAATCATTCTTTCTCCCTATTTCAATTTCCTTCTTTGCTCTGTTTATTTCTTGCCTTTCTCTCTCTCTTTCGCTTCCTCTGTTTTCAGCTTCCCTCTTCATCCTTTCTATTTATTTACGTATTCCTACATTTCTTCTCTCTCTGATTCTCTCCCTTTATCTCTTTCGTTCTTCCTATTTCTGTTTTTCTACGCTATGCTGTAGTCCCTCCCCTCCTCTTTTCTCTCCTCCACAACCTCTCTTTTCTTTCCCACCCACTTGCTATACTCTTCCGTACTATGCCTGGCCAGACTACATTCGGCGAGCGCGCCTGGATAACCGCATGGTAACCACGCTCGCCTTCTGATCGTGGATACGAGAGCTCAAGACCTGTCTCGCCAGGATCTTTTTCCCCTTTTCTCTCTATGTTTGCTTCATTCTGTCTTGTCTTTCGTTATCTTTCGGTGCCTGTTCTCTTGCACATCGGAGTTATCGCCTCCCACGTTTATCGAATCGACGCGCGCATACGGCGAGCGAAGGAAAAGAAGATGACGAAACAAAGAGCGCGCATGTTCACAATGATAATCATTTCTGTTCACGCGTCATGCTCCATTGCTATTTTTAAACAGTTTCACCGTTAGAAAAGAAATCGCGTTTTTCGTTACGGATAACTGTCAAAGAGGCTTTTCAACTCGCTAGATTTCGAACGTCGGAAAGCAATAACGTATTTCTGTTTAGAAATATTTATCAGCGCTAGTTTGATTAATCCAGTCAAACCATGCTGGAACGCTACTTGTTTCAGCATAGTTAGAATCCATAGAATAAAATAGCGCCATGTTTGGTGTTTATACAATTAGAATTGATTGATTGATTCATTGATTGATTGATTGATTGATTGATTGATTGTCAAAATCGAACACAAGTAAACGAAACGTCATATCGTTCAAGGAAAGTAAGCCCGTTAGCACCGAGCTCTTTCTGCGCCAACATTTGCAGAGACACTGCATTGAAGTGTCTACAATTTCAGGTCACATCAATGTGAAAGGCGCGCAGCGTAAAGTTCGCGGTGTAGCCTACATACTAATTGTGTTCTCATCCCACCGATCATGTTCCTGTGAAAGCGCTCATTAGAAAAGCGTCCGATCCATATGTGCGTCCGCACACTCTGATCGTATACGACCTTAACTAAACAGTTAGGCGACCGTTCAGCCACCTTAACTCACACCAAAATTTCTTGTTTCACGCAGCTCTTTCTTCGAAGAACAATTCACTAGAGGTAGTTAACGACCATACTTCAATGTCGTTCATTCATATTGCTGATAATCTTTATCTTTACTTTAACATATAACGTTATACCACACAATTAACACGAATTAAATAGGACTCACTTCCTCTGCATTTTGGATCAATCTACATTACGCTTTCGTTCTATATAAGGTACGTTTGTAATTTGATTGATTGACATGTGGGGTTTAACGTCCCAAAACCACCATATGATTTAGAGAGACGCTGTAGTAGAGGGCTTCGAAAATTTCGACCAACTGGGGTCCTTTAACATGCACCCAAATCTGAGCACACGGGCCTAAAACATTTCCGCCTCCATAGGAAATGCAGCCGCCACAGCCGGGATTAGATCCCGCGACTTGCGGGTCAGCAGCCGAGTGCCCTAGCCACTAGACCACCACGGCGGGGCAAGGTACTCTTGTCCGCGCATTTATCTTTTGCTTACAAGTTTCGAGCTACATTCATTTACAAATGAATCTTATTACACAGTTTACCACATTTGGCGACGTCGCTGTGTACTATCTACTTATTGTTTTGCTGTTCCTATTTACGTACCCCCTCCTGCTTGCGGCTGAATGCGGACTCTACTATTTGCAAACAAATAAATAGGTGAATGAACAGTAAACAAATATGCAAATAGCGTTGCAGCATTAAAACTACACCAGCGCATCCCTCGTGCCTCTCGCATGACAATCAACAAGGAATGACCGAAACTGAAGTACACAGTTGGCGTAAGAAGAAAGGAGGAACCCGACAGAGGGTGAACGCCGGCGCGCTGGTCGCACACTCTCCATGCACGGCGGGTGATCCATCTCACGTAGCGACTTCGATCGCCATATTTTTATTTTATTTATTTTTTCGCAGCGACATATCTACAGCACACTTTCTCGAAGAGCACTCAGCCTTCGCAATCCACATATATCCAACTCCCTCTTTCATTCTAGTTGGATGCCTTTATTTCTCTTGCTTTCGCCCCGAAGAACGCCCGTCTATCAACCGCCACTCAGTCTTATATACGACTTCTTCTTTTACTACTAAAAAGATGCGTGTCACGCATTTCTGCGTTATTTTTTTTTCTCTCTGTTTCTCGGCATGCTCTAACAGAAGCATCGCTTTCGAAATCGCAACTTGAGAGTGTATCGCTTTTTCTGTTCTCCCAGCATTCCAAGCGACAACCTTCTTTGTGTTTTTTTCTCTTTACAGCGGAGTAAAAGTCAGGTACACGTTGCGTAAAGCACTCGCTCCCGTTATACAATAACTTTTTCTTTACATTCCTGCTTCTCCTTTGTTGAACTTGATGAGCCGCAGTTTATCTTTTAGGTGGTATCAAAAAACGAAAAAGGCAAGCGTCAACATTCTCTCTAGATTTTTGAACACTCGCAAGCAGTTTCTTTTTTCTTCTTCTTCAAAGTAAACAGCGAAAGACGTACAAAGTAACACGACGTAAGAAAATTCAAACAGAAAAACTACGTCTATACGACATCTATGAACACAGGCGCTTCTACGGATGTACAGAGATGAACCTGAAGGTGGCGCAAACCCCGACGACACCGGCACCGGTCGTAAATAACTCCGGAGCTGAACAGAAGACAGCTCAGTCCTAAAAGGACACAAACTGCCTGACTCCTGGTCTATCTTCGCCCCTTCTAGACACTGGAGCTTCGCCGAGTGTCGAAGAGATAGCGGTACGGCCCGCAGTTCAAAAAAAAAAAAGTGCCGAGAGAACCAGACGACGTCATCCTAGTCGTTAGGGGGCAGTGCCGTCAGCAGCTATCACCACCGTTCCCGCAGGCATGCGGCACCCTAGATGCATTGCGCGCAGAAGAGGAAATGCTGAAGCACTCTATGAACAGACAAAAAGAAAATAGACACCACGCTATATTAACGCAATGCTTGATGTGAGGCAAAGAGGAGCGAAGTGAGAGTGATATCTTTTTTTTTATTGTCTGTATGCACATTCTTGGTTCCCGTGCGAGAGATTATTGCAGTCAGATTATTGCCCAAGATGAGCGGTTGCACAACGCTCGCATGATATTCCTTCGGCATATGAGGACTCCCAAAGAACCGGGACTGAATGAAAAGATGGCAGCTATATGGCTTAGCCGCAGTAAATAAGAAGCTAAGATGGTTAGCAGCCTGGGCGGCATTGTTGGACGCCCTATGATCGTAGCTGCCGGGAGAATGCAGTCGCGCAGCATTGCACCAGCATTCGCTTTCGCAGTCGGTATCCGACGTGTCCGAACTAGCTGATGTGGTGTAATATTCGATATTAACACAGGCGAGCCGCTTGCGCATTCAAAAACTGAGCGTGCGCTTGGTTTTTGTTGGAAACAGGCCTGTTTGGGCAAGGTCATGTTAATCCCGAATACTTTAAGGGGTCTTGCAACATTTTCTTTGAGGGTGCTCAAAAAAGCTGCCAATCAGTGATGCTCAATTTATATTTGATTAACAATTAACAATTCAATAAAGCATAATTCAATTAACGACGTTTGCCACCAATACCAATATTTCATGAAGCAATATTAGTAAGGTTTTTTTTCTGTTGTTTTCGTTGAATAATATCGATCATCATTTTTGGCAGACGCATTCGACAAGGCTGTAACAGTTCACAATCGCATGAAGTCCATACAGCCGAACTTCTAAACAATTAGAGACTGTTCTATCTACATTCAAAGTACATGAAGCAAACAAGCAAACATGAAAGAAAGAAACCACTGCGTAATGGTCTGATCATAGATATTTAGTTTGTTAATATCAAAATAGCATTACTAGGCATGAATATACAAACAAGCAATAAACAATATGTCATGGAAAGCGAAATCAGACAGCAATTCAGGGCACAATGAAAAATTCTTGCGGAGCACTTCTTGGATTGGAGACTTCTTGGAGACTTCTGGGAGACTTCCCTGAGAGGCTCGCGCCCGTATCGATCTTGATGTTCACAGTATGTTTACAGAAATAGAGACAGGGGGCAGCAGAGGGGGGGGGGGGCAGCGGAGGTAAAAGAGTGTGGTGGTAGGCGCTTGCTATGTGGAAATTCTGCTGCAGTAGGACCAACGCGAGAAACTAGAGACGACGAGACGGCTGGTAGCACTCACGCCGAGCAACCAGCGCAGGGGCGTCGATAACGGCAATGCGAATGCAGACAACAAAAGCGGGACCATTCAAAGGCGGAGAATGATGCGGCCAAAGACCCCGAGCCAGAGGAAGCGTATCGCCGTCTGCTGTCGCTCACGGCGCATGATCTGGCATAGAAGCGTCGACGACTCCCATCTGCTCATCTTCAGCATTATTATTACCTTTCATCATTTTCATCATTTTTATTGATCATTGGTTACGATGAAACCCGGCATCGCGTCGACAAAGTTGGGCGGTGTTTTCAAACCAGAGGTTTCTTCTTTATTTGTCTGTAATTCCAGTGAGTGCGGAAGTGCAGCCATGCTACAAATGTGTAAGAAGTTTTTCGTGCTTATATTTGTTAAAGCACAAGCTGTTTAAATTCATTTGGAAGCTTTTGTAGCCTGCACTAAGTCTGCGTTAGAGTAATCAGCATCACGTCCTCTGAGATTCAATCCGGCTGAGTGCCCCACAACATCGCGACAGCAGCGAAACTTGAAGCCACGTTTTAATCATCATGGTCAGCCTGTGCATTCTAGCACGCTGCTCGGCAGGTGCGTGCCTACTTGTTGTTTTCATCACCTGCTAGCGCCCGAGCACATGCGGCCGGCTAATTAGCTATTTGGCTGGGCGGCATACTTGGCTAGTTCGACTAAGACATGCTATGACCGAAGTAATTAGGCCAAGTCATGGTAATATCGAGGTAATAACGCCACGTATTAATAAGACCATGATATTGATTGATTGATATGTGGGGTTTAACGTCCCAAGACCACTATATGATTATGAGAGACGCCGTAGTGGAGGGCTCCGGAAATTTAGACCACCTGGGGTTCTTTAACGTGCACCCAAATCTGATAAGACCATGATATTGAAGCCATGTAAATACAGAACCATGCAAACTAAAGTAAGTATATGCTAGTTGGTGCACTAACTAAACCATAATGTTAACGCGGCAAAAATTGTGAGTACCATGTAAATCCATCCTGATTATCCCTTAGTAATATGATGGCAATTAGTATCGGGATGAAAGCATTAGGTTAAATATCTCTATACTAATGAGGGCCTTGTTAATTGCACCCGTGATAATTTTGTCATTTTCATTAAACATTACTAATTGAGAAAAACTGTGCATTATTACGTTCATTAAACGCTAGGTATTTAGCATAATCAAAATTAGGACAGAGCTCATAAGGTCGTCACTTCGGAACAGACCAAGTAGGCGAGTAGACGACCGATTCGAAAAGCTGGAAGAAGCTATAGGTTATGACAACCTCAATTCAATGGCAATGCAAGATGCCCAAAATATTTTATACGTAAGCTGCTGCTTAGCGTGCACCGCCTCAAACACTTCATGATGACACAGCCACCACGACCGTCCCGAGTTGAACTGGGGCCTTCTCAGAATCGACGAGTTTGTATCAGAGTTCACGCGTCCACAAGTTTTCTTGGCAGACGCCCGCGGCAATGATCGGTCCACCCACCACATTTACTCCTGCCGAGGAGCAGCGCTCACACAGCATTGCCAGCGAGCGGCACGATTGATCTATCAGCTTTATCATGGCATACTTTTCACACACACACGCAAAAGTAAAAGTTATACCGTAACGTTGCTACTATGTATCATATTAAATTTTACCGTACTCAAGACGTATCAACTCACATCCGCGTTGCCGCTATGATGCGAATGCCCCTGTTGAAATCCTGTCCTAATATTTATCTGCATTACTTGATAGAATCGCCACGAGTAGCACAAGAGTGTTGCGTCTGCACCCTTGCTGCCTTCGGGAGGGTGAAATTTCCATGCTGCAGGTGGAATGAAAGAACGTGCCGAAATAAAACAAACACCCGCAAACACGTCTTGTTGAGTTGGCAAAAAGACAGCGCGACAATCAAGCTGACGGTCCTACGCTGCTGAAACGTCGACCTAGTGGTGGCACTGGTGTGCAAGTACGCGACGCTTGCAAGGCATATGTAAACTGGTAGCGTAACTTCCATAGAAGCCCATGGATCCAGTAGTTGGCGGCTCGTTACCATCATCGCAATCTACGTGAGAATGGGAGAACTAACAGCAAAAAGAAATAAATAAATAAATTATGACGTCAGAACCGGCAGTGGTAGTGACGTAGCGCATTTGCCCTACATGGCGGGAAATTGAAATTGTTCTTAATTGCTGACCTGCTACATGTCTTTATTCATATGCGATTTTATTACGCCTTAGTTAGGCGCTAATTGCAAGCGAGAAAAAAGAAACAAAAATAGCAAAGATTGAGGAAGCAATGTTGTTTCATTAGCCAAATGACGTACTTGCAATATGCACGAAAAACTTCGCAGAGGCAATCGTGATAAAACTGTTCAGGAGCACAATAGCATAGTAGTTCGAAAACTGCCCTGCAGCGGTGGTCAAGTGGCTAAGGTACTGGGCTGCTGACCCGCAGGTCGCGGGTTCAAATCCCAGCTGCGGCGGCTGCATTTCCGACGGAGGCGGAAATGTTGTAGGCCTGTGTGCTCAGATTTGGGTGCACGCTAAAGAACCTCAGGAGGTCAAAATTTCCGGAGCCCTCCATTACGGCATCTCTCATAATCAAATGGTGGTTTTAGGACGTTAAACCCCACATATCAATGAATCAATCGTTAACCTGGTAATGCGCCGAGCCAAAGAACACACCGAACTAAACACAAGATCTGATATGATATTGCCTGGATACGCCCCCAAATCCATTGTCCCATGTTACCAGACTGTCAGCATGTGCCCGCTGTTTCTGAAACCAAGCGAAAAAAAAAAATGGGCGCTCAACTACATACCAAGGAACAAAGCTTTACTAAAGCCATCTACTAATTTTGTAACAAATGAAATTAAGACTACTGAAAATAAACGTTCAAATTTTTTTCTTGTTTTTGCTATTTGTCCCCCCCCCCTCACTATTCATCTTTTCGTAAACGCCTCCCAAGGCGCCGCCATAGCCCTCCTTGGGCTGTGCAAATTGGTGCGTCCCCTCGAAAATTCACTGGCAACGCTGCGCCCTTAGCCTTTGTACTCCCGCCCACAGCCCATCATGGCGGTGTTTTTTTCCTTCCTGTGAAAAGGTGTATATTGTCACGCGGTTGTTGATGTCTGTCGCAGTAGGTTTCAAACCACTTTTCGTCGTAACTTTCGAGACCTATTTAGATTGACCTTGGTGCTTCTTTGATAACCTTCGCAAATGCCTAATACGCGTGTCTGTCACCACGCGCGTTCATGTAGCCATTTTTGTCAGCACTGCCACCACACGCGTCGCACTGTTTTGATGCCGTGGCCGCCGTAGAGCGTGCTCAGAGTGAACTCGTTTGCCTGAGAAGCGTCGACTCTTCTTGCATAGCACCCCAATTTCAATCAGTATAACATGACTGCTTTGCAAGCTCTCATAACTCGAATTGCAAGGTACTATATCAAAAGGCCCCAAGAAAAACAGCTATTACGTGAGATATTGATGCTAAAGAGCATTGACAGCGTTGTCTGAAAAGCTAACTCTAACTTAACACACTTTTGAGTCGACTGGCTCGGACTAAGGTTGAGCCTTAAGCCTGACTTCGAGTGAGTGCGGGTTGTTAAGCACGGCATTTAGGCCGAGAAGGGAAGCGGAATTACGATATACTGCGAACTAGTCGTTGAAGGATTGCTAGCCTGTTCCAGCCCGGAAGTAAGGTGCCATGCAGTCCGGCGTCGTAATCAACAACAATAGGTATTGGTCGCGATAAGTTTCCTCGAAGGAGCAGCAGCGTCACTGCGGTGTCTTCGATGCATCGGCCCGAGCGTGAGACCAACCACCCCAGCGGCCGTGTACTCTCAAGGGGAACCCGTGGTGGACCCTGTGATAGAAGTGTGGTGACTCCGCCCCCCCCCCCCTCTTGTTCAAAAACGTTGGCGTGGGCAGGTGCAGGCGGCCACGTCGAAAGTGGTGTATATCTTCGGATTGGACAGTGCAACTTGGTGCCCTTTCCCCGATCCACTAAACTGGGTGGGAAAACAAGACTGTTTGTAATCGGTGTGTGCTTTTTCGAGTGTCTTTCAATGCAGAGCTTTTCGATGTAGAGATTTGCATGCACGAGTTGGTCAAGATGCAACTCCCCTTAGTGTAATATATGTAAATAAACCTCTATAAAGATCTCCCGAAGAATGCGCCTTCTTCCCTACAAGATGGGCTAAACGGGTCTGGTGACGGCGACCAGCTACTCACGACGAGACCCGCCGTACTCGAGCCGCAACGACTCGCGGCTGCGATGGGAGGCCGTCGAGCCCCGGTGCTAACAGAATGAGTAATCTTTTGTTGAGTTTAGGTCCGAGTGAGTCGACCTTCGAAAAACTTTGGCGAATTTTAGTCTAGGCGCGAAAGATACCTCATGAGTGAGTCTCGTTGAGCTCACGAAACCTTTCTTGAAGTAGCGCACCTGTACAGCGAAAGTTGTTTTTAGATCACAAAAAGGCACCGTAGTTGTCCGCCGCCGCTGTCGGTAACTACTATGGGGTGAAATAAGAACTAAGAAATAATAAGGAGCCGCGATGGCGTAGTGGTTAGAGCATCCGCTTTACATGCGAAAGGTCCGTGGTTCAAATCCCGGTGCCGCGCAGTTCCCAACCAGTAAAAAAAATCCGCGTGGAGATGGAACTGCATTACGAGGCCTGGGGTGCTGCCTCACCGGCATACCCACCGCCGGGAACGCACTCCCTCACCAGAGAAGCATTGGCCACCCTAGTGCAGTATCTGGCCTCTACCTCCCACATGCATACGTCAAATAACTCACGGCCTTCAGTCCCCAGCAGCTGCGAAGCAACTGACCACAGCGGCGGTCAGACCTGCAACGCAGCAGAGAGTGCTAAGAATCTCTGGATCCGGACAGGCCGCCATTGGAACCTGAACTTGGCAACGTTTAACGCTAGAACCTTATCTAGTGAGGGAAGTCTAGCTGTACTATTCGAGGAGCTAGAGGATGTCAAATGGGATATAATAGGGCTCAGTGAAGTTAGGACAGATGAGGCCTATACGGTGCTACAGAATTGACACGTCCTTTGCTATCGGGGCTTGGCAGACAGAAGAGAACTGGGAGTGGGGTTCCTAATTAACAGAAACATAGCTGGCAACATAGAGGAATATTATAGCATCAATGAAAGGGTGGTAGGTATTGTGATTAAACTGAATAATAGATACAAGATGAAGGTGGTACAGGCTTACGCACCTACATCCAGCCATGATGACGCGTCAGTTGAAAGCTTCTTTGAAGACGCGGAATCGGCAATGAGTAAGGTAAAAACACAGTATATTATACTGATGGGAGACTTCAATGAAAAGGTAGGCAAGAAGCAGGCTGGAGACCAGGCAGTAGGAGAATATGGCATCGGTACTAGAAACGCCAGAGGAGAGCTACTAGTAGAATTCGCAGAACGCAATAGTTTACGGATTTTGAATACCTTCTACCGAAAACGAGGAAACCGCAAGTGGACATGTAGGAGCCCTAATGGCGAAAATAAGAACGAACTTGACTTTATAATGAGTGCACACCCTGGAATCGTGCAGGATGTGGAAGTGGTTGGCAAGGTACGATGAAGTGACCATAGAACGGTACGGTCTCGAATTCGCCTAAACTTGAGAAAGGAACGACAGAAACTGATACGCAAGAAGCCAATCAATGAGCTAGCACTGATAGGGAAAGCACAGCAATTCAGAGTCTCGCCTCAGAACAGGTACTCGGCTCTTAATGAGGAAACCAACCTTAGCATAGATACAATGAATGAGAATTTGACGAGTATCATTACGGAGTGTGCAGTGGAAGTTGGAGGCAGGGTAGTTAGACAGGACACTGGCAAACTTACCCATGAAACGAAGAATCTCAATAAGAAGCGTCAAATCATGAAAGTCTCAAGTGCAACAGACAAAATAGAACTGGCAGAGCTTTCGAAGTTAATTAATAGGCGTAAGGTATCCGACGTAAGAAGGTATAACATGGAGAGAATTGAACACGCTCTGAAAAAAGGAGGAAGCGTCAAAGCAGTGAAGAGGGAACTTGGGATAGACAAAAATCGTATGTATGCACTAAGGAACAAAGAAGGCAAAATAACTACCAATATGGATAGGATTGTTAAAATAGCGGTGGAGTTTTACAGAGATATATACAGTAGCCGGGACAACCACGACCTTAATACTACCAGACCTAGCAGTAACCCAGATGACACCCCGCCAGTAATGATAGAAGAACTCAGAAAAGCTTTGAAGAGCATGTAAAGAGGCAAAGCTGCTGGTGAGAATCAGGTAACATCAGATCTGCTGAAAGATTGAGGACAGATTGTGTTAGAAAACTAGCCAACCTGTTTACGAGGTGTCTCCTGACAGGAAGAGTACCAGAGTCTTGGAAGAACGCTAACATCATCCTAATACATAAGAAAGGAGATGACAAGGCCTTGAAAAATCACAGGCCGATTAGCTTGCTCTCTGTAGTATACAAGCTATTTACAAAAGTAATTGCTAACAGAGTAAAGAAAACATTAGAATTCAATCAACCAAAGGAACAAGCAGGATTTCGGACAGGCTACTCAACAATCGACCACATTCATACTATCAATCAGGTAATAGAGAAATGCTCAGAATATAACCAACCACTATACATAGCCTTCATAGATTACGAGAAGGTGTTTGATTCAGTAGAAATATCAGCCGTCATGCAGACACTGCGGAATCAGGGCGTCGATGAAGTATATATAAACATCCTGGAAGAAATATACAAGGGATCAACTGATACCATAGTGCTTCATAAAGAAAGCAACAGAATACCAATCAAGAAGGGTGTAAGGCATGGGGACACAATTTCCCCAATGCAATTTACCGCGGGCTTACAGGAGGTTTTCAGAAGCCTAGAATGGGAAAAGTTAGGGATAAGAGTCAATGGACAATACCTTAGTAACCTGCGCTTCGCCGATGACATTGCATTGCTGAGTAACTCAGGGGACGAATTGCAACTCATGATTACGGAGTTAGACAAGGAGAGCAGGAAGGTGGGTCTTAAAACTAATCTGCAGAAAACGAAAGTAATGTACAACAACCTCGGAAAGGAGCAGCGCTTTGAGATAGGTAATAGTGCACTTGAAGTTGTAAAAGACTATGTCTACTTAGGGCAGGTAATAACCGCAGAGCCGAACCACGAGATTGAAGTAACTAGAAGAATAAGAATGGGGTGGAGCACATTCGACAAGCACTCTCAAATTATGACAGTAGATTGCCACTATCCCTCAAGAGGAAGGTATATAACAGCTGTATCTTGCCGGTACTTAGCTACGGAGCAGAAACCTGAAGGCTTACGAAGAGGGTTCCGCTTAAATTGAGGACGACGCAGCGAGTAATGAAAAGAAAATGGTATGTGTAACCTTAAGAGACATGAAGAGGACAGAGTGAATTAGGGCACAAACGGAGGTTAAGGATATCATAGTTGATTTTCAAGAAGAGAAAATGGAACTGGGCTGGGCATGTAGCGCGTAGACAGAATAACCGCTGGTCATTAAGGGTAAGTAACTGGATTCCCAGAGAAGGCAAGCGAGTTCGAGGGAGACAGAAGATTAGGTGGGCAGATGAGATTAAGAAGTTTGCGGGTATAAATTGGCAGCAGCAAGCACAGGACCGGGTTAACTGGCGGAACAGGGGAGAGGCCTTTGTCCTGCAGTGGACGTAGTCAGGCTCATGAAGGAATAAGAACAAAACTAATTAAATAAATACACCAAAGACGCGGTGGGATTCGATCTGGGGTCCCCTGCTAGCCAGCCCAGTATTCTACCATTGAGCTACACCACTTTTTCTCTGGGCGGGGATATTCGCCAGTATCCCTTATTAACTCACCAGTCTTTCTTTTAAAATAAAGTTGATTCTCTCTCTGTGTGTGTCATGGTATTTTCGAAACTCCATTGCAAACTGACCCTAAGAAGGCTTCATGTAGGGAAAGAAATAACGTCATTATCAGTCATAAGGTATTTAAGAACAGCAAAGAAACAACCAGGAGTCACACCGTGCGAATTTCGTAACGAGTGGGTCATCGAATGCTTCAACCTTCTTTACAAAAGGTAGGTAAGTAGTAAACTTTAATAACAATCCGACGAGGAATCACTGGCTTCAGGCATAATTCTTTATCGTCGTCAGCCCCAGCATGAAAACATTGCATGAAATTTCTTGCAAGCGTGTTGCGGGTACCACGCTTCTCTGAAGAATGACCAATAATGGCATAGTGAACGCCTCGCTACTACACAGAAGTTATGATGATTTATGGAGTAGTGGGTACCCTGCCGGGGTGCTTATAGAATTTACCCAAGAATTGTTTGAAAAGGATCTAGAAAGGCCACTAGTCCAGCTTTCGCTGAGACCGCCGCACATAACCTGTCGCCCATAAACGCCTTCTCGCAAGATTGTGCGACTTCGAAGTCCTTTCTTGCTAGTTTCTGTTTTTAAATTATAAAGCTTACACTAAATGTTGTAAACGTTGTTATCAGCCTTGTCGCGCTGATTCTTGGTATTTTCGTTTCCACCAACGTCTAACTGTAATAATAAATTGTGGATCGGTGCGTGGTGGAGGGTGCTCCACTGCACACCAGTCCACAAAAATTAACGATAAGATTATGCTGCGTGCCGTTGTGGAAGGTGCTGACAATTCCCGCCACCAGGAATTCTTTAACGTGCACTTAAAGTAAGTACACAGGCTTATTCTATTTTCCTTCCATCGAAGTCGGACCACCACGGCTCAGTTCGTACCAGCGTCTTTCGAGCGAGAAGCCGAGCAACTCTACCACACCCCAGCGCGACAGCTTTTTCGACAACACTTCGTGCACGAAGCCTTCCGGGCCGCTTTCTGCTTTTTGTGCGCCCAAACACGCAAATACACACAAGCACACACACAAACACACACACGCACACACAAACACAAAATTTTCTTACTCACTTCATGGACGCAAGTCACGCGAACATGTCTGTTCCATCATCCTACAGCTCGCATCTTCCAAAAGCATTCCTTTCTCGCTCGCTTACCTCTCAGTCTGGCGTGATTCCAGAAAATATTGTTACAGAATACCTCGCTACGGGCACAGTACCAAACACAAGGCGACGTTCGGCTACCACGTGACGTGGCTCAGATTCGCCGCAGTATACGGGGAGACGGACAAAGTTTTGAACTTTCGAACCTCTGTCATGCCTTTCGGGTGTCGCCTTTCCCGGCGTCGCGATATGGCGAGCGACTTGTCATCGTTTCAACGCGCAGCGCCTGCTTTCCCACCGAGGCACGCACGAGCTGCTGCGCGAAGCGCCTTTTCAGCCTGGTTGCCACACACTTCCAGCAAGCCAGCCATCCGTGCGCGAAAAATAAAATGAAGTTTTAATCAGCGCACGCACCGACAACGTCGCACGATTAACAGAGCGTGTTCTAACGGCGTGCGCGGAGAGGTGCACCGTACTTTATTGCTAATGTTGAAGGCGGTTTCGTTGGTGGTTGCTTATTAATTGCTTGTATAGGATGTTAGTTCACAAGGCCTTCTAAAAAAGAGAGAGCCGCGTACACGCAAGAGTGAACAGTTGACACTAACGCATGTGTCATCTGCTCACAGCGTCGTCTGCTCGCATGTTCGTGTCCTCGTTGTAGCAATTGTTTCTCGTTTTTTTATCCTTTCTGGTTCTGGACCTTTTGCTCTTCATGGTAAATCATCTACGTGCTCTTTCACCTGGCTGTTGCGAGTTTCTTTTTAATAGTTATTGCAGTTTGTAACCTCTAATGACGACAGTGATTATATATAAGGCGTATACGTGCTAAAGAACATGCGAGCGTGAATCTCTGTAGACAGCCGTACATTCTCGAGTCAGCTTTTTTAGATGAAGGCCCACTCACATTACTGCGGCAGTTTAAGGACAACAGCGTTGCGTTGGTGTGCTCAAAGTCGATAGTTCGATGTCAGCCGCATCTCAAGTAGGGCGAAATGTTCAGATGTATACTGTCAGCCGCGAATGTTTGTGGCGTCTAAATCGTGTGGCAAATCAGTGCTAAACTGCTTTGTTGTGCCGCATGCTTTCACACAGCGTGGTGTCGAACCTATACCGGCTGTGGCCTCTTCAATGAGCTCCACCAACACTCTAAACTTGTTAACGAATAGATGTGATTTCGGGTGCCTATAGTAAGGGTGGTTAGGTTGAGAGTACCTGCGTTCTAGACTTCATAACCCTTACTATATGTGCGCGAAATAGCATACATCTGTTACAAGGTTTACAGTGTTTGCAGAGCTAATTGTAAATTCCACAACCGGTAGACTCGACACCGTGCTGTGTGAAGGCAGGCGGCGCAGCAACGCAGTTTTCTACCGCTCCGCCGCGCGCTTCAGGTGCCGCAAACATTAGCAGCCGGCGGTATGTATACACAGCGGACCACTGACAAGCGGAACATCGGAGTTCAGGGCGGCCGCGTTCAGAGCTCAGAGGATGGTGCGCTCACCGCCAGACGGCGACGAAAACGAGCTCCGTACAGTTGCTTCGCACACTACAAATGGGTCTCTTTTGTCGTCCACCACCGTTTGTGGCCCTGATGAAAAATTCGGCGAAGCGAACAGAACGCACAAAGAAACGCCGGCCGTGGTTTTCATTACGCCTGCGTGAAACTCGTTGCAGCAGCCGACCAACAGTGGCGCAGAGTGACCGTCACGCGCTCGTATGTTCCCTTTACCTCTGGACCAATGTGTACGACCACAACGGATGGAGATGAGCACAAACGGCTTGTAGCCGGACGACAGTATGGAGGCGCTGTTGTCATCAGGCTTGGCGCCAGCTGATCAAGCGTATTCATTTGTGCAAAAAAAACGACACGCCTGTTATTATGTTTACTTAATTCGACAGTGTGTGTGTGTGTGCTTTTTTTCGCCCCTATATGTGAAAATAACTAAAAGAAAAAAGGGGGTAGCCCGTACCACCAGGAGGTATAACGGGCTCAAGCCAATCTAACATAAATGAAGAGGGGAAATTTCCCAAGTTCTTTTTTTTGGAAACATCAAATTAGTTTAAAAAAAATGACATGGGTAGAACCTAGTGAGCGCGGCATGAAAGTGTAAAAAATAAACTAGTTAGCTTCCCAGAAATGAGCAGGTCGACATGCAGCAGCAATGTATTTCCCTAACGTGAGTTTTTGGGGTTCGTGTGCGTGTGTGCGTGTGTGCGTGCGTGCGTATGTGTGAGCGTGCGTGCGCGTGCGTGCGTGCGTGCGTGTGTATGTGTGTATGTGTGTGAGTGTGTGTGCGTGCGTGCGTGTGCGCGCGCGTGTGTGTGTGCGTGTGTGTGTGTGTGTGCATGTGTGTGTGTGTGTGTGTGCGTGTGTGCGCGTGCGCGAGCGCGACTTTGTAGAGAGAGCTACTTGTCAGCTTTTATAACCCTTGCAAGGGCTGTGTAAACCAACACCACTCACGGTAGTCGCTTCACGCTAAGTTCGGTATCACACAAGGTTACGGGAACACTTTGATACAGGCGCTACGCTTTTTGGCATAACGCGAGTTTTCCCATTCGCAGAATGATGGTTGTATCTTAATTCAATGCTAAACGACAACCAAGAAGGAAGCACAATTTCAACGGCCACAACTTTTTTTCGTTGAGATTCTACCGAAACGTGTATAATGACAGAAGAAAAAGAGTTTGTGAAATACCAATCATGTTATACTCCTTACATTGATACGTTAGAGTTAATTAAACTTGAAAGCGGAAAAAAATATGACCTAACCATAGGAAATTGCCCGACCTGCATGCATATCTTGCGTTCCGCGTATCGGCAATCTCTACCGTTCTCTTTGTGTCTGTGTACCTTATATATGCGGGCGGCCATCGTCAATCACCAGGAAAAGACCAGATGGATAATGTGTCCAGTGAAGTAGGGCGCGCAATGCACTTAAGGTGATACCGCCCATAGCGATAAAATTGCACAACGTTCTACCTGAGCAAGCGATGCACGGGAGAAGCGAGGCTATCAATCCGACGAAGCACCACATAAACTAAGTGGGCGCTTCTAATCCATTAGGCTTCCCTCTGACGTATAGTTTTCACGTAACAAAGCACCGGATATTCTATTGCTGCTTTGCGTATACCCTTCCTAGCCTCTCCTGTACAGGTCTGCGAACATAGCTCGGCAGAGAAGCGACTGAGAAGATGAATGGAGACGCCACCATGAAACACCCGGGATTCACGCGAAGTTATATACAGTGATATTGACATCTCTCCTCACTTGAAACAGACTCGCTCCTCGCTCACTGTAGCTAGAGCACCCACGCTTAATTGTCATCATTATCATCAGCCTGACTACGCCCACTACAGGGCAATGGTTACTTCCATGATTAAAATACTGCGCTAGAGTTGCTGGAACATGCGCTTGTCGTTTTTACTTCATAACTTGTTCTCTCTAACCTTTTTTTATTTTTGTTCGATAAGTGCAGCACAGTATTTTAATCATGCAAGACCGACAATCCCAATACCGTCGCCTTGCTGGCCTCTTCCTTGCTGCGTCAATCAACCCGGTCCTGTGCTTTTATGATGTCACGTTGTATCTGTAATCTTCTTAATCTCATGTGTCCACTTAATTTTCCATCTCCCCATCATGAAAATAATCATGTACTGGTCATTAAAGGCAATTGCGTGGATTTCAAGAGAAGACAAACGCTTCGTGATGTTCTGTCCTAAAGTTAGATGGGGTGGTTGGATTACTGAACTTTGTTGACGTTCGAGAGCACAGGAAAAATGCGAAAAGAAAAAAAATCATGTTGGTCCCTCCATCATACGAATTAGTATATCACGAAAGCAAAACGCGCCCTTGCCGAACTAATTCTATGTTTACTGTACATTTATGTAAGAGAGTTTGAACAATTATATAGGCGTTTGACTGTTACAGCACAGCTGAACGTTAATGGACTCACTTTGACGCTTGGTGGTTTATCTTCATCCCGATGAGTAACGTCGATGATCAATGATATATATAATTAAACAAAACATTGTGGTAACTGCAGTACGTAACAGTGAGAGAGTTATCACAGAACGTGACGTGACAGCCTGAAGAGCATCGCGAATTGTGCGCAGAACTTGGGCAGAGTTCACCACGCCATGGCATGGTAAGGTGTTGTTGAACATCACGCCCGACTAGAGGAAAATGCTAAGCGCGTCGTGTCGCCCCAGTAGCCCAGCCGTGATTTTTCTCGGGGTGAGCGTAAGTTAGGAACGCGATGTTACACAGCCAGGTGAGGCAAGCGCACTTCGCTGAGCTATTTTGGCTTTGTACGAATTGTACGAGTGAGGCCGGCACTAGTGCTAAGGTTGCCGCCTCGGGCTGCGTTCAGGCATTGAGAGTTTATCACTTCAACTGAAAATTCGCCCGATGAAACGGGCGCGCAGCAACACGCGTTGAAAGGGCTGATTGCGGAGGTCACTGTAACGATAAGCTAATTTACGAAGCCCAAAGGGCAACACCACCCGCCACACACTGGTTTACTGTGAGGGGAAAACGTGAAATATAAAAGGCGCATTTGTAATGATTATAGAGTCTGTAGCCGTGGTGCAGTGCGCCAATGTGTCACCGACGTATTTTCGTGTATCTTGCTCTAAGTGATCTTTTGCACCAAACAATAAAGAAAAAAAAAGGAGACCGTCGAACAGTGAACAGCGAATCCGTCATATGTTCAAGACGGAGCGTTCTTTGTTTCGATGCCTCTTTATTATTTTTTTTTCTATGTGATAGTGCCCATCTTTCGACGTCATTTTCCTGACGGAAATGCGTCAATGAAGTCTTGGTGGACCGTGTCATAAAACACTTTCGTGTTCAAAAAAGCGTGAAGAGGCAGTAAAAAGGAAGAGTAAGAACGCAGTCAGAGCTCTTCCTGTCTCTTTTTTTTTCGCGTCTGCACTTTTTTTATACATTTTGCTTATTCGTCGCAAATGCTTCAAAATACTTTGCCTTACTCGAACACTTCTTGATCACTCACCAAGGTATTCAGCAATACGAATTCATTATTTTTAGCAGAAAATAAACAATCGCGAAGAAAAAGAACCGCAATCACAAACAGTGGAACGAGGAACGTATACCCAGAAGATTTTTTTCGAAGGGGGAAGGGGCAGGATAACCAAACCTGACGTATGTCCATGCGTGAGTTTGTATATGTAGTACGCACAGGCGAAACTTGAAATTTTCGACGAACGCTTTGAAACCTCCCACATACGCCCCTTTGTAGAATCATTAGCGGCGAAAATTACGTATATATAGGCGCAGGGACAGAAGCACTGGAGATATTATTTAGACATTACTATAAGAACTTGTAGCAAAAAAAAAATGGCAGCATATCCACGGAGTGAATGATGGGGAGTGGGGCGAAGCATTCGTCCGTCCATTCGTTCTTGCTTCCGTCCGTTCCTGCGTACGTCTGTGTAACCTTCCATGCGTCCATCCACCCGTCCGCGCGTGCGTCTGTTTGTGCGTCCGTCCCTGCGTTCGTCCATGCATCCGCGCCTGCGTCCGTTCATGCGTCCATCCATGCATCTGTCTGTGTGTCCGTTCGTCCATCTATTCAGCACTCCAAGTACCACCATCTCGCATCTTTTCATCATATATTCTCCATTTATAAGCACCGCCATCCAGCGGACATTTCAAGGACTAAACGGGAGGTGGCACATGCACACTTTCTTACGGCTTGCGCTTCGGGTTTACTTCCCACCTTTAACCACCTCGAGTCCATGGTATAGTTCACTGTATTCATGGCTATGCGGCCCAACGCTCGCTAAACCTTTCTAAAACCAAGGAGGTTACACCCAGCGAGTATAACGTAGCAACCCTTTCTTGTCAGATCGTGCTCAATGTGCATGCCAACAGCTGCTAATCGGGATCGCAGCGTGCGCGTTACCCAAAAGGCCGAATGCTCCTCTCTCTCATTCCCCCTTAGCAGCCATTAACATGTGCATTGAGCACTATCTTTTATTGTTCAACAACGCACAGAAGAAATCTCTCACCGGAACCACCTTGGAGGTCAAAATCGTAAGGACCGCTATTTCGGGTATGTGCCACTGATGGTTACGTACTACGAGGGACGCGAGAGCAGCGCCATAAGGAGCTTCGCCCCTAAAAAAAAAACTTAGAGTAGAGTTATCATCGCAAATTATATGATCCTCGTTCACCTCCTTTTTTTTTATTCACAGCTTGGCCTCTGTTAAAAACTTTCATAAGAAACTATGGTACTGTGATCGCTAAACATACAAACAGCGCTTACCACGTATGTGATAATCAGGTATTCACACTTTAAGCGTAAGTCATCCTGGTGGTGTTATATTATGTACACTTTTCTACATCTGTTGGCCATTATGATCACACGATTGCAAGAAAACTCGTGTTAAATGCGTTACTATTGCTAATGGCAGTTCTCGTAACGAAATAGTTCGTTCATTATTGTCAGCTTACAGAGGGCAAAAAATGTTGGTCAGTTTGAAAAGTAGTAGTGTTGGTTTGCAACGACAAAGAACTGACCGTTCTTCAATTAATACATCGGTAAAATGATTTCTCGTACAATGGAGGGTGAGTGCACCGTATTCCAAACGTCTAGAAGTTTGACACCGATTTTATACTCTAAAATTCTAAATGAAGTCTAAGCAAAGTTTTTAGGAGTTTGCTAGGTTATACTAGTTAGATTCCAGACTATCATTCCTTTGCAGTTCTCTATAGTCCTTACGATGTGCCCTTTCATAAACCGCCCGTAAACCTCAGTCACACTATTTTCCTTTTTATATACTGATTATAGGAAACTATGCCGTAGACCCAGCTTTCTGCTTTCTTTTTCTACCCTTTTTAGAATATAATATCGTAATCAATAACAATTCGCTGAACTCCTTTTAGAAGCAATAAGTGAAAAAAAAAAATGAAATCGCCGACAGCGCGCGGGTGCATGGTAAATGTAAAGCTGACGAGAAACGAACTTAATCAAATGTTAAAGCAATAGAAGCTTTTAGAGGTACCTGGGAATATAAAAAAGTATTATAACAGAACGATGCCTCTTATTTTGACTAGCAAGGCAGAAATAGTTCTGAGACAAGTGGGTTGCCCACACTGATCGGTGAAACGAATTACCACGAACGAAAAAAAAAATAAACACAAAACTACCCAAGAGAAAAAAATTGACAGATCTCACGTACTGTGGTAATCGACGATATGCAAAGCACGAGAGGAAGGTTGATATGTCACTTTAAATGGAGCACAGCGTTACCAAGGTGGACGTATATTATACCATACGTGACTTTCATGCCATGATTATCATCTTTGGAAGTGTCACTTACCTTCGACGCCTGTTCACGTCTCGTAATACCAAATTTTGTAGATGCAGAGCTAGCGAAACGGCCGAGAGCACGCTAAGAGTGTAGCATGTGGTCATGTTTTACATGACATGCATGTTACGATTCTCATGTTTACACGTGTCATTTACCTTCGTCGTTCATTCACGTTACGTGATATCAAATTTTGTATATGTCGAGCTAGCGAAACAGCTGCGAGCGTGCTATGAGCGTAGCATGTAATCATGTTTCACATGACACACATAACAAGATTATCGTGTTTGTACAGTATCATTTACCTTCGTTGCCCATTCACGTCACCTGATACCAAGTTTGGTATACGTGGAGCAAGCGAAACAGCCTAGAGTGCATCATGAGTGTGTTGTGTTGTCATGTTCTTACATGACGCTCATGTCATGATTATCAAGTTTGCACCAGTCATATAGATTCGTCAACCATCTACGTCACGCAACAACAAATTTGAATATGTGAAACTAGCGAAACTGCCACGAGCGTATCATGAGCGTGACATGTAGTCATCTTATTACATGACACGCATCTCCTGATTATCATGTTTGCACCAGTCATGTACTTTCGTCAATCATTCATGTATCGTCATACCAAATTTTGTATATGTGAAGCAAGCGAAACGACCGCGAGCGCACCATGAGCGTGGCGTGTAGTCATTATTAGTCATAAGATAAAAATAATGACAGCATGTCAGGATTTACACGTTATGGAGTGTCACTTACGTTCGCTATGTAGTCATGTCATACCATGCCAGTGTTGCAAAATGTCATGTGAACGAAACCATCGCAAGAGCTACAGAACCATGAAATGCAAGACAAAATCCTGCCAACGTCCATGGCGAGCGGCGACGACATGACATTCATGACCTACATGTCATAATTTTCATGTTATGAGTAGTTACTTATGGTCGTCATTCACTCATATGTTACGTCTCACCAATGTCGGTATCGATACCGTTAACGAAACGGCCAGGAGAGCTCAAAGTTGTAGGCGGATAGACAGACAGACAGACAGACAGACAGACAGACAGACAGACAGACAGACAGACAGACAGACAGACAGACAGACAGACAGACAGACAGACAGATAGATAGATAGATAGATAGATAGATAGATAGATAGATAGATAGATAGATAGATAGATAGATAGATAGATAGATAGATAGATAGATAGATAGATAGATAGATAGATAGATAGATAGATAGATAGATAGATAGATAGATAGACCGACAGGCAGACAGACAGACAGACAGACAGACAGACAGACAGACAGACAGATAGACAGACAGACAGACAGATAGACAGACAGATAGATAGATAGATAGATAGATAGATAGATAGATAGATAGATAGATAGATAGATAGATAGATAGATAGATAGATAGATAGATAGATAGATAGATAGACAGATAGATAGATAGATAGATAGATAGATAGATAGATAGATAGATAGATAGATAGATAGATAGATAGATAGATAGATAGATAGATAGATAGATAGATAGATAGAAACGCTCAAAGTCACCGAAATTCCCTAAGAAATGCTTCGCATTTATGACAGAAAACGGAACATAGGGCGAAATGCTGGACAAATGCGCAAGCGAGTCGCCAAACTGCGGCGTTAAGGCTCAGCACGCCACGGACTATAGGCTGTGGCGTAGCGAGCAGTAGCTCCGCTGTCGGGTAACGACAGGCGTAACTGCAAGGTCAGACAGGCGAATGACATCAAGGACACGAGCCAGCCAAATCGCAGTGGCAGCCTGTTCTCACGAACCGAGAGAACGGGGGCGTTCGTAAAGTAATAAATAAGCCACGCGTCGACCGTTAGGCAATAACGGAGGCAACGAGCTACCGTCACGCAACAACTTGCAGAGGAAGATCCGAACTTGATTTTTCTTTTTTGGCTTACGGCCCCTACCACTTCCCCTCGTTTTAGGAATTTCCTTTTTTTTATTCGTTTCTGTAGGAACAAACTGCCTTGCTCAGCGTTACCCTCCTTCTCCCCCTAACGCGCATAGACCACGTGATTCTTTTGAAGAAAGAAATGCCACATGAGCCCGAAGAAGACCGATGGGCGTGGTTATCTCCTTTGCAGTCTTTGTTTCGATCTTCGTTAGTTTTTTACATGCTTCACCTTTGGCGGGACGCAGGAGGGCACACTGCGCAAGCTTAAAGATTTAAGGAGAGAGTGGAAAGGGCAACGTGATAGAGAGAAACCACGAAATAGAGTCAAGACAGCTCGCTCGAGTTCGACGTATATCCCTCCCATTTCTTTTATTTATTGCCCATAGGCACGTATATACGCAATCAATGAAAGACGTACAGGCCATTGGCGAGAGGAACAAACACCAATAAAGAGCTCAACCGTGAAAGGGAAGATGAAAACAGGCGCAATTCACTCTGGATTGCTTCGTGGTGGACGCGGGACCGGAAGCTTAATAAGAATAAGGAGCCAATAGTGACCATCGGAGTGGAAAAAGAGGTGGAAGAAAAGTAGGTAACGAGATGTACGGAGAAAAAATAAAGAAGAGAGACTGAGGGAAAAGAAATAACGTTGCAAGCGTGCATTGAGGCGCTTTCTGGCGGACGTTCCGATGTGGTCACGTGACGGGACAGCCCGCCGGGGCCGCGTCGGAACCCTGTAGCTTTTGGCTTTCTACGTCGGCCACCACATACCGGCGAGTCATTCAATCGACTCCCTTCGTTCCCGCTATATTTGTTTATTTCCCGCTCAGAAACTACCTCCTTTAGAAGACACGTTTCCCTTTCTTGCCATGTTTCTTCTATCGGCCTTCTTTGTCCTTTCATTTCGTTCCCGTCGCGACGCAACAAAGAATCAACGGGGGATATTCAAAGGAGAAAAAAAAGGAGACGCAAGGAGGAAAAAGGATATGCAAAGAGGGAAGAAAAAGGAGGTACCCGAAAGGCGCCCATTAGTTGCTACAGCAATGGGGCGAGAGGAGGGCAGCAATGATGGGGCCGAGAGCCAAAGCCAAGCCATCACTCGCGCACAACAAAACGCCTCCTCGCTCCCGCTTCGCCGAGGTCGGTGGGCGTGATTAATATCCTGACGTCTGGCTCGGTACGAAATATGGAGTCCCTCGGCGGAGGCCGCTCCTCGAGAAGGACCCACATCGTGGTCGCCCTTAGAGACAGACAGCGAGGAGCCTTGTAAGCCGGCTGAGGTATGGCGGCCACTTGCGTTCCCTCGTCGTACTCTTTACCTTCTTTGCCTTTTTATAGTAGGAAAAAGCCTATATACGAACGAGCGTCCCGTGACTACTTTTGAAAAAAAAATATACGGGGCAAATATTATAGCTTCTTGCAATTAACTAGAGTGGACTTTGGGGCTGCTATCGTTCAGCCATGATGGGAATGATGGGTAGTACCCAAGCTTGCCTAGTCTTCATGCATGCGGGCTTGAAACACACTCGCGCATTTGTTGACTGCTGTGCTTCGGTTTCACTTCAAATCCAAGAACAGACCATTGTGAGCATCGTCACCTGATTTGAATTTGTGAGCCTAAAATGTTTAGGTGGGGAAGTGCACTGCCTAACAATTTCTCGCGACAAAAGGGCTTCAAGCCACTTCAAGCCAAACGGAGCCGAAAAAACGGAGATAAGATAAAGTTGTGTACTACACATCATTCCCGCGATCTCTGAAGCACCGTGCGTTGCAGCTCTCGTAGACACTAGCGCCAGAGTTCCGTCTAGTGTATTCATCGGAAAACTCTATGCTCCGACGTCCTAGTGCGCAGATTCTAACATGTAAGACGGTGCGCAGACAGGTACAAACGGTACCAGAAGCACCTACCTTGCTGGCTGCATGATGTCTCCCTTCCTACTGCTTCCTTCCGCCTCGCCTGTGCCACTGGTAGTTCCATCAGCAGCATTTGCTTCAAGGTACATGCGCTGGTAAATATGCGTCACTATTGTTATCTAGTTCTATTTAGAAGCTTGCTCATTCTGCTCGAGGCGTATCCTAAGTCGGCGGCGAGTACACTATAGTGTTATCTGTACACTTATGCGGTCACCATCAAGGTCACCTCTCCGGTGATTCGAACAATGTTCAGTAGATGGCGCATCACCTTTATTCCTAATACAATTTTTTAGGCGTATGGATAAGTAACGGGGCTGAGTACCTAAGGGAGCAAGAAAGATAGGTAATGTGTAAGGGTAACAGGAATGCAGCTGTAATAAAAAATAGGGCACTCTGGAAGTACAATAGGTGAACGTGAGAGGGATTTGGAAGGGTGTCTTGGTCCCGAGTTCGCCGTTCGCGTTCGGCAATGCACTTTTGTGCATGAGATTAGAGGTTCAAGCAAGACTGGACATTAAACCACGTAGCGTAGGTACACTTGCTTTGGGAGCACACAGGAACACCCCATATCAGGGGTGCAGGGTGACATGGGATGGACACCGTTCGCGTGCAGAGAATCTAGCAGGAAGATATAATTTCAGGAGCAAATGAAAAAAAAATGGAAAATGAGAGTTGGGGTAGAAAAGTTTTCAGCTACTTGTACGTTATGAATGTTGATACTAAATGAAGGAACCGAACTCGGAAATTGTCAAGCAAGCATTTAGACAACAGCAGAATGCCAAGCCAAAAGAAACCATCGGTTAAGAAGAAGGTGACGAAAATAGAGAGCGACATGTAGAAAATTTGAATGCTTACGAAATTATCACTCGTGACCTGCCGAACTTTCAAGCAGGATATTGCAAAAGAAAAGACCTACGAGAATTCTCGGTGTAGTTATCTTCTGTTCGAGGCCAGTACGGGAGTACTGCGGACCAAGACGTACCGAGCCAAATACGAAGGCACATACACGTTATGTAGTACGTGTGGAGAGGTGGAGGAAACAGCTGAACATTTGATAAAGTTCTGTAAAGGGCTCCACCCTATAGTTCAAGAGAATGGCGCGGAATTTTTTAAAGCATTGTGTTCAAGAACTGTGAAGGCAAAACAGACTTTAAACCGGTAGAAATAACCAGGAGGAGGCTAACTGATTGGTTGCTACAATCAAGGCGCGAGTGAAATTCAATCCTTCAACACATAGTGATAGTATTTAAATTTATGGCTAGGCGGCGTGAGCCGCCGCCTGATCTAAAGGGTGCAGCCGGCTACATCCGTCCACTCATCCATCGCGCGCTCGCCTTCTCGAAGAGGACATGAAAGAAAGGGAAGTAAAGAGAAAGGTGTGTCGTTGTAGCTGCCTCTCTCTGAGGATGTCCCCTCAACACGCCACACGGGGGATGAGTAGTGGATAGAGAAAAGAATGTGAAAGAGAGAGAAAGAGAGGAGGTTGTAAGTATGGTGTCAGTGGTGTTGGGTCTGACCGCGCGCGCCACCTTCCATAACGCCGGTTTGAAGGTCATTGTACGATTTCTCACTAGGTGGCGCACCATGCCTAACGGCAGCACACCACCCTCTGCACGTCTGCTTCCTTTCTCTCCACCGATAGCTCACGCAGTGAGCATACTGGGTCGCCGCTCGGCCACATGTACAACCCACAAGACAAGGCAGCAGCGCCGCGAGCCGAACTGCAGCTGCGTTGCGAGCTCGCAACGCAGCTGCAGTTCGGGCTCACCGCCAAAAAGCTGCAGTGACAGCCCGGAAGGCCGAAGCCAAGAGGGCTAGCTCGCAAGTCAGCCCGGAGCTGCGGGACAACGAGGCAGCAGTGAAAAGTGCCCGCCGTCAAGCAAACCCGGAGATTCGGGCTATCAAAGCAGAAGCAATGCGGAAGCGGTGGCAAGAGAACCTCCTAAGTGCGGGCGCGGGATGTCGCGGCCAAGCGCAAAAGGCGCTCACCACCTCGCCGACGCACGCTGCCAGAGCGACTTTCTCGACCGCACATTCGGCCACAGCTGCAAGTTAAGCGAGCGCTTGTGGTTCGAAAACGAAATGACCAAAATCACTCGCAATCGCAACGAGCAATTCCACGCCAATGTTGTCGAAGTCTTTCAACGAGAGCTCCCGGTCCCTTCGACGTCATGGGCCCCTACACCAGACTGCAGAATATACAGTGTTTGGTCGGCGTTTAAAGATGATCTGGTAAAGGGAAAAGTTCGTTTTATATATATATATATATATATATATATATATATATATATATATATATATATATATATATATATATATATATATATATAATATATATATATATATATATATATATATATATATATATATATATATATATATATATATATATATATATATATTACAATTTATTAAACATTGTGTACGTATTGCACACATAACAACGCTGTCTGTTTATATATGACAATGGCAGATGTGTACGGAAGCTTTGCGGGTTACCCGACCATATCCGAGCAAGCTCCTCCAACATCATTCACTTTGTAGATATAACGGCGATTTTTTTCTGTCAGCTTGTTCCTTGTGTACACGTTTTCATATAGCTGACCACAGCCTTGCTTCTTCGCGATATATTAGTGACAAGGGCAAAAAAAACGCGCATACTAAAAGTCATGTCGACATTCGTGTAAGGCGAAGTTACATGCAAATGCTTGAACGCTACTTCAAACTGCGTGTCTTCATTTGTTTCAAACAAACAACGTCGCAAACTCGGCCAGTGAAAGATGCCATAGTATAAGGCTCCTGGAAATAGACAACATATAAGGCTCTAACATTTCGCATCTGTCACATGGCTACCACCGGGACCGGAATCGAACCCACGCTTTTAGCCAGAACAGTCAAGCACCGTGGCTCCAACGCCACAGTACAAGCTCAGAACTGACGCAGTCGGAGACGCTCGGGAAAACCACATTCATGTTTCCGTAGTCCTTGTGTGCTATTATTGGTATTTACACATATACTAACAATATAATAGTGCATCACTCAGAAGTCATCCGCAGTCATAAATTAAAAAGAAAAAGACTGTTAGTTTAAAGAGACAGAGAGAGAGAAATAAATTAAAGGAAGAGACATGGATGTTAACCTAGAAGAACTGGTTTGCTACCTTGTACAGGGGTGGGAAAAGGGAAAGAGGATAGAGATAGAGAGATATAAAATAAATTAGAAAAAATTCACTATAGCCTCAACCTTCGAAGCATTGGCGCCTTCTCTTTGGTTGCCCCGAAGACCGCGCCCCGTATTCCATTCACGACACTTTTTTTTTCGGGGGATTCCGTTTACTTTCCCCCTGCTTACGCTTTGGTGAATTGTGTTCCACATAGTAAAAGCTAACACTTTTCTTATATACTTTCAAGCAAACGTTTCTGCAACACCTGTCAAAAACACAAAACACGCTTCCCTGTCTAGCGTCCCTTGATGTGGAAAAGCCAGCTTTGTAGGTAGTAACAAAAGTTTAATACGCGTCGCACGGGCCGTGTGCTCGAATAAGTGTCGTAAAAAAAATCGAGTTCCAAGTTTTATTGCTCTGGCGCATCAAAAAAAAAACACGTAGGATTGTTATACAGTTGTGTTCTTGTGCTACGGCAATAACAAAATACGAACTACATTCCCGCTCACGAACGCCGGAGCTCACAAAACGCTGGTAATGCTGCTGTGCCCTCTCCTCACTGCCCCCTGTCGATTCCCAAGGTCTCTCAGGGGGCATAGCCGAAAGCTGCTGCTTCCATAATTAACCCTCGAAGCAGACATTACGATGGTTACAGTTGAGCTTTGTTTAGTTGGGTTCTTTAAGAGTATGACACACACCCACTCTGATGGATCCTTTTTTGTTTGTTTGTTTTTCCTTAAATAACGATGGCACGTACCACTCTGGGATATTCGCCAAAAACTGAACAGTCAAAAATTCTGAGATTTTAAAGAACAAAAAAGACAGAAATAAAGTGGCAATAATACGTATTACAATACATTAAGACGAGTAATATTGTCACGGGATCTTGACGTGGCCGATGCGTGTTCAGGGGAGCTATTCTGGACACTGTCTAATTCCTCCATATTGTCGAATTTCGCAATGGCTGCATTTTAAGCCAATCAGAGAGGTCATGGCAGCTCACTTGGCCAATTAGCATCGATCAATGGCGGAATCTGAACAACATGGCGGAATTCGACAGACGTCCAGAATAGGAACCCAGATCAAACTGTTTATATGGCTGAACCTGCGGCCGGTAAACTAAGAGTCAGATTCCAGTAGCCCGCTGGCACTGAAAGCAGCGAACGTAGCGTCGGCCGTTGATCAGCTGACAAGCTGCGAAGCACGACGGAATTACTACGTATGCCATCGAATATTCAAGCCTTACCCGTGGTACTGACGCAAGCCCTAGAATAATCTCGAGTGTTCACGTCTTGCGCGTAATGTCAACAGGACGATCTATATTAGTCTCCAACATTCTCTAACAATGAGGCGCGATCCACGCTGATCATTCCTCAAAGGCTGTGTGGGCGAAAACCAAACGAAACGAAAGTGCGTTGCAATAGGCTTTTAAGCACGTATAATGTGCCGTAATAACCTGATCGGCATAAGTTTGAAGAGATTAGTGATAGTCTACCGCATTTTAACAATGAAATATAAACAATGCTAAAATGGTACTCGTTTAGTAAGTTATGGTATGGAAAAACTTTATTCAGGTCCGTCGGGGCGTCCACTAGCACGTAGCGGGCCGCTCCAACGTCGGTACAAATTGGCCGAACCTCACCACCACATAGTGGGCTCGTTGGACTGCTTATAGCTGCGAATTGCGTAGCGCAGCATCCCGCTTGGACGATGTAACGTATTCAATCCGTAACACAGGACATCGCCAGAGCATATGATTTAAGCAGGCAAAGTCTCAGCAAATCTAGCATGTGTATGACGGCTGAATCAGAATAAATTTTGTGCAATAGTGTGGGACTGGCACATGCTACGCCCTGCAGGAGTCTGAGCCTCAAAGTCTGAGGCCTGTTCAGTTTACTGTGCGGTGGCAGATACTTTCGCATCCTCAGATAAAAGCTCTTAGTAAGTAGTTTGAATAAAAATGCACACGGCTTCAAAGGCCTTCCTGTGGCAGTATCCCATACCTGAGGCGCCGAAGCCTAATAAAATTTCTTCAGTTAAGGAAAAGCTTGTTTTTTAAAGCGGACTAATGAGAAGTCGTACAATATTTGAGGGATTGGTCAAAACTACTTCATTTTTGGATCTTAAAAACAATTAGAAGAATTTGTACAGAGTTAAAAATGTAAGAAAAGAGAATGAATCAAAAGCACAGTGCAGCCATTGTGCGATTGCGCGAGCAGGTGAAACAGCTAAATTAACTTTACTAGGGTACTTTCAAATAGGTACGTTAGATTATAACACATTCACGGGTGCTCCTACGCATTATTATTATTATTATTATTATTATTATTATTATTATTATTACTACTATTATTATTATTAGAGTGCTCGCGTTTCGTTAACGTAGTGCCACTATTCCCAGCGATCGCGCGCGTAAACGTAACGTTGGAGTATATTGGGCCCTTCATGATGCACTGAGGCTAATTAAGACTTGCGTCGCTTTGCAGCGACGGAATAAGCAGGCCTAGAATACAAAGAGTGTCGACATTTTTTGCAGTAAAATAGGTCAATAAACTTCCAGACCATCATGCTGGTGCTGTTCACGAACTTCCTTTCAGCTGCGGCCATGAGGACAGCCAGTCCATGCATTCTATTAATCAGAGGTTAATTTTGCACAAAAGGTCTTCAACTAGAGAAGCGTCATCTAGTTTTTCTTTGCAGTATCGAAATTGTCAATGTGTGCCAAAATTCGATATCTGCGTCGTTTTGCACAAACACATAAGCGAAGATTGACGATTGACATGTGGAGTTAAACGTCCCAAAACTACTACATGACTATGAGGGACACCGAAGGGGAAGGCTCCGAAAATTCCGACCTCCTGGGGTTCTTTTAACATGCACCCAAATCAGAGCACGTGGGCCTACAGCGTTTTCACCTCAATCGAAAATGCAGCCGCGGCAGCCGAGATTCGAACCCGCAACTTGCGAGTCACCAGCCGAGTACCTTAGCCACAAGACCACCGCGGCTGGGCACATAAACGGAGAAACGTGTCTGGTGGTTTAGGCATGACTTATCGATAGTAAAAGAAGCGCATGCCTCGATGCAATTGCATAGTGAACTAATGAAATGTCTACACAGTTGTCTCTCGCAATGTGGCCCCCTAAAGGGGAGTGAGGGTCGTCTCCGGATCAAATAAAGTTCTTTGCCTGTCTGCCTGCTACCGCAAGTTTGACCGATTGACTGGCGGCGCTTCTTGAAGGGCCTTCTCACGCTTGGAAACATCGGTGCCGACTGCGTAACTCGTAGTGGCACTCCCCAAAACTACTGCGAGCGAAAATGACGCCGAAAGGTTGTGGCCATATTTCATTTCATTTATTTCATTTATTGCATCCTTAAAGGCCCGAGGGCATTACATAAGGGGGGGGGGGCAACAAATAGACTGTGAGGGTGTACAATTCAATGTGAACAAATTATTGTAAACAATACAGTTCTAAAAACGCATACAGTAGTTTGGTCAAGGATGACAACAAAAAACTAATTGGATAAATGTAACGTTAATTGGGATCACAGCGTTACATCAAAATAGGAATTACTGTTGGATTTATTTTTTCATTATCATAATTTTTTTTACTCCATGCGACATAGAATAAAGCTATCCGACTTTTCTAGCTGAATACCGCAAAGCTCGCAAAAGAATGCGCCAAACGCCATGTGCTGGAGAAAACGCACCGGCGACGCTCCAGGCACCGTTATTTGAAGAAACTAAAAGAAACAAACGTAAGAGCGTTGATATATATGCGCAATTGCAAAAATAAATATCAGTAAAGCCACGAATCATTCTAGAAGCGTTCGCGAGATGGCTCTTTTCGCACGTTTCGTTCCCTCTTCAAGTGCCACATTGTTACCATCGCAACGGCGTCCTTAACACGCTGGACGTAACAGGCAGTACGTCATGCCAGCTTCCTGTACGGTAGCGCTTTCAGTTAATTTCATTGCGCAGCCATCCGACGTCAGAAGGCGAGGGAAACACGAGAAGTTGAGCACGCGAAAATCGAGTCGAGGGTAACTATATATCCATTTCATTGTATTTTGATAGCTCTGCGCGGAATAACTTTGCGCAGCGTGCCTTTATCGCTGCCGTTCTTGCAGCACTTATCTCTTAATTAAGGCGTCAGTGTACGCAACCAGCTGGAAAAACATGTAAAACTGTGAAGTCGCGAAAAGTGTTGGAGGGCCCTTTTAATAAGTCTGCGGATATAATAGTGTGTCCACCTCGTTTTCCACCACTTCGACTACTGCTCACCCGTTCTTTTGATTTTCGCACTTCATGTTGTCTCGTTCAGCACCGCTGTATCCTTGTTTGAACGCGCATCGTGTTTCGTGATGAATACTTACCAGCTAGTTTCATTTTCGGCTCTTCAAAACTTCAGAAAACTATTCAGCTTATATTCTGCCTAAAGGATGTGAAGTAAGCAAAAAGCAGACCTCCATTATTTCTTAAGCTCCATTCAAATACCTTAATGTTGGTCAAATACGTGACCCAAACTTGCAAAATTCAATGGAACGAGAACTGTGGCTTCAAAACAGGACTTGCAAGGCAGCGCCGTGCTTATTTCCGGCTCCATGAGCAGTTACAATACCGTGCCAGAAAGCGTGAATATGCCTGAATATGCGTGAATATCTATTGTATCGTTATATTTTTGTATCTGATATCACATTGAATTCTTGTGTACATGTATGCCGACATTATCATGTATATTAGAGCAAATGTCTTCACTGTAACTGTTAGTCGTGAAATATAGATGTCCCGAAGTGTATGTGCCCTGTTACTGGAATGGTATGAAGCCTTTTTGTTCTGTACATGCTGTAAATATTTTTTTTCTAAACGAAGATGCCGAAGATGTTACAAAGTCTTGTTCAAGCACCGTCCGCTGTGCGGGCGGTGCTTAGAGACGCGAAGCTCTCTTTGGTGACGATTTAAGCAGCAAGTTTTAAAGCGTCCTTAGGTGTGAGATATTACCCTTCCAACCTCTTTCCACAAAGACCGTATAACACTAGTTCCCAAGAAAGCCCCAATGTCCAGGCCACCAGAAGATAGGCGCCCTATTACCCTGCTCAATGTAGATTACAAGCTCTTGTCCAACATCTTGGTGCGCCGAATCAGTATATCTCTTGCAACATTAATCGCTCCCTACCAGGTCTGCTCTGTTCCGTGCCGAGGCATACACACATAGAACAAGGCTACATACTAAGTGTATTACATGCATTCGGATTCCCGGATACGTTCACTGAGCTCATCCACGCGATGTACACTAATTCAGAAAGAACCCTTTACATAGATTCCCGTGCGAGTCACGCATTTAGAGTCACGCGTGGGGTCCGTGAAGGGTGTCCCCTCTCCCCAGTGTTATTTATCCTTGCAGTAGAACCCTTCTTAAGGGCCGTTGAACATCACCCGCAGATTCGTGGCTTACCTCTACCCGGTAACACTCAAGTAAGGTCACTGCATATGCAGATGAAAATACTCTATATGTACATAATGAACAGTCACTGCAGCATGCTCTTGATATTTTCCATGATTTCGGCATAATCTCTTGTGCAAGTTTAAACTTTTCTAAAATCCAGACTTTGTCATTGGCAACCCCAGCGGTCGTAACAACATCACGTCGCCTTTACAATCGTCCCTTAACATTGCAATACACGGAGTTACTTCCACTGCATTTGGTATACAGGATAGCATCTGGTCATCCGTTGTACAAACTCTTCATAGTGATATCAAAGCAGCCAGGTACTTCGAATTCCCCTTCTTGGAACATCGACACTTAATTCAAACGGTCTACCTAGAAAAATTTTGGTACCTTTGCCATTCTGTTAAACCACCGTTCCACGTCTGTAGGAAAGTGCGAAGCTGCATGAGTTCATTTTTTTGGTCTGGTGGCACAGAATTGTTATCTCGTCCAGCGTTAGCTCAAGCACGAGATCAAGGCGGTTCTGTATTCCCCGACGTTTCCGTCACAGCTTCTACATTGTGCCTCCGCACTCTATTGCGAATACTAAGCAATGATAGTACGCCCTCTCAGACACTGGCTCGCTACCATCTGGTGCCATCACGACGCATCTTCTTGCCGGATAGCCAAATAAACCAGGGTCCCCAATCAACTGAATTACCATCTTTGTATCGAGCCCTTCTGGCATTTCACAGACGTTTGGAAGCTACGTGACCAGAGACAGAGGTGGCTGATTCTAAAGTGGTAGGCACAATGGCCGCCCTTATACGGCCCTTGGTGCCCCAGCATTGTCAATCTATATAATGAACCGCGCTTGGAAACTAATAACTGCCTTAGTGTTGCCAGGGCATCTCAGAGACATTGTCTGGCTGTTTGGCTGGAGCTTGCTCCCCACGCAAGATCGATTGCAGCGATGGCAGGTGGTTCGCACTTCCACTTGCCCCAACTGCGTCATGGTAGAGACCAATCGACATGCGACGATTGAATGTGTGGTTTCCCACCTTTTTTGGCGTGTGGTTCATGCTGGTTTTCGGGGACAGGGTGTGCGAACTTTCGTGTCCAACGGCCGATTTCCGCATGAGCGCTTCTCCGCTCTTTTAATAATTGCGGGGCTGTTCAGCCTTTGGAGAAACCGATGTGAGGCCGTAGCTGCCAATTGGCGCCGGCGTGCTTTGTGGCCGATGATGGGGAGAATGAGACGAGAGATCCTCGCGTTCCTCTCTGAGGAGCTTTTCTTCCTCGGGGAGCACGAGTTTCTGCGGCATTGGTCGTGCCTTTTTGTCAAGGTCGAACATAACTCATTTTTCGACCGACTTGGTGCTAAGCAGCGCCCGTTGAGTTGTTATATATCATTTCATTTGTTACAAATCGTGTTTCATTGCATCTATTGTATCGTTATACCATTTTGTAATGATATCGCATTGAGTTCTTGTGTACATGTAGGCCAACATTGTCATGCATATTTGAGCAAATGTCTTCACTGTACCGTAGTGATGTTGGTCGTGATACATAGATGTGTCGAAGTGTATGTGCCCTGTTACTGGAATGTTATGAAGGCTTTGTGTTCTGTAGATACTGTAAATATTTTTTTCTAAACGGAAATATAACACATATGCGCCATCTTTTTACGCACATTTCGAAACGGCTTTATGCTCTCCTATAGTAGAGTACCACGCACACTAAATCATTAAACACTTTTTTTTCAGATACACGCGTGCTTGAAGAGCTTAAAGTTATTTTATAGTACAGTTCTTCTACACACACCCCGTATTCAGAAACGCTTCTGGACTTCCATTTTACTAGTCACCGCCTTCAATGTCCCACAAACGCGTTTCGAAATCACTGTCTTCCGGCCACACGCTGTAAGGTAGAAAGTGTTTCTATCTTACACCGTGCCTCAGGCGGTGCCAAGGCAGCAGAAACGCGTTTCAAACGCTGCCTTGAGGCGGTGGGAAGTCAAGCTCAATGTTAGAGATTGTTTCTGAATGCGGGGGTTAATATCTGTATAAAACATCACATCACTTGTGCATCATGCACGGAGTGATCAAACGTTACTTAAAAACAAATGAGGAAAGCTTAGCGAGTGAAGCTGAAAATGAGTGGTCAGAAGCCTGCGGCCCTTGGGCTGCATGCGCGGCGCACCAACCTGCGCTTCACTTGTGGTTCGGCTTGGGCATAAGTGTCGTCAACCAATATTTTCATGATGGCTTTGGGAACGAAGCTCCAGGCCATTGCTAAACGGTACTCGCATTATTGTCTCACCTACTGCGATTAATAACGTTTTCTTCGTGTAAGCAATGTAGGCGTGAAGGTCTAAAGCCGGGTTGAACCATTTTTCATTTCTAGGGGCGAAGCTGCTTATGCCGTGGGTCGTGCGTCCGCAATGTATTTGATACTAGTAGCAGTTGTTGCTGTAGTCGTCGTCGTAGAAGTAGGTAGCCACCTCTCATTTGGTTCCTGGAATGTCCGCTGGATCACGATGACAGTACTTCTATATGATGATTATATGATGAAAAGATGCAAGATGGCGGTACATGGAGTGTTCACTAGATAGAAGGACGGATGAATGGAGGCACGGATGGGCGAACGGACGCATGGACGAGCGCAGGGACGGACGCACGGACGGAGAGACAGACATACGCGCGGACGGACAAATGAACGCACAGACGGACGGGTGAATGCACAGACGGACGAATGCACGGACGGACAGGTGGACGCACGAACGAGCGCACGGACGGATGCATGGACGGTCGCATGGACGGTCGCACGAATGGACGTACGAACAGACGCATAGACGAGCGGAAGCAAGAACGATTGGACGGAGGGAAGCGCGAACGGACTGGCGGACGCTTCGCCCCACTCATCAACATTGAGTCCGTGGATATGCTGTGGTTTCTTTTTTTTTTTTTTTGCCATGTGGTTTCCATGGTTCTCGACTTGATGCAGTTTGGACCTTCGGCGCAAAAGAATGCCTGCCTCTGCTCTAGCACAACCAACATTCCGTTATTGACCTGTTTTTGAAGTAATGACTAAACCAGAACTGCTTGGCCACTACATTGTAACAGAAGTAATCATGGGTGTATAATACAAGTTTATTCTATAATGTAATCTTCTGACACAGAGATGGCGTACGGCATTTAAGAATGCGCATGAGTAGGCCTTAATTAAGCGCAATACCACTTCGTCAAATGTACAACGCGAGCTTCAATATTAAATCAAATGCCGCCAAGGACACCGCTGTGTAGGCCGTGTCGAAAGTGGTTCAGCCTGACATATTGCTCTGCCTACATGTGAAAGCTGCTTAAAGGTGCAGCCAGTTCAGCACGAGGTGTAACATATCCATCACTACAGTCTGCGTGGGAAGAACGTACCGGTGGTACTTTAGACCCAGCAACTCGGTAAGTCAGCGCCGAAAAGAGGCGAAACAAGCACGCATGTTCTTGTTTAAAATTGCCGTTTAAAGTTTCTACAAGACGACAGCCATTCTTCAGCGTTCATTAATTTTGTTTCTGAGAACACCTTTTATAAATGGCAAATATATTGTCGCCGGAAAAATACAGTAGAAATTTGGGTTTGTTCCAGCATTATCACCGAAAAAAAATTGCGCCGTTTTAACAAGGACACAAAGAAAAAAAATACGACACGACGTCACGTGTGTTCTTCAAGTGCCTTTGTCCAACCAGCGCTATGTTCTTCGACGAGAAAACACCTTCGCGTAGTAACTACGTTCTACTTCTAGACTGTCGGACGCTGCGCTTTCCTTTTCAAGTACCAACAGATGCGGGGCCACCCCGAGCAATTTGTGACCCGCCCCACGGGTACAGATAGTGGCAGTGGGTGTGCTGTGAGTGGCTGTCCTAAGGGACAGTCACTCCCAGCAGCTCATCAAAAGCTACTCTTCCCACCGTCCATTGTGTCTGCGCGTCCGGCAACGAGCTCCTTGGGATGGAAAAAGAAGCACTTCCACTGCAGGTTTCTGGCGACTTTTAAAGCTCCCCCTCTTCAGATGAGCTTGTCGCCAATCCACGACCTTTGGAAAACGGGAAACGAAGCAAACATACGAAATGAAGCCAGGAAGTGAGGCACGTGGGGGCATGAAGGTACTAACTGTTGAAGAGAGAGAGAGAGAGAGAGAGAGAGATGGGAGAAGGATGTCACGCAGTTGCGATGCCATGAGACGCCATTGAGACAACGTGCCTGAAAAACGAAGAATAAACGAGCGAGTAAAGAAGGAGCAGAAGAAGAGATGGGAGGCAGAGAAGAATTTCTTTTGTCTCAACGGAAGAGGCGTTACAGTGCCACCGATTTCATCTTCACCACCGCCTCAGGACTAACACACTGCTCCAGCCGCCTTTAGTCCTTCTCCCCTCAGCACCACTTGTTTTTTTCTGACGGTCCGACCAAGCCACAAGGGCGAGATCGATTTGGCTGCTCAACTCCAGAGAAACGGAAGCTCCCCTCCGAAAGCGGTACTCCATTCTCCACGCCCAACGTTCAGGCCTCAACCTGTCTTCGCCCATTTTCTGCAGGCTTTTTACGCAAATGCGCTATGCGTGAAGTACGTGCGGAGTTTGGGAGGGGCATGAGCGGATATGGGACGCCAACCGGTTGACCAGACCCACTCGGTCTGGCATTCTTTTTACGTTTCCTTTTCTTGTTTTGGTTGGCCTGGCAAGCCGCGATGGTCCTTTCCATCCACTCAGCTCGTATTCTTTTTTTTTCCTTCGTTGACGCTGTTTTGCCGCTGAATCTCGTTTTCCCCGCATCCATAAGCACGACAATAAAAATTCAAGACACTCTGAATAGGACCTGCTGTCCTTTTTTTATTGACCTAGTAAATAAAAATATCTCCTGGAAACGCAAGTCAGTGGAAAGTGTTATTTGTTTTATGGGATGATGCGAAGGAAATTCCCCGCAGTCGTCGCAGAATTTGCTATTTTAACGAGAGTCGCGAAGAAAAAAAAACGTCACTGAAAAACAATATAGCGTGGCATATCGTCAGAGAAACGAGAAACTACATCAAAATTGTCATCGTGATCTTTCATCACTGACGGGCCAATAAAGTTAATAAAGTTCGTTGACCTGTACGCCTAATAAAGAAAACAAATAACATCAGTTAAAACCAGAAACGAAGAAAAAAAAGACACAGGATAGGTACATCGGCAATGATGTGCTGGAGACTTCAGTCTAAATAATCCCCTAGTTTGGAACGCCAGAAGCTTTGCAAAAGCTATGGTACATACTGCGATCTAATGGACAAATGAACAGCGCGCGTACAGTGTTTCTTAAAGCACCACATGCAAAACAAGGTTAGCTGCAAGGGTTTTACTGAGGCACACTGAATTCAGAAAACAGTCGCTTTTGTCGTGCATGACACTCTGGTATACTCTCCTGGAGTAGCGAATAGGCCGAAACTCTAAGCTAAAGGTAACGTCCATTGCACATCTACTTCCACTAACATAGCGTCGCTTTTACAAGAAGATGTAGCAGCAACACTCAACGACGTGTATGTGTTACCGAGAACGTGTTTAAAAAAAGTGGTTAACGATTTAGAATACTTAGTACTCCCCTATGGGAGAGCATAAAGCTGTCGCGTGGGCCTCACTTTTGCAGAAAATTGCAATCGCTACACACTGGCAAGCGCGAGCACTGGGAATTATCGCACGAGTTCTGAAAAATCAGTTCTGCGAGCGTAATGTACAGGTTTCCTTATAGACTTGAGTAAGCTGCACCACCTAGCGGCACAGCAACATAGTTCACGCGTGGCACATGTGCTGAAGTATATTCAGACATTGTCTCCATATATACAACGACGGCTTCGGTCAGCTAAATCCCGAATAAATTTTCAACCGCCTCATCTTTTACGGAGAAGTCTGCATATGGCTAGGTGAAACAAATATCCACGGAGTGAATGATGGAGAGTGGGGCGAAGCATCCGTCCGTCCATTCGTTCTTGCTTCCGTCCGTTCATGCGTCCGTCTGTGTGACCATCCATGCGTCCATCCGCCCGTCCGGGTGTGCGTCTGTTTGTGCGTCCACGCGTCCATCTGTGCGTCCGTCCCTGCGTTCGTCCATGCATCCACCCCTGTGTCCACCCGTGCGTCCATCCGTCCGTGCAACCATCCACACGTCCGTCCATGTCTCTTCTGTCTCTTATGTCTCTTATGTCTCTTCCATCTAGTCAACACTCCAAGTGCCACCATCTCGCATATTTTCCTCATATATTCCACATATAGAAGCACCGCCATTCAGCAGACATTCCAAGGACTAAACGAGAGGTGGCACACGCACACTTTCTTACGGCTTTCGCTTCTTGTTTACATCTCACCTTTAACCACCTCGAGTTCATGGTATATACTAGTTCACTGTATGCATGGCACTGCGGCCCAACGCTCGCGAAACCTATCTAAGACCAAGGAGGTTACGCCCAGCGAGTATAACGTAGCAACCCTTTCTTGTCAGATAGGGCTCAATGTACATGCCAATGGCTGCTGATTGGGAATGAGAGACCGGAGAATTCAGCTTTTAGTTAACGCACACGCTGCGAATTTTTTATTGTTCAACAACGCACAGGAGAAATCTCGCACCGGCACCACCTTGCAGGTCAAGGCGTAAGGCATGTTACGCACTACTACGAGGGACGAACGGGTGCCGCTTTAAGAAGCTTCGCCCCTGAAAGCCGTTCGCCAAGACAAAAGATACCAGTCTTTATTGGCTGATTCTTCAGTTACGTCATTCTCCACGTTCCGTCTAAGCATGTGCGCATTAAGATCACCGTCAGTGTTTTATTAATAGGCAGCCCAATAACCCAATTGTGCGCGAATGCAAGACAGTTAAATACCTCCCTATATGTACAGTCAACCACAAAAGTTTACAGACCATGCGAGTGCGTGGTGAAGAGCCTCTCCACGACATTTCGGCTACGCCAGCGGCGATCGATGAGGGTGCGGTGCCCGAGGCGCGTCCCTCCTTTAATCGGTGGCCTGTCTATTTTCTGACTGGACGCAAATAATAATTTTCACCTTTCACATTTCAACGAGACGTGCTCTTTGGCCACCACGGCTATTTGGTTCTGTCTTGAGAGCAGTCGTAGCAATATTTCTTGCAGAGTGACATCTACCCCCACCGTTCGAAGCACGTAGTGATATCTCTGATTCTGCTATAGAAACACGAGTGTGACGGTCATATTGCAGGTAAACGCCTTGCACGAGAACTGAGAACTAGCAATATGCCGCGCAAATTGGAAGGCCAGTGAATATAACAAGACGTATTTCAGGCCCTCGACTATGGTCGACGGTAGATGGCGTTACCGCTAGGTGGCGCAGATAAGCAATTCGGCAAGCGCTCGCGTGGTCCGTATACATTTGTGGATGACTTTACGCACCAAACTGAGTTATATGTCCTAATAAGGCCAATCGCCTTAAAAAAAGAACTGCGTCTTTGTATCTGCGTCCTGTCCTTTCACATCATCATATAGGGAACACTCAGGAGCATTGGAGACAAGCTTTTTTTAATAAAAGATGCCGACAATACGAGGAGAAGAAAGCTACGCGAAAGATGCTAAACATACTCGCTCATTAGCTTTCCGAGGCCAGTGTTTTAGATAGCCGCAGTTCCACCCGCAGTTCGAAGCTTTCATTGCTTCGTTCATCTTGGAAGGCCATTCGACGCCCAGCTAAATTTTGTTTCGACACGATAACATGGAGGGACGCGAGAACGCATCAAAGTAAAAGCCAAAGCAGAAAAGAAGCCATAATGAGAGGAACGTCTGAAAAGACGGGCACAAGCGTTGCAAATTGACCGCTTAGCATGCCTCAACGCACATCGGCGCTTACGTTTAGGTGTCACCACAAGTGCGCGGAAGTTTTAAAAACAAGAGCGAAGAAGTCTCAATATAGACACACCGCTTCGCAGCTGGTGCTTGTCCTCTTGAAAGCCTAACTATGGATGGTTCCACCGTGCCGCACTCAATGGCGCTTCTTTTGCCGCTGGCTTCGCTAACTCTCTCCCTTACCAATGCACGTCGCTGCTTCGGGGCGGCCGTATATCACGCGGTTATCGTTTCACACACAGCCGTCGTTGCTGCTTTTTGCTCTTTCAATACGCGGGTAAACGTTCTCGGAAACCGGTGCGCCTTCTTTCAGTTTTTTTTTTCTCTCTATCTCTTTTTCGCGCCGCGGGAGGTGGCTCAGGGGGCTCAACCGCAACGAGATGAAAAGCAGAGCGAAACAATGCTGATGACGCCTGCCGGGCCGATCACCGCAAGCGCGCCACGCTCCCCGCTGAGAGCTACCGTCGGGATAGCGGTGCTGAAACATTCAGGCGATGATCACCACGTCCTCGCTTCACCAGAAAGCTCGACTAGCAAAGTTTCCTCTCCCTCTTGCCTTGCGAAGAAGACGGTGGAACGGAGAAAACAAGGACGACTCAGTCAAAGGAAGGTGGCGAGCAGGAGAGAATGCTCTTTTCCCCATGTGACTCTCTTTCTCTCATTCGCCTCATCCCGTTTTCACAAAGGAGCGCGAATACCCTTTCTGTTTATAGTGCACTCGCACACGTTTCTACGCCAGAACAAAAACAGTGGAAACTGCGAGCTCAGGCGAAAAAAGTGCCCCGCGGGGCGCCCCGTCGCCGGATGACATTTCCCTTTTGTCCGACGTGGGCTGGGCGACGCTACTGGGCGCAGTAACGACGCCGGGACAATAGCGTCAACCGTATTTTAACGATGCAACTGTCTCATGCGGCCCAACCTGCGGCAAAAAGCAAAATGCATTAGGCGGATATAAAAGCGAGGAACGCGAAAAAAAAGAAAAGGGTGTAGCGGACAAAGCGCGCAAAGTAAAGACAAATGTGCTATCTCATGTTATTCGCTCTGCCACTCCCTTCAGTATAAGTCTCAGAGATAACTTTCCGCCGTAATCTAGCGTGTTTTCGAGAAAAAAAAAACCTTAGACACAACACTAGGCACGAGACGTGACCATCGGCGGCTGTGATGTCAACACAAAACAGACGAAAAAAAATTGAGCGATGGCAGTGTGTTTTATGTATGACATCATCATGACAGGACAAGTCACCCATATGCATGACTTCATGATGACGCCATCACATCACAATGTCGCTTGGTCAAGAGTGGCCCAACCGAAGGCAGTGCAACACTTGAATGCATACTGACTGCAGAGCTCGTCAAGCCAGTCGCAATCTGCCCAACGCGAACAATAAACCGCTGGCGCGCATGTGCCACAGGCATTAGGCAGGCCACGCTACGGAGTGCAAAGAGTGTCAGCGGCCCCGCCACGGTGGTCAAGTGCCTAAGGTACTCGGATGCTGACCCGCAGGACGCGGGAACCAATCTCGGCTGCGGCGGCTGCATTTCCGATGGAGGCGGAAATCTTGAAGGCCCGTGTGCTCAGATTTAGGTGCACGTTTAAGAGCCCCAGGTGGTCGATATTTCCGGAGCCCTCCACTACGGCGTCTCTGATATGGTGGTTTTGGGACGTCAAACCTCACATATCAAAAGAGTGTCAGCGTTAAAAAATAAAAACGCAAAAGAGAGAAAGAGAAAGGAAGCGATAAAAAGAAACAGACAAATAGACATAAAGTGAACAAACACAAATACATCACACCGACGCCGATATCGACGCTGGAATTTCTGCTAAACGAGTTCTTTAATGCTTAGTGCAGCTTTCAGTTTGAACAGCGCAACATGACAGGAAGAAATTTGTCGAGATTGGGGGAGGGGGGGTCGTGAGGTGGTGGGCTGATTTTCTGAAACGTATAACCTGAGCAGACAGATGCAGCAAACTAACTGAATCCTTCATATTCACTTAGATATCAAATTTAGCGGACACACTAAGAATGCAGCTTCTCTGCTGGGCAGTGAGTACATTACGAATCATCTGCAGCGGTTTACTCTGCAACAGTATTCTGAGCGGTGTAATTTTGATAGTAGTAGTAGCAGTAGCAGTAGTAATATATTATTATTATTATTATTATTATTATTATTAGTATTACCGGTTTCGGACACTAAAAACACGATACGTTTATGAGACACGCCGTAGTGTAGTCACCAGAAATTTCAACGAGCTAGTGTTCTTTAACGAGCACTGACGTCACTAGAGTACACGGGCCTCTACCATTTCCCCTCCGTTAAAATGCAATCGCGGCTGCAACCTTCGGATCAGCAGCCGAGAAACATCTCTGTTACAGAACCATAGACGACTTATCTGCGTAATAGGGGCTTGTATTGAAAATGGCGATCCTTCTAAAAACGAAAAAAAAAAGTTTCCCACTACTACTACTATTACTCTCTGAGAAAGTCAATCTAGCAAAAATAAGAGAGCTCTGTGAAGTGCTCTATTTTTTTTCTTAAGAAAGATTATGTCGTATATTTCTTTTTCTTGTTGTCTTTTACCAGTTTAACAACAGCGTCATGAACACGTGACTACTCGAAATAACCCCGTACAAACCACTTCGCCTCAAATGCACCCTTTGAGCGGCAGAGCACGCTTTACAGGTAATTTTCTAAATGAGGCACGCATTGTATTTCGACCGTCGAATGGGTCTCAAGTGGCAAAGAACTTATTGCGTAGCGATCGTGGATTTGACTAGACACCACCCGAAACAGAAATTATTTGCTGCTCTAACGTGCTTGTTGCCTTAAAATGCCACAAAATGCTTTTACACGAACAACTTTACGCAAGTTGCGAAGCAAAATCTTCATCGACGTTTCGAAAGCCCAACTCATACCAGTAGCAGTGGGGGCAACTTGAAAAGGGCGCTGGTAATTGAGCTCTTTTCGCTTAGTCAGTCAGTCAGCGGCAGATGGTTCACAGAATGCATGAAGATTTTGTAGGATTACACTGTTGTACGCGGGTGTAACTAGTGCTGCCTTATAATTCATACCAACCAACGTAGTAAAGGACATTCCGAGGGACCATTACGAAGCTTTTCCTACCATTCTTTCATCTCTTGAATATCAAGAAACATTTTAAAGCCCCTCCCCTCCCCATTCGGGTAGTGAGAACGAGTTTTCGTTGAAATATTTTTTTAAAGTACGTTTTAAAACTAGCTGCATCATCCTCCTGACTCCATGAAAATTTAAGCTTGTTTTTTTTGTTTGTTTTTCGCTCGTTTCATTGCTGTTGTTTTTTTTTATATAAGCAACCAGTAGAAAGAAGGCACCACACCAAAGAGAAATCGCATGGACGGCCTCTAGCTTTACCAGAAATAGTAAGTTCACTGGCCGTCCGTGTGATTTTTCTTCTATGTGCAACGCCTTTTTCACTCTTTGCTTACACTTCTTTTTTTTTTTGAAATATTATGAACCAACTGGCTCAACAGTCTACATTAGTCACCCAACTTTTTTCTTATTTACGTGTTCAGAATAAATTGTAAACGCCTTAGAGCAGTACTGTACGCACTGTACTATGGGAGAGCTGCAAGCTGTCCCGGTGATGCGCGGTTAGTACGTGAATGTGAGACGAAGAACCGAATCACACGAAGGCTACAGAGTATCAGTTGTTGGTGCATCGCATTTCGACCCATCTTTTCTTTATCTCTTGTGGTCGATTGTATACTGGTGAACTTCAAGATTTCCTTGCAACAAACCTCAGCCAACTCACCCAACCCGCCATCTTGGTAGCTCTACAAAGATCCTTTCTTCAACGACACATATCTATTCACCTCGACTCAAGCTTCTATGTAAACTCCAGAATGGAACAGATCGTGAACGTTCAAATTAGTTCTCTGAATAAGGATAAAGCGAAAAAACGAGAGCATAACTACCATAAAGTATGAATGACCAGACTTCAACGCAACTTTCTTCAGTCTTTGTTATTGATGTTCTGCCAATGCTACTCCTTTTTAATTAGTAAGCGCTTAGAGCACAAGTCCACTGTATAAAATTATTCATTAAATAGCAAATATTTAAAACAGTGCGATCGGTGTTCATCGAAACTCTTCTCCACAGAGCGACGTTTATGAAATAAAGAACAAAGTGCTCTGCACCAGAGTTTAAATTCTGAGCACCAGGAGTGTCGCAAGTGCATTTACTCCCTGGCAAAGCCACGTTTTCCGCTGTCATCAAGACACGCGGGCATTAGTGATCATTACATTTCTATATAAGAAGAAAACGTTGCACTGTCTCGGGCACGCTTCGTTTCAAAGAAACGTTCACTATGAAACTCGACTTTAAATGTACTCGCATGCTCTTATTGGAAGCAACTGCAGGAACAACGGCTGCTCGGCATCCAGCTCGCCATTTGAACTTGGCGAAACGCTGGCATGTTCTGGTTATTCGTTCTGGCTCTTCGTGACGATTATTCATAAACTGCTTATTAAATTATGGCCGTACTCCTTGCATGCAACGAAAGAGAATAAGCACGCGCGCACTCAGCACAAAGACACTTCATTGGGGGTAAGGCCAACTCGATGTGATATAATTAGATAAGGGACGAAAAATTGTTCCTGTAAATTGTTTTGTCAAAGCTCTTATAATTCCTACAGCGAACAGACCACGCTGATTCTTGGTTTGGATGTCTTCCTCGTACGCACTGGCACTAGCGAAAAGGCGAGTTCATAGTTCCGTACACGGGTCCAGCGTGCAAACTTAACCAAGTTTTTTTTTTTTTTTGTTCCTTCGGGGTCTTCGGAGGACCTGGACCAACAACGACGTCTCGTAGTCAGGGCCAAGGAGGCAGCGAAGGCCAGAGGGTTCCTGGAATGAGGAGACCTCCCACCTAAGGTGAACGCGGAACCTGCACCGCTACACCGTTTCGAAAAATAAACGTTTATTCCTCCTTCTCCTCCTTCAGCGTCTCTCTTATTTGACTAGGCAAGAAAAACAACAGCCTAATTACACTTTAACTCTATTTCAGCGTCCAAGCGATTGCGTCACTTTTCATCGAAAAATGCGGAACGTGTTGCGAATTTGCTGCTTCGTCATGGGACATATCTTTCGAGATATTTTTTTAAACGTTTCCTATTTGTCTGTCAAAGCACGCTGTTATCTTTTGAAAGTCTCCACGATTGAGGACTGGCACAGAACATATCAATGGGGACATGTAGAATACATACGTTAGTGCCTCAATACCACAGTTTCTTACAAAGCATTGTCACTGTTATTTTTATTAGGGGATGACTAATAATAATAATAATAATAATAATAATAATAATAATAATAATAATAATAATAATAATAATAATCTGCAACCTTCCGGTCACACCTCAAGCGCCATAACCAGAACACCACCACGGTGGGTTTTATAGCGGACGAACAATGCGCGCCCGTAGCGAACTGAGCTTTTTGGAACAGTTTACGAAAAGGGTCGCGTCAGCGTTTCCCGCTACTGCGCATGCTTCGTACGCTAACCTCTTGCAGCCTCCCGTTAAGTTACTGAAATAGTGGGCGACCGCGACAAACACCACCTTCGGGTACGCTAATCTAAAGCTTCTTATAGTCTCGTGTAATAGGCTACGACCTCGAAACTGATAACACCACACCCACTGCAAAGGAGAAGCGCGAGACCTATATTATTTATGGGAGGGTTGGCGTCCCGCTGATTAGACGTGGCCTACATATAACTACGCGAAAACTCACTTTACTTTCCCACCGAGCTACGCCCCGCCTAGCGTTCACTCTTCGCTCGCTACAACCTCAACGGAACCACAGTACGTTCCTTCATTGCACAGAAACGTAGCCGGAACAAATTCGTAGATGGCGCGAGCCACTCATGCGGGGCTAGGGAGAGTGGAATGGCAGTCACGCTGACGACGCAATGCGGCGCCTATAACAGCGTACGGGGGAGTTGCGACATTGCGGCGGCGCTGACACCCCCGTAAATGCGCCTACGAGGCACGGCTAATTAGAGGCGCACCGCGGACGCGAACGAAAGTTTTTAGAGGAAAGCGCGCGACCGTGGAAACGGCGGAGCGGGTCCCAGCAGAGACGAGGGATGGAATTTGCGGATGACGAGTGCACTTCGAACCGCAGCGAATGTTTCTCTCACCTCCCCCCCTCCCCACACTTTTTTATTTTCTTCTTCTAGAGGCAACATGCGACTGTCATTTACAGAGTTCATGCCGCAAACAGCGCGTGCCGCCCCCTCCCGGCGGCCGACGGCGCCTGATGAGTCAATTAGAGAGGATATGGCATCGTTATGTGTCAGCGTGCAAATGTGACAGCGCGCGGCCGAGCTCGCGCGTTCGTTCAAGCATCGTTCCGAGGAAGTCTTTGCGGTACACCCTATGCTGGGAATGAGAACGCTCCGATGGATGTCATATACACAACGAGAGGGCGCTTCTCGTTCGTTAGACGTAAAGTCAGTGAGACGGCGGCCGTTCCTCTCACTGTATGTTCACCGTCCCATGCGTGGTGCGTGTTTCCCACTGCTTCCTGAGCGTTGTTGCGAACGACGGGCCGATCCCGCCGAAGCCACCACTGTTGCGAAGCCACCTCCGAAATCCCACCGCTGACCTCCACTGTTGCGAAAGACGGGGACGCCAACACGGCCCCGAAGGCGCCACTGCTTTCAACTCCGCCGGGAAGGTCACCAGCCGTTTGGTAGCGTATGCTTATCAGCTCGCGACTGCTTCTGCGCAGAGCTGATAAGACGAGCGGACGAGACGACGGTGAGTTAAACAAGGTTTATGTACAGCATATATACAGAGGCGTTACAATTTCGGCACTGGGGCCGACAGAGACTCGAAGAGCCGAGCTCTCCTCTCTAATACATAGGTCAACTTTTCGCCTAAGACTGCCGACTCATACACATGTCGGCTCTCCGACATAGGGACTCCTCTCTCAGGACCGCCGATCGCGACGCGCCGCAGGGCTTCTTTTATTTACACCGGGTCCAACCAAAATGTCCAATCAGAAGCGCCGATGGTCGTCAGGGCAGATTCTTCCAATGGGGTTGCCGCGCCATGCGTCAGACCACCAGACACGAGAACGCCGGCTCGCTGTCACGTGCGCCGCTGACTCAATGCACGTGGGCGAGAGAGGCGCCGCGCGTGTTCACGCCGTTGAGATGTTCGCGTCAGGCGGACTGCGGGCTGGCCTTGACCCAGATTGCCTTTTTCCGAGGCACGGACGTTTGACGGGGACTCGCTGGCATAACAGCACCCCCGCCGCCAGACAATGCACCGGAAAGACGAGCTGCTTCCACGGGGCTCGGATGTCAGGTGCGCTCGTTCACCAGGTCCCTCCAGGTTCACCTCCAGGGCCATGGGGAGAATACAGCCCCAGACTGTTCCGGGAACACATCCCATTTTTGACGACGGATCCCAGCTCCACTGGCTTGTCGCCACAACTTGCTGACCAGCTTCACTCGTCTCTTCTGACCATCTTCGGTTTCAGCACTTGTCGATGGTTCTGCAACTTGCCAAGAACGGATCGACAACAGACAACACACGACACACGCAAGTGCCTTCGGTCACCCGACAGAACACCAGACAAAGTATAGTACAACATATACCTATCTACGTGTCTATCGGAATTTTGTTCCCTCTACATCAAGAGGCACATGTGGGACACAAGACTCTTAAAATGACAACTCAATTTTTTTTCCCACGTACAACAACGTAACGAATTAGAATACCACAAAGTTGGCCCCTTGAGATCACTCTAAACGAGAGCGCTCAGCCCAGGTCGTGATGAGGTCAAAATTTTGCCCCGAATCGCCAGCGAGAAACCGAAAGGTTGAGAAGGTACTAACTAAACGCACTGCTCAATGCACCTGCATTGACGTTTACCTTTCCTTTTTTTTCTTTAGCGAACGTCAAAGTTGCGCTGTGGAGCAACATGCTCCACCTCAGTAACCGGCCACTTTTAGGCGACGATACCTATGCGGCACCAAGAGCGGTTCACACTTTCGACGTTGCACAGGGGAACAACGATACGGCTTGCTACGGATTGACTCCTCACCGCTTAGCTCGATATCGTGTTCGATCACCCTCATGTTTCCGGGACGGTCCGACAACACATACCCAAACTCGGAAACAATCTTTCTCAGGTCCTCTTTCTCAGGTCCTCCTTCACTTAAGCTAGGCTCTAGGTTTATCTGCTCCCGGATTACTTTCGATCCCCCTTCAATTACCTCACTAGAACTCAAATTTTCTGCTTCCTCTTCCTTTGAAGCATTCAACAACAGATTCACGACCGCTTGATGTTGAACGCATGGTTTCATCAAGTTGTAAATTTTGTCCGGCCGCCTTCCTAATTTCACTTCATAATTTGAATCGCAAGGCTTCGATAATACTGTGGCGGGCCCTTCCCAATCAACCTCAAGCTTGTTCTTTTTGAACGGCTGCAGCAGCATTACCTGACTCCCTACTTCAAAAGCACGCTTCTTCACCGATTCCCCGTAGTGCTCCTTCGACAGCACTTTTGCCGCGTTTTTCTGGCTTTCCACTAGCGCTTCAATTTGGCTTTCCACTAGCGCTTCAATTTGGCTTTCCACTAGCGCTTCAATTTGGCTTTCCACTAGCGCTTCAATCGAGAGATCCTCACGCTGCTCTCGAATGAGCGTCTCTCGATCAACTCTCGGCAGCTCGCTCCAACTTTCCGCTACAGGCGAGAGCGTTGCAACCCTCTCGCTCTGACTCAATGGCGCCACGTCGTCTCCCCCAGCGCATACCGCGCCGGCCGCTCCCGCGACGGGCCGCTCGCGTGACTGCTCACATGACTCATGCGGAAACTTTCCTTTCTGGGGTTCCATCGACCCGCCGACAAGGTCACTTGAGAGTTCACCGCATGGAACCAGGTCCAGCTTCCGCGAAAGCTTTCGCGCTTGCGATCGCGTGAGGGCCATGCACGCAAAGTTGGGGAAGAACGATTTGCCCTGCTCTTTGAGGAGCTGCTCCGAGTTGTTGGAGAAAAGATAAGGGAAACGATCGTTCAGCGCGGCAGACACAGCCGCTTCGGTGCGAAGCTTACCGAACGGGCCTTCAATGACAACCGTGGCGATTGGTAAGCGAACACTCTGCTCCTCGGCGACTTGCCTGATCCACGCGCATTCTCCTGTGAAGTCATCCGGAGACACCAATGAAGGATGGACAACGTCCATGGTTGCCGCTGAGTCTCTAAGTGCTTGGCATGTTTTCTCATTGACCCTGATTTCTTGGAGATACGGCTCCAACAACCGAATGTTTTTTTCTGATTCTCGGATCGTTGCGAAGGCAAACTTTTCCTGACAGTTTCTAGCGATGTGCCCTTCCTTTTTACAGTTGTAGCAGATTAGCGGCTTCCGTTTGTTTTCCGATTCAAATGCCTGAGTGGTAGAAACCTCACTCGATTTCTCCGCTTCTGTTTGCCCTTCCCCTACACTGTCCTTCGTAAGAGACGGTTCCTTTTTGAAATTACGGTGCGTAACGGGTTTCCGTTGATCAGTTTTCCTTGAAAAGCCCTCTTTCCTTTCATCCTTTTCAACGCGCACTGCCCTGCTATGCAACTTTCGCCGAGTATAATACTCCTCAGCTAACTCAGCTGCCTTATTAAACTGTACTTCCCCAAGTCTGTCCTGCAGCCAAAGTCTGACATTATCCTCGATGCAGCGGTAGAATTGCTCCAATGCAACGCATTCCACCACTTTATCGCGGTCGTCATACACACCTTCGCCCTTGAGCCATTCAATTAAATCAGCCTTAAGACGAAACGCGAAGTCAACGTGTGACTCATTCCCCTTTTCAGCATACCGGAACCTTTGCCTGAAAGCCTCGGGTGACAACTTATAACGTCTCAAGAGCACTTCCTTAACCTCGTCATAGCTCTCAAACGCTTCCCTCGACAAGCAAGTTATCGCGTCGGACACTTCGCCGGGAAGAAGAGCTAGCAGGTTCCGCGCCCAAAGAGACTGCTCCAAAGCATTTCGCTCACAGACGTGTTCAAACTTGACGAGATACTTCGCCATGTCCTCGCCTACTACGAACGGTGGCAGTTGATCCCGAATTCTAATACCGCTGACCTGAATCGTCGGAGAAGCTGCGCTAGGCGCCTGCGAACACTGTAGGATTGCCAATTCTATTCGTTTCATCTCGAGGCGCTCCTGTCTCTCGGCCTCCTCGCGCTCGCGACGTTCTCGCCTTTCAGCTTCTTCACGTTCGCGAGCTTCGCGCCTTTCTTCACGTTCGCGAGCTTCGCGCCTTTCAGCCTCCTCACGTTCGCGAGCTTCTACTTCTCGCCTTTCAGCCTCCTTACGGCGTGCTTTGATATCCACCCAGGCCTCATCGACTTCCTCAGCCGACACTCCCTCATCCTTCATGATCTCAAGGATCGCTTGCTTTCGTTTCGCACGGCCCAAAGTAATGCCGAGTTCCTCACAAATTTCGATGAGTTCCTTCACTTTAAGGTTCTCCATCGTTCACACTAGCCTCTTGCTGTTTGCCCCTGTTAAGAATCTACTTGCCGTACCCACTATAAGCCTACTAGCAAGACGCGCAAGCAATTTTTCACACTCCCGTGTTTACCCCCTCCACATTAACTTTGGTTTCAAAGCGCTTCGACTTGGCTTGAAACGATCAAAGCTCACTTCAATGCTTCACACAGCCCTTCTCTAAACTACTACAACCTGAGCTAGAGTAGTCTGGTGAACTGAGGGGAAAACATCAGGCACTCACCGCATCGATGTCGCTGACGCCGGCCGATCCCGCAGCTGCCAACCACTGTTGCGAACGACGGGCCGATCCCGCCGAAGCCACCACTGTTGCGAAGCCACCTCCGAAATCCCACCGCTGACCTCCACTGTTGCGAAAGACGGGGACGCCAACACGGCCCCGAAGGCGCCACTGCTTTCAACTCCGCCGGGAAGGTCACCAGCCGTTTGGTAGCGTATGTTTATCAGCTCGCGACTGCTTCTGCGCAGAGCTGATAAGAGGAGCGGACGAGACGACGGTGAGTTAAACAAGGTTTATGTACAGCATATATACAGAGGCGTTACAATTTCGGCACTGGGGCCGACAGAGACTCGAAGAGCCGAGCTCTCCTCTCTAATACATAGGTCAACTTTTCGCCTAAGACCGCCGACTCATACAGATGTCGGCTCTCCGACATGGGGACTCCTCTCTCAGGACCGCCGATCGCGACGCGCCGCAGGGCTTCTTTTATTTACATCGGGTCCAACCAAAATGTCCAATCAGAAGCGCCGATGGTCGTCAGGGCAGATTCTTCCAATGGGGTTGCCGCGCCATGCGTCAGACCACCAGACACGAGAACGCCGGCTCGCTGTCACGTGCGCCGCTGACTCAATGCACGTGGGCGAGAGAGGCGCCGCGCGTGTTCACGCCGTTGAGATGTTCGCGTCAGGCGGACTGCGGGCTGGCCTTGACCCAGATTGCCTTTTTCCGAGGCACGGACGTTTGACGGGGACTCGCTGGCATAACAGCGTGCCTCTCTGGTAAACGAGTCACTTTGTTTCAAGTTTTACTATCGAATCTGGACGACGAACTGATCGAGCTTTATATTGGGTCACTGCATTCAGTAACCTCGACACGGCATATAGTAAACCATTGTTTTCAAATAGTTAGGAGAGTATATTGGCCAAGCTAGTTGAGCTTTATGATGGCAGTGCAGACTAACGAGGATGCCGTAGTAATTAAGTACAGAAGGTGAAGAAAGCCATACACAGGCTACACGCAAAGGATCGGGGTTTCGCACTATTTCTTTCCGTGCTTCAACTTCGCCCCTAGAGTCTACAAAAGTACTACAGCGTGGGCACTACGTTGTAAGCTGAAATGTACACGGGCACCTTTGTACGCAACTCAGTATAAACGTGTGGGCCGTATCTTTTTTAACATGCGTTTCCTTATGCCTGGTAATGAATTGAATGAGTTTTAACTTTGTCAAACCTAGTTATCCCAAGCGCAAAGTATGTCTGTCTTGAGTCAGCAAAGAATAAAAATACTGGGCTGAAATTCAAGCTGCTGCTTATACTCATTGTTACCTTTGTTGAACGACAGTGGCCACTGCAGAAGCGTTGATCTAACACGCTGCCGTGCTTACTAAGCTCCTCTGTGGGGAGATAATATGGCCTCCTTTTGCTCTGGTGTTTGAGAGTGTGATCTCGCATTTGCTTTAGATTTCCTGCCGTGTAAGTTGTGTTGGCTAGATGGTTCTATTCAAGCCGTCACTTACGCTGAAGCGCACGCACAGACGGCACAGACGGCGCGCCATTCACAGAGATTCTGCGGCCCAGGGCCCGTAAAGCGATCGGCACGCTATCGCGTTGTCACGGAGTGTTACAGCGGCGAGGCGAAGAGCGAGCGCCTCTTCGACGCATTTTCACAAGCCAATCACGTGACCTGGCGTCACTCCTGCCACGCTGGCACTCGAGCAGCCCAAGGTAACTGCGTCGCTGTGCATAACCTTGGGAGGCAGGGCGAAGCAGAGCTATCGCTCTAAAACACGCGAAAACTTTCGAATGCTTCTTAAGTCTTCATCATGATCAGCCTAATTCTTAAGTCTTCATCATGATCAGCCTAACTACGCCTACTGTAGGGCAAAGGACGTAGTTGGGCTGATCAAACGTTTTCACTCGTTTTGAAGCGAAAGCTCTGCCACGCCCTGCATCCCAGACAGCAATACGATGTATAACTCTAGCGTTTCCATCTACGCGTTTGTACGGCGACAAAGAGCAGTGTTTGGGTCGAAACGTTCATAAAATCGATGCTGCTTAGCCACCTACAAGCAAAAGCAACAGATATGGGTGGCAAACGACCGCAAACTGCAGGAAAGAGCAGATGAGATAAAGGCGCAGCTCGATTAGAGCCCTTGTGCGGTCGGGTTGACTGTGTGTTTCCCTTAACTATCGTTAAACAAAATTCAAGTAATGATAATGTTCTTAAAGCGAGAGCTACAAACAAGATAGCACAAATCAGAAGCCAGCAAAAATATTTGCGGTGTCCCAGCTCATATTAGCTAATGTTTTTAAAGGTTTTTTGGAGTGCCTCAGAAAGCAACTAGCAACTACACAACAGACTTACTTGCCAAATGGTGAAACTGGTCATTGATTGATTGATATGTGAGGTTTAACGTGTGAAGTTTAACCATATGATTATGATAGACGCCATAGTGGAGGTCTCCGCAAATTGCAACCACCTGGGGCTCTTTAACGGGCACCCAAATCTGAGCACATGGGCCTACAGCATTTTCGCCTCCATCGAAAATGCATCCCCAGCAGCCGGGATTCGATCCCGCGACTAACGGGTCAGCAGCCGAGTGCCTTAGCCACTAGACAACCGCGGTGGGGCACTTTTTTAAACATTTAGTTTAACACTAACATGCTAAAAAAATTGTTGTGAAAAGGGTTTCCAGACAGCCCACCTACACGTTGCTATCGCAGTGCACTTGCGCGCCACAAACATTATTATTGTTAGATGCAAAGCAGCTCTTTGACTAGCCTGTGTAACTCTGCTCTTCCGTACGAACGCGCCGCGCGCCGAAGGTATTGGCGCTGCGCCAAGTAGGTCACACCACTGCTGCGCGTTGACGGCCCGCTCCCCTCTCAGTGCGTGCTGACGTTACTTTTTACCTTGCCTGCCGCGTGCTCGCCGCAGCGCCCGCAGATTCCGCCTCGTCCGTTCGCCCGCAACACTTGCCGCGACCGCCGCTCGCTGCACCACTGACTGTATAGGTTCACGAGTAATAAACTTGACGCGCGCCTGCATTAAGCATTCAAACATGTCTGTACGTGTCACCTACAGACATCATCGCTTCAAACGTATCCTCCAGCGATCACCGCAGTACCCGCGTTAGCGCTGTTCAAACCATGACATTATTATTAGTAGTAGTAGTAGTAGTAGTAGTAGTAGTAGTAGTAGTAGTAGTAGTAGTAGTAATAGTAATAATAGTAGTAGTAGTAGTAGTAGTAGTAGTAGAGGAGTAGGCTCCCAACTGCTGCCCGGATTGGCAACGCCTGCACACAGAAATTGTCTCCTTCAACTATTTTTCACCAGTAAAACCATTGCGGTGTTTTACAATTGCGAGTTTGAATGCAATCACTGCCGTAAACCTCAAAATTGCACTTTTTATGAAGACGTCAGCCTACATTACGTTCGCTCATTTGGTGTAACATCAAAGGCGAAGCCACGATCACTCACAGCCTAGTTTTGTGAGAGCAGCTCTCACTGTGCCGGTGAAGAACTGATAAAACAGTGACCGAGGATAGTCTTCTTCAATCTTCACGGCAGTAATTGGTCTCGCTCGTGCGGCGATACGAAAACCGGCGTAACGGCTTGCGATAATAGGCACGACTAAATCAGTTATCGTTGTCTTAAAACCGTCTCCAGCTATTTCTAGGCTATCTTAAGGAGCGCTAAAACTTTAATTGGATCCACGCAGGAACGCGTAAGTCTTGCTAAAATGCTTGCGTGCACACATTTTTCGAGGCTACACTTCCGCGCAACCCTCAGAGTTTCACTCATGCGACAATAGCGCCTGCAAGGATTATAACTGCGCATGTATTATAGCACGACGCCAACCTTCCTATCGCCTTAAAACGCCGCTACTGGGAAACGGATCGCACTTCACAGCACGCGGAAGAAATAGGGCACGCTGCGAAGGTGGCTTACGCGAAATCCCCTGGCGGCACTGTTTGCACAACAGTTAGCACGATTACGAAATGTTCATTCCAGGAGGGCTTAGCGCGTTCAACCCAACGTTTCTAGGTACATAATTAGTCCGACATGTCTGTTCTGCCTAGCGGGTTATTCCAGAACGCTCCTGCTGCTCGAATGGGTTCATCAGGCGCGGATTAGGTAACTTACACTGGCGCAAGTACTAACACCCACTAAGAGACAAGCGCAGATTTGCGAAAGCAATGTAGATATGTTTCATCGGCGAGTCATTAAGCAGTGTAATGCTTAACATCATGTTTTCAATAGAGGCAACACCTGCAATCATACAGCACTACTTCACGCCCCTTCTGAATTAGATAATGAGTGATATCTAGCGAGAAAAACCAAACACCACCAGTCTGAGCCATTCCTTCTTCTTCGCGAGCAGTACTCAACGATCTTGCACGGTGACTTGACTCGAAAATAACTATTACACCAAAGCAGCTAGTAGCCGCTCACATGTCCATGATTTAGGCAATTGAGGCGGCTGAAACTTAATACACGCCAAAATCAGGGTATCCTATGAGCACAACAGTTCTGGAAGGCTCTGAAAATTATGACCATCTTGTTTTCTTTAACGCGAAACTAACGTGCAGCTAATTAAGGAATGAGTACAGATATGCCTCCAGAATGTTGCATTCGCAAACATTGGGCCACCGCGGCTCGTACCGGAACCGGGACATTCGAGGGTCGAGAACTATAAACCTACCACCACCGCAAGCAATCAGGTTGATGCCTTTCTCTGGACACTTCGTTCAAGGGTGCACTGTGGAGCATCCACCATCACACAGGCTACGCATTGTGTAATTCCCAAAGGCATTTTCGAATAACCTAGGCCAACCACCCCATGTTGCTTATTCAGTGGCTGTTAGGAGTGCAGTTGCATGCGATGCTTTTTGTTCTGTTGTTGTTGTTGTTTTGAAAAACAAGCGCAGGCCAGTTGATAATCAATCAGCCTCACAAACGTTACCACCAATAAGAATGATTGATAATAATAACTGAGATGATGACCATAGTGGCGTTTTTTAATGCACATCAGAACGTAAGCTCTCGCCTTCTCTATGAACAATATTATATTGACGACTACTATGATGTGTGTGCTGTTTAATGGCAAGAGAGCCATGGTATGATCAAAATAACGGCAAGATTGCAAAAGCGACGGTCACTTCCCGAGCGATAAAAAGAAATGTTTCCGGCAGTCTGGAGAAATAAATTAGAAGAAAAGAGAGAGAGCCGCTGTGACAGCCCTTTCAACGCTTTAAGCTGCCTACGTGTGACAAAGCACCGAAGAAGCCTTTTCGACTCGGTTGATCCTTCTCAAAAGAAAAAGCGCCGCAAACACTGCAAATCACCAACCGAACTTAACCCGCAGGATATTCGGAGGCGACAAGGCGGAAGCGACACTAGGGACGACTTGGTGCGTAAGAAAAAAAAAAACATCGGCGCACGCAACAGAAAATAATTATAATAATAAGGTTAATATAAGTGTGGCGCCTTCACCGAGCAGGTTCTGTGTCTTGGGTGTATAACAATCTTGGCAAGTAGATCGAAACAACAAAATCGCGCCAGAAGGAAAAAAGTAAGACAAAAGGGGAAGACTAAGCAGTGGCTATCGATTAGGTGTCATAACCCGACAGGCATTATTAACGGCACGCCGACTTGCGGCGGAGTCTCACGAACTCGCCGCGCTCTCTCCTTGGGGCTCCTTGCAACGGGTGAGGTCTCGAAGCCAGGCGAGCGAAAAGAGCTTCTCTGGCACGCGAGCCAGCTTAGGGAAATGAGCGTTCGAAGGCCCTGTTGCTCAGGCAACAGTCGTCGAAACGCGGCGCGCTTCAGAGAGCGACGAAGCGAGGGCGCCATGCCCGCGCGCCAAGCCCGCTGAAATCTCCCTGAAAAGCTTCTTGAACGGCTCAAGCTGAGCACGCTGTTTACTTTGCTATCCAGTGTTCACTAAAGCCTGAAGCAGCACGACCGTGCCGCATTTTCACCGGCGCCTAGGTTCTGTGCCGATCATTTCATTTCGTTCTTCTTTTTTCCCCCGTTTAGGCTCATCCATACACTCCCACGCTGAGGTCGTGACATTGATCCGGCGTTCGGTGCTATTGGTGATAAGTGAACGACATAACGGTAAGAAGTGACTTCCTGCAAAGTACGTTTTTCTTTCTTTTTTGTGATACGTGAGTGCCAAACATCCTCCGTCATTTTTTTTATGTGATATCACCGTTTTTCGAAGGAACCATCATTGAAATAAATTTAAAATGGCAGTTTTTACACCTATATGGCTGCAAATAGGCTATGAGCCAAGCTTTATTTGGTGTGTATCGGTGTGTCTTCAGTTTACTTTTCCCTGTTTACGTAGCTGAACACTTCCCGATTAATGCTCGCTCAGGTTTCAATTACCAACGCGTTCCATTCCAATGCCTGCTTCCTGGGTAAGTGTTTTTTTTTTTCTTTCTTTTATTTTTTTCAACTTGCGCAAACATTTATTTAGTGCGAAACTCAGGAGTTGGAAAAAAAATAACCGACGAATGTTGACAGTCAAACGATTACCTCCTGATGCCCAGGCGTGCGAAAAGTTCCTTTTTAGGGGAGGGGGGGGGGGAGGGCGACGGATTCACACAAAACTCCTTCCCTATTATGTCAATGTATGGGGCTGACTTCTGCCTATTCTGCTTTCTTTCTGATCAGCCCGTTGTCGCCGCTGTAGCCTTGCTGTGACGTCACGCACTCAATCGGACACCAGCAATTAACCATTTATTCAGTTATCCGATTAAGTTGTGCTCTGGTGATTATTTCGCATTTTAAGCAAATACAGTGAGTTACTTCTGTAGTGAAATATGTGAATACAAAACTATCCGAATATGTCGCTTCAGTTCAGAACGTGCCGATATCTTTAATAAAGCAATAACTTTAAGCTATAATAAAGACAACAGTACTTCTAGAATCCTTAAAACATTTAAAAACATATAAGTGAAATTGCTTTCCGTTGTTTGACATGTGATTCTTAGTGAACTTCACGGGATACTGATTGCGCTGTGCGTGATTTTTTTTTTTTTTTGCCCGGATACCACGACCCAGCTGATCTTATATATCTATACATATAGATATATAACGTCTAGGAATGGGTAAGGACATACACGGCTGGCAAACTCATCGAGTTTTTTAATATACACTATAGAGAAAACTCTGGCGCTAGTGTCTAAGGGAGCCTCAACGCACAGCGCTTCAGCGAGCATAGGATTGATGGGTAGTACACACATTTGTCTAATCTTTGTACTTCTGACCAGCTTTTGGATCTGTGTGTGTTCATGTGGCTGGGATCTGTTTTCTCACAAAAGAAATGTCAGCAAGCGTTCAGCGGTTGCGCTTCACGATCTTATCCTTTTATACTTACCTTTCCAAATCGGGTCACGAAGTTGAAAATGGTTGAATCTTTCTTTCAAAACAAAACCGAAACACGGCAATAAACGAAGCCGCAGGTACGATTTGCCGCTCGCAAGTACGAAGACTAGGCAAATGTGTGTACTAGACCTATACCTGAACTCTGCGAAGACGTGCTCAATGAACTTCTAATAAGCTTCGGCCCGACCAGCGCTAGATTCCCTCAAGGTTTTTTCACTTCTTATCCTTTGCTGAATAAGCTTTTCTTGGGCTTCAGCCGCTGTATGCGGTTCTCGTCGCCAGATGTAGGGAAAAGGTTTGCTGGAGCATTCAAAATTCATGAGCTGACACGAAGTTCGGGATGGGAAGCACGACACGAAAAAAGAAAACAAAAAAAACACAGAGGTTCTCTAGCTGTGGAACGAAGTACACATGGTGCATAGGAAGTAATGTTGCAAATTTTTAAAAAAAGGAAAAGCTTTTGATCTGGAATGTGAGCATGGCGTCAGCGCTCTTCGATGTATGTCATCGTTGGAAATGTGCGAATACGCAAACTACCAAGGGATCACGTGAATTCAAATAAGGTGGAGTTTTTATAAAACATAAAGAAGTCAGTTCTTTGAATACCCTGTATGTGTATAGGTTAAGGAAGTTTCAGAAAATGGTACACAACGCGTACTGCCTTCGACAAGTGTGTATAGACACACCTATCACGCTCGAAACGTACATAGTATGCGGACAAACTGCCTCGCCACGTGACATAAACATACCCAGGCGAGTAACTGCTGTCACGTCCACCCGAGCAGCCCAAGGTAGCGGAAAGATGAAGGAAGTGAGACCTGCCGTCGTCTTCTAACGTTCCCCGACGTCGGGGCAGGCCGAGAGACGGAAAGAAGGCAGGCTTAATAGAGCACGCGAGAAGCATTGGCAGCGGCAACGCAGGATGACCGCTAGTGCGTCGATTGCTGCCCCTGGGGCGATCGGCGTCTTTGTACTGACCGTAGCGGAGGAGTAGGAAGACGGAAGGAGCGAGGGAGCCTTACCATGTGAGCAGCTGCGCGAGACGGCGCCCGTCCCACCGTGATCGATGGTCGGCGTGGAACGCAGGTATATATGGCCGCATGGGAGCGCCCCTGTGGCATGCATGAGCGCTAGCGTCTGAAACCGGTGGGATTAAGCGGTATAGACGAAATGCGAACGGGCAAACTGGAAGGTGGTATCGGAGAGGTTGGGGAGAGACTAATTCCTTCGTGTACCATATGTGGGATCACCTGTTGTTGTCGTGCAGGTTCGTTCACGTGCGCTTGCTCTTTGCGCTGTTGATTTTTGTGATTTTCTTTTGATTTAGAAGCGTAAGCGGGGAGAGACGAGAGTATTGTCAATAATCCTGGTGTTTCTCGCAGAAGATTAGCTAGATCACGCCGATAGCCGTGTCAGATGGTCGCTGTGCCACGATTAAACTCACCGGCCCTGGCTTGATGCCTTGAGGGACAACGTTGTGCATGCGGTGTTCTTTATCCTTGCCGAGCAAGCTTGGAAAATCGCTATCATCAGGCACTTAACTTTTTTTCATGACGGTAAATAAATGTGTACCTCACCACGTTGCAAAACGGCCTTGTAAACGAGCAATGGTTTGAGGTCAGATTAGCGACACCTGCAGCCTGAGCGTGTATGTTCAATTGAAGTGAATTAATTTATTTGTAGTTAGTCATGGCTGTTTTCTGTTCGAGCATTGCTGTTACAACCAGCTAATCCATGAGTTAGGCTAGAAGAGGAGTGCGGTGCTAAATAGGAGAATTCTAGTGGAGTGAGGAGGTGGGGGGGGGGGCGCTCTATAGTTCGCACTTGCGTTGCAGGTAAATTACCACAATATTACCACCACAAGCGAGACCTGCAGGTGAAAGAGCAGATAGGTGGAAGTGGTGGAGCAGCGCTTATTGCCTTTTCGAAGTTAAACAACTTCTAGAGTGTGCGTTTGGTTTTTACGAATAATTGTGTGTTCAGCGGTAAGAAAAATGATTGTGGTACGGGAAAGTAGCGCACTGGGTTCGAAATATTAAGCGACCCGTCTTGCCCCTGCCAGGCACTTACGAACAGTGCAAATAAAATCATGGTACAAGTGGTTTCCTTTTTAACCGTACATGGACGAACGTGTACAAACACTTGACTGACAATATACGAAGATGCAAACAGGCTTGATAAAAACTTCGGCCAACGTTATCAGCATATCGCAGCTGTGCGTTTTCAACGCGGAGAACATTGAGGCATATTACATAGATGTCCAAAAAAAAAGACAAGTCTAATGTATGCACGATCTGGGCATGAACAGTCCACCCCCCCCCCCCCCCTTTTCGTTCTTCCTGGAGGAAATGTGGTCAAAAGACAACGCATAAAATCTCCCCTCCCCCCTCCCCCTACCACGCGCACTGAGAAAACTCTGTTGCTGTGTGTGTTCTCGAATTTAAAAAAAATTCAGGCACGGAACTAACACATCACAGACAACTTTGCCTAATCTTGACCTGAACTAAAGCAGAGGTGGCTCCTATGACTACGACACGGACATACTACCCACGACGTAAAAAAGCTTCCCTCAAAAAAATAAAGAAAACCGGTTTTGGTTGCCGTCACGCGACTACAGCCTTGTATTGTTACTCGTGAGTACAGCGCATTCGGCACGTGTACAGTGCTCACGGGTTGAAACAGTACACTCGTAGCGCGTGGCCGCCGGTGCATGTACTGCCGCTCGTGGGTGCTCGCGGTACCATTGTGTTGCATTGTGGTATAGAGTGAAGGCGAGAACAGCTACAAAGCAGGCTTACTCCATCCGGTCGGTAAATAGTCGGTCAGTAGTTCACCGTGTGCACACTGCCAGCGTGGCGCTGCAAGGCTCGCACGCTTTTGTATGCATGCAACCAGAATTTAGTGGACGGTGCAAACCATTTATATTGTGGTGCAAGTGCACGATGCTCTCGATTGGCGCCCTTCGACGATTGGGCACGTAGGCTGCGTAAGTAAGAAATTGGATACCGCTAAGATGTCACGCCTGAAATGCACTCGTAGACATAAATGGCTGCACAAAAGCATATAAAGTTTGTCAAGCTTTTTGTCACGACACAAAAGAAAAGCAGCTCCATGGGACTGTTTCCGTGCAGCATCGAAACAGTGACTTAGCATTGACTTAGTTAATTGTACGTGCAGCTATTCTGCGTGGTAAGCATTTTTAGAGCCGTCGACCACGGAATAACGAGCAAGCTTCTGATTTTTTTTTAAATTCAACGATAGGCTACAGTTAGCACTAACCACACTAATACATGATATTATTTCCATGCTGCATGAAGGCAAGCCTGGCACTCATTTTCTTTCTGGTCGAGGCAGAAACCAGAAGTAAGTTTTCCATTATTTTATTCACATGTTTATCATGTCTACAAAAGCAATCAAGCTGCAATGTCTAACTCTATCCTGTGTTTTACTTGCGCAGCATGCATATCACTTCGCCTAAGCACACAGAACGAGAGGGTCGTCTGCTGGCGTGGCAAAAAAAAGTGATGCGCAGCGGTGAGCCAGTTCGGTTGCCATGCGAATGTACCTGAGGCTTGCAGCGCCACCCTGGCAGTGTACACATGGTGAACCACAGGCCGACAGTTCGGCGACCGGAAGGAGTAATCCTGCTCCGTAGGTGTTCTCCTCCTATCTCTATACCACGATGCAGCACATTGGTTTCTACGCGCACCCACGAGCAGCGGAACATGTACTGTCGGCCACACGCTCCGAGCGTACTGTTTCGATCCGTGAGTACTGTACATTCAGCATAAACTGCACTCGCCAACAGCCACGCACACGCATAGCGCCCGTAGCAAGGCTCATCAAAGCAGCGCGTGACGCCCTTCCACAGAACGTGGCCTTCATGTCAGTCTTTCGCAAAATGTGCCTTCGCTCGAACCGATCAATAAACTATTGCAAAATCTCTTTTTTTTTTTTGCACTGCTCCTGACGCAGTTCACTTAAGAAGAAAGAAATATCCCCCCCCCCCCCACTCCTCAGTTTCAGATTCCGGCAACTGCTTCCGGTAACTGCCATAAAGCTCGGCTCAGCGTCTTTCTGGGCGCCTGTTTAAACAAATAAAAATACACTGAAAGAACAATTTCTTCCGGGGATCCATTTCTCCCACAACTCGGGTGGCTTTGACATCCCACCATAGGCAACATGCATCACAACGCTTTTTTTTTTACCCAAACAACAAGGCAACCATGAAAAAAGCTTTCCTTTTTTCTTTCTCACTTTGTTCCCTTAGAGGTGGGTTCAAAAAAATAAGTAATATTAAAAACGGGTCGTCAGCTATCGTATTTTTCAACAAGGCGGAAGGGAAAGTGTTGATAAATTCCGTTTCAGATTATTATATTTCTCGCTCAATATATATATATATATATATATATATATATATATATATATATATATATATATATATATATATATATATATATATATATATATATATATATATGTATATATATATATATATATATATATATATATATATATATATATATATATATATATATATATATATATTAGTAATGCACCAGTTTAAACGGCGAAAGAAAGAAAAGGGAGCCGCTCCTCGAAAGCTTTGCTCCAAGAAAATGTTTTCAAAGCAAAGAGAAAGGTGAATGAAAAAAAAATATCAAGTGTATTCTCTTACAATAAGAAATGCGTCATAACCGGTAAAAAAACGCGCTTTTAGCCGCTTAGAAGCGTACACTGCAGCGGCAGCTAAACTATCTCCCATGAAAACGCTGCAGTGCTTTGCCCTCCTATATGAGGCTCTTACAAAGATCCCTATCGAGAACTGCAGTGCCGTTGTGTGTGAGTGGTAATTTATTACGGTGGTTTACCGGCGACGCAAACACTAAAGTGCTCGTTGATTTGTCCAAACTTCGACTCGACGCCATCAAAGACGTTTTGCGGCGTAAGCCCATTACGTCGTCCTGTCGTGTAATCAAAGAGGCGATGATGACAACGATGACAATGGCGTCTGTGTGCTAAGCTTTGTTGGTTTTCTTGCGAGGTAATGTAGATAGTTAGAGATCGAAATCGCAGTAAGTACTGCTTAAAAATGGGTCCAGTTATTGTAACCTCATCTCAGCTCTCTGATTGCAGGAAAGAAGACTACAATTTTCTCTTTCATTTGTATGCGTGTGTTTCAGTTTTAAGTAGAGTCCAATTCAACTGCTGTCAGCTTGCACAGCATTCTTTACTTTTTTTCTTTTGCTAGCTCGGGTTGAGACCGCTGCTTTTCACAGATCAACGCGAAGGTATAAATCGCAAAATAACGAGCCTTAGAAACGTCTCAAACCATAAGCACAGGAATTACACAATCGTATGATCACGGCTTGATCAAGTAGCTTTCGCAGGAAGTAACGACATCACTAGTGTCACTCAGCCAACTTTAAAATCTTCACTGGTCTTAGTTACTGATTGTTGGCGGTTGATAGTTAAACACGCATGTTCATGACACATGTAACACCTGAGAGCACTTTCCGCCCCCCCCCCCTTTTTTTGTTTCTCATTATCTTTACCCCGGTGTAAGACAGTAAGCCACAAGCGTGCATGGTTGACTTCACGGTTTCTTTTTGACGAGGACGTTAATGACGGTAGCCAACCAAATCACTTGTTCCAGCTAACCGCGCGCTTCTCCACATGCAAACTTGGCACGTTATTCGGTAGCACCTTGTCCAACGTGCTCGCTGCATAAAGAGATAGTGAGGAAGACTCGTCATTGCACTGAGAGGGTCAGTCAATTGACACCAATCAATACCCACCTCGCCATGCAAGAAGAATTAGACATTCGCTAGCTTAAATTCCTCACCAGTGCCCGAAAGGTCGACGTTTTCTGGGACGAAATAAGGCTGCCTCCTGAGCGTGATGGTGATCTTAACTCAAGATGCACTGCACGCTTTTCTTCAGCCGAGGTATACATCACTTCCCCGCCAGGGAGTTGGGGCAACCTTTGCTCTACAGGAACAGGCTGATAAGAGTGAGCCCCGGCACCATAAACTTTACAATTTTGAAGCTGTTCTCCGGCTCGGAAAACCGCATAGATAGGCTCGTACTTGCGGTGCGTTCGTATAAGAGTGACGGCTGCTGGAAAAGAGAAGACGCGCCTGCCCGCATGTACCAACCTTCCGGTCAAGTAGTTAGGTCATCCACTTTCTACGCCGGAAGTACTGCATTCTATTCCCAGGGTCACCGGCACCCGCCGGCTTTTATTGCGATAGCAACTTCACGAACATTCCGGATGCATTTACGCACTGGCCATCGCCGCGCGGCTGCATATAAGCCCTTTAGGGCGACATCTTCCTGTGGGTCTTACGTTCTACATTTACAAAAAAAAGTAGAAAAGGCCCATGATGGTGATTCTGAAGACGTGGACTGTGTTTCTCAAGTATAAACTGCGCACTTAGCTGCAGTTTTGGGGGAGTTTGGGCTGCGCACTTTGAGTTACAACCACCGCCAACCCCCACATTGACAAGGGTTAGCAGACAGCCCATATCTGCAGTTACCTTAATTCAATAATGTTCACCGCTGGCTCTATTTCATTTCTTTCAAACCCTTTTTTACAACGAAAGCTGGAATGAAATCACCACAAGCGTCGCGGGCACCGTAGTTGTCCGCTGCCATTGTGTAAAATAAGAAAAATAAAACAGGCACAATGGGATTCGAACCCGAGTCTCCTGCAGGCCAGCCCACTATACTACCACTGCACCACATTGGTTTTTTTTCTTTATTACCTTCTTGACTACAGGTCAAGCTAATCTGACAATCACTATCACACGTGTTTCATGCGTGATAACGCTTCGAACAAAGATATTACATCTTCAACACAGTCGGTAGTCTTATACACATCTAGCACTTTTATAACAGCTTCCACGAAACACTCATTAACGAATAGAACTCTCACATCACAGTGTCTGTACGATAGCATACTACGCCAAACCAAATAAAGACCGAGTAAAAATATAACATTCAAATTTTGCGCAGACCTCCATTCGAATTCCATATGGAGTAAGAGGTAAATCTTTTTTTAAAGTCCTCTGTAAAATGTCCCAAAAGAAAATAGCGTTCTTACAATCAATAAACACATGTTCAATGGTCTCAGGTTTGTTACACAGGAGACAGCTGCTTCCCCATGGTACATACATCCCTCTCTCTTCAAGCCACGTCTTTACTGGCAAGGTTCCCATATGAAGTTCGAAAGAGAAGGTTTTCACATTGGGTGGTGTACACATGTTTTTCACTCGCTTCAGTACGTCATGACCATATGATTTTTCATACTTTGAACGGTGCAGGGGCACAGGAAAAACATTCTGTATTAAGTCTTTCATAAAGCGCTTTCTTTTCACATTAGTTAGGTAATCTATCAAAAACCTTGCTCTTAGGAAACGATATGATAGCACAACTTCGGTGTTTGAAACTCTGCAGCAAAGAGACTGCAGAAAGGCTTAATGCCGGGAAAGGAATGGCGTAACTATGAGTAATAATCCTAAAAAGGGTAGGAAGGGGAAGATACAAGGTTGCGATGAGAAATCCGTAAAAAGGCGTTGTGTCGAGACAATGTTTCTACAAGCGGACATGTCTTCCTCGATGCTAGAACTGAACTGATTTCTTCAGCGCTAGCGTGTCTACACATCGTGCCATCTCCTCCATCCTAACAAAGAAAGGGCAACATTGGATATGGTGGTGTGTGAGAGCGGGGGAGGGGGGGATTGCTATGAAGAATTGTATGAGTGAAAAATTAACATGTATTTCGTGAACGAAAAAAAGGGGGGGGGGAGCGGTGGGGAGGTAAGGATGAACACGTGTAGCTGCGTCTCACGTGTAGCTAGCTGCGGATGAACACGTGTAGCTGCGGTTTGGAATTGAAAACTCATAGGTGTTTTCTTTGTGTATGTACCATACCGAATGAATTATTGAACCCCTTTAAAGACGTTTATACCTACTGGCTGGAGTGCATTAAACATGTGAATAAGGTACGACTCTATATTTTCTGTCTCTTGCGAACCGAAAGCTTCAAGCATGTAGAGTTTGAGATCGTGTAAGTCGTATCCTACAACATTAAAATATTGTGCCGCAGCTTTCGGAGATTTCCTTGCCCTGCCTGAACGATGAGCGTTTATTATAACAATAACAGGTGTCCCTGTTTCACCAATGTACTGTTTATGACAATATGAAGATTCAATAAGGTAATAACACTCTCACTAGTGCCGGTAAAACTACATATTGTCGCTACTGGCAGATCGAAGTTGAACGAGATCGTGAAAAAACCGCCTTCGTTACACCTAATGGCCTATATGAATTCAAAGTGCTTTCCTTCGGCCTCTGTTCTACACATGCGACATTCCAGAGAATGATGGACACTGTTCTTACCGGTCTAAAGTGGCACACGTGCTTAGTTTACCTCGATGATGTTGTCGTGTTTTCTGCCACCTTTGAGGAGCACCTGAAGCGTCTGCAGAATGTGCTGGAAGCGCTCCGCTCTGCTAACTTGACACTGAAGCCAGAAAAATGCCATTTGGTTTACAAGGAACTTAAGTTTCTCGGCCATGTTGTCAGTGCGGATGGTATTCGACCAGACCCTGACAAAAGTACCGCCGTGGCCTAGTTTCCTGTTCCGCGTGATAAGAAGGCAGTGCGTCACTTTCTAGGACTCTGCGCGTACTATCGCCGCTTTATAGCCATTTTTTCTAGGATTGCTGAACCGCTCACTCGAATCACTCGTGAAGATGTTCCATTCGTCTGGGAGGAAGAACAGGACGCAGCTTTCTCAACTACGGGAGCGTTTGCAGACACCACCAGTCCTCGCTCACTTTGACCAAGACGCTGATACTGAAATTCATACTGACGCCAGCAACGTGGGTCTTGGTGCTGTCCTCGTACAACAACAAGAGGGCACAGAGCGCGTGATAGCGTACGCAGGCCGCACCCTTTCCCGCGCCGAGTTCAACTACTCCACGTCAGAGAAAGAGTGCCTCGCTGTTGTATGGGCCACGATGAAATTTAGGCCTTACCTTTACGGACGCCACTTCAAGGTAGTGACCGACCATCATTCATTGTGCTGGTTAGCCAACCTATGGGACCCGTGTGGGCGACTGGCTCGCTGGAGTCTTCGTCTGCAGGAATACGATTTTACGATCGCTTACAAATCGGGCCGCAAGCACGAAGATGCTGATTCATTATCCCGTGCTCCTTTCAAAGTTTGTGGCCACGACACCGAGGATGACGATGGTTTCCTTGGGGCCCTTGCTACAACAGATCTGATTACGCGACAGCGTGCGGACGATTAAACTCGCGCAGTTATCGAAATCCTTGAAGGACGCAACTCGTCCATACCTCGATGTATTTCTCGAAGTCTGTCATCGTTCGGTCTGCGAGATGGCGTCCTGTATAAGAAAAACTCCAACGGCAATGAGAGAACCTATCTTCTAGTCGTGCCAACTGACATGCGTGACGACATTCTTCTTGCCTGCCACGATGAGCCCACACCTGGTCACTTAGGTTCCTCTCGAACTCTCGCTCGAGTTCGACAAGCATACTACTGGCCTAAGCTTTCTGCATCAGTTAAGCGATACGTGAAAAGCTGCCGGGAATGTCAACGCCACAAATCCCCGCCACTAAAGCCCGCGGGGCTTCTTCGACCAATAGAACCACCCAGAGCGCCATTTGATCAAATAGGAATGGATTTACTGGGGCCCTTTCCGCTATCATCTGCCGGCAACAAGTGGACGTAGTAGTCACCGACTATTTGACGAAGTGCGCCGAAACAAAGGCACTACAACGCGCTACTGCTTCCGACGTCACCCAATTCTTTATGGACCAGATCGTTCTTCGACATGGTGCCCCGTCGTGCGTAATCACAGACAGAGGAACAGGATTCACGGCCCAGCTCATTCATGACGTATTCAAGCTCAGCTACACGAGCCATCGCAAGACCACGGCATATCATCCGCAGAGCAACGGCTTGACAGAGCGACTCAACAAGACCATCGCTGACACGTTATCTATGTACGTAGATGTTCAGCATAAGACCTGGGACCAGGTGCTACCGTACGTCACATTCGCGTACAATACTGCCGTCCAGGAAACTACGCGATTCACGCCTTTTTGTCTTGTCTATGGACGTGAGGTTCATACCATGCTGGATGCGATGCTTCTACACGATTGCGATGCTTTGATCACTCCTGATGCTGTGCAGCTTACGCAGTACGCCGAAAAAGCACGTCAGTTAGCCCGCCTACTCATTACACGCCAGCAGAGTACAGAAGCATGCAGCTACAACGCTCGCCATCGACAAGTTGAATACCATCCAGACGATCAAGTTTGGGTGTGGACTCCAGTCTGATGCCAGGGATTGTCAGAAAAACTGCTCAGTCGCTACTTCGGACCATACAAAGTCTTGCGACGCGTGAGCGATGTGAACTACGAGGTAGTCCCTGCCGGCGCCTTTTCGCCACGACGGCAAAGGCACTCCTCAGAGATTGTCCACGTGGTGCGCCTGAAGCCATACTTCACGCGGCAGTGCGACTGCGCATGAACCATATCGCTATTTTTAGGTATGCGCGTATTTTCTGTTGGTTCGCCCCGACTTTGCCTTTGTACTTTCCGAGCATCAGAGTGATGCCTTTTTTTTTCTCAGTGGGTGAATAATGCCACTTGGCCGCTAGTTACGGCGAGCACAAGCCATGACTGCCCGCGAGAATGAAAGACGATGTTCTGGGGCAGCGCGTGCTCTGGCTAGTTGTTTATTATTGAAGCAGCTATCTTGCCAGTTTTCGGTGCGTCTCCCCGCCGGCTCAGTTCTTCCTAGTTGAAGACCTTTTGTAGCAGGTGACAATATATAAGGTGAACAGAATAACTTCTGGCACATTTAACTACGATGTCGTCTTGTAGGTGTTTACAAGTCTTGCATCTTGGAAGGGAGCGAGCAAAGTGTTATTTGGGCAATAGAACTACTCTACTTTTTTATGCATTATCATGTTCTTCAAATTCAGAAATGCTGGAATTCACTCGATATAGTACATACACAAATATAACCACAGCGAGATAAGCCCTTCATCTAGAAAATTCAATCCTGCCATTGATAATTTCTGGAAACCGGTTCGACAACTTCGACTCAGCGATACATGTAGATTCTTACCTACCCAACACTTCGTTTTTTTTGTTCACGGAATACCTGTTCCTTTTTTTATACATGAAAATCGTCACCGCGATCCCCCCTTCCATACTTTCTCACACCACCTTATCCAATTTTGCCCTCCTTCGATAGGTTGGAGGAAAGGTCACGAAGCGTAAACACGCTAGCACTAAAGAAATAATTTCTGTTCTAGCCTTGATGAAGACAAGTCCGCTTGTCTAAACATTGGCTCGATAAGACCCCTGTTTACGGATTTTTCGTATGTGTAATAAAGCGTTTTAGAACAGCCAAAGGACCAACAGGCATCACACAATGCAAATTGCGTAACGAGTGGGTCATCGAATGTTCTAACTCATTACAAACGCTTCCGGCGCAATTCTTCACCGTTGTCAGCGACAACATAAAAAAAATGCACACAGTTCTTCTCTCGTGTGTAGCGAGTACCACGCTTCTCGGAAGAATGACAAAGGCAGGCATACTGAATGCCTCCCTGCTACGCGAATACTGTGATGATCAATGGCGTAGTGGGTACCTTGAAAGTGTGCTTGTAGCAGTTATTCAATGAATGCTCAAAAGGGCTCTGAAAGGCCACTCTTCCAGCTTCTGCTATGACATGTGCTACGCGTTCCGCCATGACCTGGCGGTTTTTTAAACGCAAATGCATTACTTAGTCTGGCTATGTCCAGCATCCGGCGTTGTCCGCGTTGGTGTCCGCGCGACGGAAGGTGTTATCTCTCCGCTCTCACTCCCTCTCCTATATCAGCACCTGCGGGCGCACGCGGTTAACCTCGCCCCAATCAACCGAAGCAAGTGGAGTGAAAGAGTGTAGGAGAAGGTAGGTACAGTGCTTCGCCGCTCCTCTCAACGTTCGCTCTCTCTCCTCCCCGCGCCCCACTCTTCCGTCCACTCGCGCCTCCCTCTCGGCCATTCGCTGACTGGCCGCCTCACAAGAACATCCTGAAATTTGTGCTCGAGACGCCGCGTGAAACGCCAACGCCGAGCCGAGAACGCTGGCGCCCCACTCTCTCGTCCGCTCGCTCCTAACTTTCGACCGTTTGCTGGCTGGGCGCTTCTCAAGCCGATGGCATAAGTCGGGGAAGGCAAATGTCTGACGGCAACAAAACTCTCTCTCTCGGCGCAAGAAATGCATTCACAGTTCGTCAGGATTCCTTTTGGGGAGCTGGGGGCATTTCTTTAAAGGGCCAGTCAACAGGCTCCGTAACGTGCAGGAAAAGCTCGCGCATTTTTCCTGCGCGTGACCAACCTTCTTCCACACGCAGTGACGTCAACTCGGCAATCGGCGACGTTGACTAAATTACTCTTATTGATACCTGGTTTAGACCAATCGACGAGCTGCGTGCTACGTCACGTCGCCGATCGCTGAGTTGAGGTCACTGCGCGTTGAAGGAGGTTGGTCACGCACAGCAAAAATGCGCGACCTTATCTTGCGTGTTCCGGAGCCTGCTGACTGGCACTTTAGGTAACACTGCTTCACCGGAAAGCATAGAGGTTTGGCGTAATACTCACCACCGCCCGAGCCTGGAGAAGGAGGAGCACGCCCTGGCACACACAGATCTTGTCCGCGTGGAGCTGGAAGCCAGGTCGGCGTCGCCTCCTCCCGTCGAGCCCGTGCAGGTGGTGGTGACAACGCCACCAGGAGTCGTGGTGGCGGTTGCGGCGTTCGTGCCAGCCGTGCCACCTCCCCTGGTATCCAGGGAGGAAGGCAGGCCGTTCATGTCGTAGGCCGAGAGGACGCAGAAGCGGCCCTCGTCCATGCAGCAGTGCGGACAGCCCGACAGCGTTACCGCCGCCACGGCTGCGCTGCTAAGGACGGACTGGCGGCAGAGGCCCAATGGGCGACGCGGTCGGGGCCGCGCCGGCGATGCTCACCCGTCGGTCAAAAACGACGACGGGAATTGGACGGAACTCGAAGGCGTGCCTGCCGCCCTTCGAAGACTTTTATCAGAAACCGCAATGATTGATCTCCTGTAAGCGGTAAAGAGAAAAAGGAAGGACACATTAGCGAGCATTATATATAATGTACAGTACAATCTCGCTTTAACAAATTCGATTAGTTTCCTATTTAGATGAAATTCTTAAAACGACGGCTCAGAAGTAAAATAATGCTAATAAGGAACGAAATTGACGTAATTATGTTCAGTGTATCATTATAAGAGGTAGAGATACAAGTTAACGCAGAACAAAAAAAAAACTTGCGAAGATATTTGCGTTTTTTTTTTGACAATCGCTTTATTCTTCGTTAGCAGGTCTTGTTACACCAAGTTTCTCCAGTAAGTTGTTTTGCACTGCAGTCCAAAAGGCGGACTTTCTTTTTTTTTATTTCACTATTCCCACGAGCACGGTGGCCACCCACTCTGAAAACTGGCTAAGCTCCCTGTCTTGAAATCATGATTCAAAAGCGATGTTGCCTATATAAACGGTTACCTCTTTCTGGAATAAACATTGTTGCAAGTAAAGCCTGTCCCATGTTTATCTGTCCATGTGCTTTTTCGTGCGTTAGAAACTTCAGTACTGTCTTAGCGCCCGTTTCCTTCTTTTTTACTATACTCTCACTCCAAGTTAGCTTGTTCAGTGAAATAGCAGGTGAATTCCTCACATTTTGAGCTGTCTCCGATCAAGTAACTGTTCATAATGTTGCGGCTCAAGTCGAACCATCGGGGGTGCTTCTACTCAGGTGCATTGTTCAAAAGGAACTGCGATTCTTAACCAATCATGTTAAATTAAGATTTGTTATTTGCTAAAGTGACTTGGAATACCTAATAATAATTCTGAATTATAATACCACGCCGTCTACCAGCCCCGTTATTAACCGTCGAGGCATTGCGGAACGATACGCAAACGTGACTTCGAGGTGATGGAGTACATGCGTTCCAGGCGAAATGAGAACGAGCTATAGCGTGCATGCGAGACATCCTTAAGGCCGTTACATTATGACCCACTTGATGAAGAAATGCGGCACCTGTTACAAATACAGGGGGAATAAGAGACGCGAGCGACAGCCACGAGCGCTGGCTCACTCAGTTGATATATGTTACCTTCAATGTAGCCAGACGAACGGGTCTGTATCTCCTCTTCGTTGTCTACAGCCCCTATACGCACCAGTGGTGCAATGGCTGAGGAACTAGCTGTGCTTCATGGTGGCGTTTCCCACCCCTTTCTCTTACTCTAACCCTCACTTCTCTTCCCATCCCCGCAGTGCTGTACTAAAGGAGACTGTACCATACAAGACTACGCTATGCTTTATCATCCTCTTTGTCCTTTTGCTCCTCCTGACCCTGTGTTTCCTTTGCCACACCTTTACTATACATGTATATACTATGCTCCATTCAATCATTCTCACCCTCACATCCCCCTTCGTTCCGCCCATTGCCATACTTTACAACAGATGGCTATGATATGATTTACCCTGTCCCCCTTATCTTTTCTATCCTCCTCACTCACACATCTGTCCTCCTGAACCTTGCATCGCCCCCTCTCCTTTCTGCACTGTATTAACCATCCATGGCTATGCTATGCTTTACGCTATCCCCTCAGCCTTCCCTTGCTCCTGCTGTCACATTCTTATTCCCTTACTATGCTATGCTATGCTTTACTATGCATGCACTTTCCTCCACCTCTCCTGCGTACCGTTGCGTTGTAGAAGTATACTCGGCTTTTCTTCTCTCTTGGACCCTCTGTCTCTCCCTCTTGTAAAGTTTTGCGTGGTCTACAAACGACGCTACTATAAGTTTGAACAGTTCTAAAAGGTGGCTGTTCCGACCACGTGGACACCTTTTTTTATGGCGCACCTGCTTTCTATATCTTCGCAGCACAGGTTATGTACACTGAGAAAGGAAAAATAGCCCACCCTTGTCGCACGAACAATCTTTCAGTTATCTGGAAACGAAAATGTCGTATATTAGCCGTGAAATGCATCCGTTATACGCGCTACTTGTTTAGTCGCCCTACCATTGGCAGAGAAGAGCAGGTTTAGGGCGTCCTACAGTTACTGTATATGCTAGGAAATCCCCTCCCCCTCTCCCGACATTTTCATGTTTTCCACGTGTACATATACACGCACACATAAAGACACACTCACAAGCATACATACTCAAAAGACGATAGAACCAAGTCAACGTCATGATCATGCATGATGCGAAGTCAGTGTACGTTAAACTCCCATGAAACAAACTAAGTCTACGTTAAGGCCGCATCATCCACAATACTGAAAAGACCAGCTACGATGGAGCAACGGCCAGCGCGCACCGCAATCTTCAAATGCACGCACCGCCATTCGGCGCTTCCTACTCTCCCAGCGTAATCAATGCCGCCCTAACGAGCCACGTTTTCCCATTCACGGCACTATTTCGGCGAACGGCTTTCAGCATCACCAATGACCCTCGAATAAACACCTATCACCCGACAAAGACAAAGCGAGGGTCATTCTCTTTTTTTTTCATTTCTTGCTTACGGGAGACTGGAAACAGAACGACCGGGTTGCTGCGGAGGGCGCTCCTGAAATCGTAAAAAAACGCAAACCAATGCGCTAATTGCAAAGAGCAATTAGCGACCAGAGCGCCGGCTCCCGAATCGGCTGGTCGTTTGGCGCCCCCGACTAGGGTGCAATCTGCCTCGAGCAGACGACGTGACGCACTTAACGTCACAGCTCTCGACAGAGAGAGGGTTTAGACTCGCAATTCGCGGAGAAAGACGACGCCCAATCATGCTAGTTTTAGGCGCGAGAGATGGGCGACGCCTTAGTCACGGCGAGATTGGATGCTCCTTGGTCCAACCCTTTTTTTCATGCAAGCTGACTGCGGCGCTGCTCAAATACGGGCTTCTGTGAGACGTGGCGTCTTTGAAAGGGCCGAGACGGGACGTTATCATCGAATAGCATTTGGATAGAATGGCAGCATAAGAACGACGGGCCAGTCGGAATCGATTCGTATGGGACCCCCCGTTTGCCAAGGCCATCGGTAATGTCCGCAGAAGGGATTTGCACGTTACGCAAGCGAAGGGGGGCGCGGCACCGGAGAAAATACCTCATTTCCATCGCCGAGACGAGAGCGCACAAATCAACTCGATCCGGTCATCAGGATCCTCCTGAAAAGAACCGAGGGATGTTTCCTAGGAGACGGAGCTTAAATTATGGGTTTAGGTCTTTTTTTTTGGGGGGGGGGGGGAGGCTCGCATAAGTACGAGAGAAACTTCAACGCTAATGGAAGCATGGCCGTGATGATCATGACCTGAAACAGCGTTGTCGCAATGAGGAGAATCGATCGAGCCCGTTTAATGTGATTCAAAACGTAAAGTCTCTGCGAAGAGTTGGTCAAAGCAAGCGCTAAAATGAAGGAAGAACATGACGATGATATGTGGGGTTTAACGTCCCAACACCGTCTTATGATTATGAGAGACGCCGTAGAGGAGGGCTCCGGAAATTTCGGCCACCTGGGGTTCTTTTAACGTGCATCCATCTGAGCACACGGGCCTACAGCAATTTCACCTTCATCGAAAATGCAGCCGCCGCAGCCGGCATTCGATCCCGCGACCTGCGGTCAGCAGCCGAGTACCTTAGCCGCTAGACCACCCCGGCGGGGCTGAAGGAACATCGCAGCCAGAGCAGTCGTACATGTGCATTCTCTGATCAGGGCTGGGCGGTGTAACATTCAGAGAGAGGGTGACGTAAGGTTTAGCTTATTTTGTTTAACGTTCCCAAGCGATTAAGGCTACGGAAATGTCTTGTTTGAGTCCCCGTGTAATTTCGGTCACCTGGAATTTCTCGACGTGCGCTGACATCACTAGTGCACAGATATTTTGCGCTTTTCCACCATTGAAATGCGACCGTGGCGGTCACCATAGAGCCGACGTTTTTAAGGTCAGCAGCAAAGCAGATGGCCATAAGGGCAATGCTTGGAGGGTATGTGCATAACTCTGTTGCCTACCCTGCAATAAAAAGAAGGGAGGCAGAAAGGCCGGTAGGTAACGAGGAAGAGAAAACTTCTGCCTAAAACAAGCACACAAAGCACAGTTCAGCGTCAAGTTCACTTAAAAGCGGTTTGTTTTGTAGGGGTGTCTCAAAAAGCTGAAAAACACTTCCAGATGGTGCATTGAAGTCCAAGGAAGCCGAACCTGAATGTAGTTCCCAATTCTTATAATTAGGAACTTACATAAAATGATGCCAACTAAATAATAAGCGATGTTGTTGGAAGTGATTGTGATGTAAATGCGAAGAAAGAATGGTGGATGAAAAGACAACTTGCCGCCAGCAGAAACCGTACCTGCGACCTTCGCATAACGCGGCCGATGCTCTAACATCGGACTATTCATCTAACATTCGTTTGCAGTTGCGACGAAGTTCTGCGTTGCACTAAATTATACTTACAAGCAGACCTTATATGGCATTCCCGTACAACTCAGCTGCGTACATTGTACAAATAGCAAACAAAGTATAATTTCTCAATTGCGAAATGGGCACACATCACATGTAGGACGACTGACCAAATCAAAACCTTTTTAAAGCAAGACTATATTGAAACGACTATATTGACTCACTGTGCTCTCTTCTTGTCTCTAATGGACAGGAAGACGTCTGAGTGGGTGGTAGTGGTTAGAAGATGAGAAAAGGCACCTAATTTCTGCAACCCGGTCGGGAGCACGGCGCAGTGCCTTGAGTGGGTCAGAGAATAAACGGGTTGTAAGGACATTAGAGTCGAAAAGAAGAAGAAATGGTCATGGGCAGGGCGCGTAGCGCAGAGGGAAGATAACCACTCGTCATAAAGGATCACACACTGTAAATGGGTTAGGGAGAAATAGAAAATTAGGTGGGCAGATAGGATGAGGTTTGCTGGTATAACGTGGCTCCAGCAAGCACAAGACTGAGTTGACTGGCGGAACATGCATGGGAGAGGCCTTGGTCCTGCAGTTGGTGTAGTCAGTATGATGATGATGATATTGAAATGGGTATCGCGCAGATCGAATGAGCCCTGGGGCGACACGTCAGAAAGTATGCGAAGTCCCATAATCTTCGATGAGGCACATACGAGAACTGCACCCGTTTTCGCTTTTGCACTTGACGCTATGGCGCAAATTAGTACAAAACGTAACTACATTTACAGTACCTACATTCGTCCATCGCTTGAATACGCATCATCCATGTGGGATTCTGGTGGCACTACACTAACACGTGAATAGGAAGCAGTCCAGAATCGTTCAGTTCGCTTTATCTCGTCCAGTTATACCCACACGGCCATTGTTACGCTAATAAAATCTCAGCTCAACCTTCCTGAACTCACCCTTTGGCGTAAAATAGCCTGGCTTAGCCTCTTTCATAAGCTTTATTATCATAACAATAGCCTTGGCGAACATTTTGTTAAACCCCCCTCATTCACACCACCCAGAATCGATCATCCACAAAAAGTTTATGTTCCTCAATGCCGAACCACAACCCATTTGCACGCTTTTATTCCAAAAACTACATCTCATAGGAGTCTGCTCACACGATCAGCTGCCGCAATCAGCGACACATCACCTTTTATATATATATATATATATATATATATATATATATATATATATATATATATATATATATATAGTCAAGTGGATCCTCCATGAGCGGTCACAACGTGGTTTATTTCGACGTTTCGGCCTACAGTCTGGCCTTCATCAGGACGAAGAAGGCGTGGCTCTACGCCTGGTGAAGGCCGGACTCTAGGCCGAAATGTCGAAATAAACCACGTTGTGTCCGCTCACGGAGGATCTACGTCACTATATGCAACGCTACGGCTACTCAACCACCATGCCTGCCTATATACTGTCATGGGGTCGTGACGTGGCCGAAGACAGGAGACTTTGTGTTAGAATTTAACTGTTTATTTGGGCGAACCTGTGCCCGGTAAACGGAAAATCCGTTTACAGTAGCAGTCTTGGACTGATACAAAGAGCAGTTTATTAACTTTCAACTCAAAAAAACTCTTTACATCATTTTATACATACAGTGCTCGTTTAGACACCCCTCTTGAGCACTATGGGGCAAACAAACTCCATAATCCATAGAGGAAACTAGCGACACATACACAGATATCTCTCTCTCTCTCCCCCCTCTCTCTCTCTCTCTCTCTCTCTCTATATATATATATATATATATATATATATATATATATATACATATATATATATATATACAAGTTTGAGCTATACTATGCATACATTCGTAAAAAACCACACACAAATATATATAGTGGCGAACGGATCGTCGGCCATCGATCAACTACTGACAAGCGGCGAAGTGCGTCGGCATTTATACTCTTGCCATCGAATGTTCTAGCGTTATCGCTGGCGGTGGCGTAGGTTCCAGAATAATCTGTACAGTTCGCAGAGTAGGCGTGATCTTATCGAAATGATCTACTAAAGTCCGGAAGCTTCTCGAAAACTGCACACGCGTTTTGCGCTCAGAATTGTGTAGTGTTTTGGGGCGATAACAAAACTTGAGAAATGAAACATGGCTATATATATATATATATATATATATATATATATGTTTGTGTGTGTGTGCTCTTTTTTGTTTTTTTGCTGTTTCTTGGGGGGATTGTTTGCTGTTCTTTGCTTAGTTCTTGAACATGTACTACCTGCATTATCGCTACTGCTACGTTGTCTTTGTTGACGTAGTTTATATATAACGTATTTATGTATCATTCTGCCAATTATTGAAATTTCGTTCTTTTATATATTTATCAAGTGTTGTTTCGCATTTTTGACATGTAACATGCCCCTCCCCTCTGTAATGTGAAAACCCTGAGGGTATAATAAATAAATAAATAAATAAATAAATGAATAAATAAGTAAACTAATTAATATCGTCGAAGAAAATCACGCACTTTGAAAGGGTACATTTAAAAAGCCCCAAGAACGCAAATTGTTCACTGCAGTGCCTTTTGTTTCGTCCGTCACTAGTATCTTTACTCCCAGTGCTATTTTATTCAAGGATCCTAATAAAGTTCTGTTTGTCTTTCTACCACAACAAGCCCGGGCTTTACCAGCGCCGTTTAAATATCGTCAACGACATCATGGCGGACCCATTGCCTTACCTCCTGCTGTCTTGTTGCGTGTACCGGTTCATGAACGCCATAATAATAAAGGCTCTTTTTTCAATAAAGAGGGATTCAGCCACAGCAGCGGCAACCGCACGTGTCCCTGTCGAAGTACTCAATTACAACAAAGGCAGTAAGTAATGCCCCGTATACCCATTATGAAATATATATATATATATATATATATATATATATATATATATATATATATATATATATATATATATAAAGCGTGTGCGACACTTTTCTGGGTGCCACGACTCTTTGAGGAGATTATAATGATCTCCAAAGAAAATGCGTGTATTTTTTAATTACAGCACCTTCCCTGGCAACTCGATCAGGACAGATAAAAAAAAAGGATGTCAAAGAGTTGTCTCTTTTTTTGTTGTTGGTTTAGCTTGCATCGTGAAGGAAAGCAGAAACAGCGCTTGCTTTTTTCCGTCAGCATTTTATAGACCTCCATAACGAACAGGGAGGGACATCAAAGGAGTAATGGACACGCAAGAGAGTCGGGTGATTTATCAACGCCGTGCTCTTATTAAGCCACCACCCCGTCTTAGCACTGTTTCTACGCCGCGATGATAGACAGGTTTGTTGATGGATGAACACAAAAATAGAGACCACCAATTTCAACGTGCATCCTCGCCTCTTCCCACCGCAGAAATCTGTCCGTCCCAAAGAAACCGTCTACCGTAAACGGGCGTCAATTCCTGGGGGGCTTGTTTACAATCGCGATTTTTTTCTTCAGGAACCACTCTTATTTCACATTTTGTTCGCTGTCATTTCTTTTCTTCTCGTACTAGTTTAAGCAAAGAGAAGCCGGGTTCCTGTCTTTAGGCTTTTGCTAGAAACCTGCTTTCTCCAGCATTCTTCTCCTAGCAAGCACAACGTCTTCTGATAAACAACTGTTCCCTGCACCCCAAGACGCCTCGGGCAGTCAACGACACGCGTCGGCACAAAGAGCGAACACTGTCGCCGAGCGTTACATCTGAGCTAAACGGTTCGCCTTTTTCGTGTCACTGAATATTTCGTCGTTTCCTTGTTTTGTTATTCTTTCTGCAGTCTGTCTGACGTTTTTAGAACCTCTAGAAACGCTGCTTCATCGTGACTCAACCTTTTATTTTAAAGGTGTAACGCTTGTTCACGCTGAAGGCGACAAGGCGGCGTCAAGAAGGTACCACCGTTTACATAAACGTTTGCAGTTATCATTTTGTTTTTACGCGTTACATTCGCCTGGTTCTGCTGCTACCAACATCACCTTCTTTGTCGTTTTTGTTGGTTCGTTGCTCGTGTATTTGTCACAATCACGGTGGAAGAAAAATACACCACGGTTACAACGTTCCACATGAGTGACCTCTCCTCGGAGCCAATCACAGGTCGCCGAGCCACCCTCGTCAGTGGCCAATTCCGATCGATAACGCAGGTCACGAATGGCGCCTCGTTCGCAACATTGGCGAGCATCTAACTACTATAAATAATCCTCAAAAAGAATGTACAGAATAAAACAAGGCGTTTGAAAGTAACCCTTCTTTACGGAACGCCTGAACCGTGTAAGTTACTTAGCAATGGCAAAGCCAACGAGAGCATTGAGCTGATTAAAGGTCTTGTTCGAGAATACTTCGCACTGCTTTCTCTGTTAGCACGCATCCTATTCATTTCACTAAAAAAAAAGATAAATTACCGCGCTTGAAGCTGACCCTGCACTCCACTAAAATAATTTCTTTTTGTTGTTAAAAACGTAAAGACGCGTCAGTTGTTATATCACGCCAAACAGTGGCGCAGGTTTATTCACTGTCTGCTGTTTTCTTCATTACTTTTGCTTCTTCCCGCCGCAAGTGCACATTCCGGGATTTAGGATCACTTCCTCGCACTTGTAGCACTATGTATAAAGTATTCATCATCATCATTATCATGAGCAAGGCTGCGGTCATATAAGGAAAACGCGATGTTAACCACTGTCTCACATGCTTAATGTACTGCACGTATCACCTCTTCTCTTCCCCATTGTCATACCTAACACCCTTTCCCACTTTCCTGTCTGGCCAATGCAAAAGCGGGCCAGAGTGTACCAGCACTTCTAGCGCACTGTTTCTCTCGTTCTCGCCACAACAGCATCTCTTTCTTTAGTCATTGTGAAAATATGTAAATTATTCATACAAATATTATTATGTTTCTATTTCCTTTAAATTTAACATGCTTGCTAACACGGCTTCCTGTGCATTGCGAAGATTTAGAACGATTTCATTGTGTTACATTCTATGTCAGGACGGTGTGTAGACAGCTCTAACACGCGCATTAATGCACTGTGCAAAATATATTGCAGGGAAATCTCTCGAGACCGGTTAATTTGGAAAGTAAAAAAAAGTGTTCACTTTGCCACGTCTTCCTCTTGTACTGCGTAGTACAGCGGCCGAGAGTTCAGCAAAATGTTGTGCCTAGCTTCGCATATGCTCTACGATCTGCAGCTTGAGAACTGCCTGCTCGGGGCTACGGGATGCCGTACCAACACCGCAACCCCAAAGCACCTCAAACAATTAACAAACCACCGTTCAACTATCCGAAGTTGATGATATGTGGGGTTTAACGTCCCAAAACCGCATATGATTATGGAGACGCCGTAGTGGAGGGCTCCGGAAGTTTCGACTACCCGGGGTTCTTTAACGTATCTGAGCACACGGGCCTACAACATTTGTGCCTCCACCGAAAATGCAGCCGCCGCAGCCGGGATGGGATCCCGCGATCGGTGGGTCCGCGGCCGAGTACCTTAGCCACTAGACCACCACGGCGGGGAACCATTTGAGGTTGAGCGGCGGTGGTTTGCGTTCCTTAGCGTACAGCGATGACCGTGAGCAGCGTTTGTCTATATAGCGAGTACAAGGTTTGTAAATTAGGCACATTTAAAGGAGCATGCTTGTCCTTGAGTGTGGGCATAAAATCTGTAATAATGGCGTAGCCAAAGGGTAGCGCACCTGGCCCAGCCCCACCCCCCTTGATTTTTTTTGCCATGGCATACAGAGCAAAAAAAAAATGGGAGGGGGGGGGGGGGGCGCCCTTAAGATTCATTTTAAACAGTTCAAACAGTCGAACGCGATAGCAATTTCCAGTACCTAGTAAGTACTTTTAAGACTTCGTGCATGAAATCTTTTCGAACTTCCTATGCACCCACTACGTGGCCTAAACGTTATAGGCGCAGTAACATATGTGCCTTTTGAAGTGAGAGACCGGCTTTGAACCACGAAGTTGTTATGATACCCCATGGCAATATACGCTTGTGAAACGCATTGTTACGGCAACGTTTCACGTTGCATTGTGAACCATTCATACAGGACACATGTGTCAGTAAAGCATGAAAGTTACTTTCGCTGCATTTCCAAGCAGATGAAATTATCTTCGCTGTATCCAAAGCAGATACAAAAGAGCGGAACGCAGAACCCACCATTTCTTCTTGCACACATTTTATAAAAATGTCAGTTCAACTGAAAGACATTTATGATGAAGTGGGCTTGAAGCCGGACTAATGCCCCACCTTGATGAGGTTCTTGGCCTCGTCACCTTTCCTGCTGAACGCGATTTTAAGAACTCCCGCTGCTCTACTAAACTTCGTTAATCATCGATTGTTTCCTCAGTATCAGTGGCGTACCAACTCTTTCACGAGTTGGGGGGTAAGGGTCAAACATTATATATATATATATATATATATATATATATATATATATATATATATATATACATAGGTCTATGTATTGGGGTTATTATTACGATCCGTAGACCCGTAGACAGCGGGAGCTGCTACGAAGGCTGGCGAGTAGTCCTTTACGATCCATGTATCCTGTGGCTTGATATATATATATATATATATATATATATATATATATATATATATATATATATGAGACAGCGAGAATTTCATTGACGCGCTCGCACATTAATGAGCTTTTTCATGCATATATCCGTGTCAGGCAAGTAATAGTATTATACACGACGCTTTTTATGCATTACTTCACAACTTTTTGAATGAATACGATTATGTTAATGGCAGCTTCCCCAACAGTCTATATTTGTATCATTCAATGAAATTTTAATGAATAAAAGGAGCTCACAAAGAATCGAGTTTTTAATTGCGAAGCAATCCTCACAGAAACAAATGTACTTCGAGCGATTTCTGTCTACTTATCTACCTATCTGGCTAGTTAGCTCTTGGTGCTCGCTTAGTTGTCGCATCACTCTAGTATAGACCAAAATCAGCATATGGGAGCACGAGAGCATGAGAACATGTGCCTGGTCCCGACATAAATGACGTGAAACTCATGGCGTGTGCGTCATGGAACTTCCAGTTATGTGTGTCATCCAGCCATATACTACGCGCTTTGGTATGCGGGAGTGCACATTAACGTTCGAATCTACTTAAGAGCGGTGGCAACAGACGTTGGTGATTTAAACTCTACAATGTTTTAAAAATGTGGCATCGGCAGGCTTGTAATCAAGATTTCAGTAGAATCAATAGTAATCAAGATTTCAGCTACAATCCAATTCAAGCCATTCGTGTGGCAGTCATGTATTATACCACATTAGGCACGAAAGCTCTGCATAGGCAGTCCGCACCGCAAAAAGAATATATATACAAGGAAAATCGTCACAGAAAAAAATGGAGAAATATCACTATATTGTAACATTACCTCGTAACAACATAATGGAGTGATTACTGTGGTGAAGGAACACTTCGTCCTAATTCTTGGTTTCCCCAGCATGCAGCCAATAGTGATGTCGAAAGTTTTTTTTTTTTTTTGGGGGGGGGGGTCAGCCCCCCTAACTTTTTTCAGAGAGAGGGGGGGGGGGGGCTAGCGCCTTTTTTGCTCTCTGCGGCTGGTACGCCTATGTCCTTGTTGTCCCTGCGTGATTTTACTCATGTTCCATACTATCAGCGTCATTTTCTGTTCATTCTAGCACTCATTGTAATAAATATCATAAAATAAAAAAGACACGTGGCTCTGTCATAGAACTCCCGCTTGCCACCCAAATGACCCGGTTTCAATCCCCCACTCGGACCTACAATATTTATTATTTATTTTTTGCATTTTCTGATCTTTTCCGTCAAGCCTAGGATGATGATTCGCTCACAATGATGCCGATAACGACGCCGGAATTTCTGCAAGACTAACTCTTTAACGATATCGCGTTAAAATTACCATTTCAAGAAGCCCTCCCCACCCCCCCTCCTTTCAAAAAATATTACTGCCTACGCCCCTGATGTGCAAGTAACTGCGCGTCGATATTTTACGTGTCACACACGTATAATATCGATATTTTACGTGTGTCGGGTATCGTGTACGTGTATCGTTAAAATAACGATATTTTACGTGTCACACACGCGCACATGCGCGTTCACACATAAACATGCGGCGTGCAAAACATGACCTCTTTTACGCACGTGCACTCTTAGTTCATCCGCACTGTCGGATATTTTCTATTCTACTCGCTGTTAGGCCAGTGGTGCATATCTGAACTTAATATGTCATGCGTTTTCTTCGTTTGCAGTGTGGTCGTGATTTTAACGCGAAATTAATTACTTATTTCACATATCCTCGAATGTTTGCACTCTGTTGAGAGAATCATAGCACGACCGGTGCACACAACGCACAGGGTGTTGTGGCCGTGGTCTTAGTGTTGTTATTATTCGAGCGGAATTACTGTTTCACGGCCCACTTCGATTTATAAAGAACGCCGCTGCCGACGAGAAGAGTGCATCGATTCCGTGAGATGCATGTCGATTATGGCCTCGATTGCGCGGGAAGTGAAATTCCTGCCTCCGATCAATCGATTCCCCGTCTAGGTCGCCACGCTTTCGCGGCGTGTTCGGCTTCCCTTTTATGTACTCCGGAGCGGTCACGTTAGAATGCTCCCACTTGGAATTGCATTTTCCGACGAGAAATGAGGGGCATGCCCCGCGCGGGAAGTTCGTGAGTTGGGAGTGCAGCCGCTCTCGAATCGATGGCGCACCTCGTTGAATATGCGCCAGCTGCGGTTTGATATGCTGCAAAGTGCAGTGACTTATCGTTAGGATATTCTAACCATAACCTGACCTAACAAAACCTTATCTTCTAAAGTAACGTAATCTTGCTAACAAAACTTGGTGTAGCCCTCTCACCTCCTTGTTCATTCTACCGAGACAGTATAGGTCAGGACTTGAATAAGTAAGTGAATTTGACCTGGATGGCGTTGCAGCAAGCCACATAGCAAATATGAAGAGAACACCGAAATATCCAAACTCACTACCGTGTAGAAGAAACATGACACAGACAATATTATTTAGAGGCTACATTTTGCATAGGTTCGAGCCAGGCCCGTAGCTAGGGGGAGGAAAAAAGTGCCCCAAGGGCCCACCCCCTCCCCTAAATTCGGGTAGAGGTGGTGTTTTACCGAAAACAAATAAAGGAAGTATGGGTTTTTCAAGGACGTCCACATTAGATGTGGCTTGAAGATACCAAGGGACTGAAAGACCGAGATTGACCTAAGAGTCTGGCTGGCCACCTTACACGGGGGGAATAATCTGCAGGATAGAACAGGTCCGGCAACAAATACACCAATCCAATAATTAGAGACTTCTTGTGCCTGATCCGGATTTCCCGTTTGATCGCCCGTTACAAAGGGCAGGGCAACAAATATCATCGTCTTCATCATCATCATCTGTGTGAAAAATGAATATTCGGTTAATTCTAGCGGGAATAAAGTTTACAAAATTACCGAAAATGATTTTTAAGGGTTTAGTCCTATATATATCTTCTTCGTGATGACGCGACCAATTAGCACTGTTATACGAACAAAAACTTTCAAAACTTAGTTTAACAATACTGTGACATATTAAGCTACATTCGAAAATAGCTCAGGTGCTTCCTCAGATGGTCGCATAAAGATACATTTAAATGGAGATAAGAAAATCGCTTTCCATACAGTGCAATAAACAGCGCTAACCCTCACTGACATACTGCCGCGTAATTTCTTTTTCTAAACACTAATTTTCTTCTGCTGTCTGTCAATGACCACGTGGTCACAGCGCTCGCAATTCATCTCTGATTCCGAAAAATAATTCAAATCTAATCAACTTCGCGTTGATAATCATCAAGCTACTGCTGGATGATAACAGCATTCAGCAGTATATATATATATATATATATATATATATATATATATATATATATATATATATATATATATATATATATATATAAGGGAAAGAAGTGTATACCTAAGGGCTCGTTTTTCCGTATTTTGGCACAATAATAATGGGATCTAACAGACAGTAATGCCAAGGAATATACAAGGGAAGCTGGTAGGTGTTCTGTGGGGGAAGTTATTAGAACCAATGGAATATAAATAAGAAAGAAAAGTGGGTGAAAAAATTACCAGCCGTGAGCAGGCTGGTCGTTTTTTCACCCACTTTTCTTTCTTATTTATATTCCATTGGTTCTAATAACATCCCCTGTATATTCCTTGGCATTACTGTCTGTTAGGTCTCATTATATATATATATATATATATATATATATATATATATATATATATATATATATATATATATATATATATATATATATATATATATATATATATATATATATATATATATATATATATATTCTGATGACATATTATCCAATATTGCTCATAAACGATAGGGGACCAATCAGCTTTTTTAAAGAGTTCAACGTGACAGCGATATTTTGTTCCGAGTGCGTACATCAAACACTTGGTGTATGAAATCTTTTCAAACTTGTTATGCACCCACTGAATTGCCAGAAGGGTAGCATGTGTGCTTATTGTAGTGGGTGACTGGCTTTAAACGATGAAGTCGTTACGATACTCCCATGTTCCGACGCCCAATGACAATGTACGCTTGTACCACGCATTTTTCACGGCAATATTTCACGTTGCATTGTGAAGCACGTATACAGGACACGCGTTTTTTTTTTTTTAACATGAAAGTTGTTCCCAATGTCCATCCAAGCAGAGGAGGTTATTTTTATTGTTTTTTACGAGCAGAGTCATGTTAGACAGGCATGGGGAACCAACGGTGTCATCACTATCCCAGCTCGCACAAACGATACCTATTACTGCGCAGGCATAAGACTTATGAACAGCTGAAGTTTCAGCCGGACTGGTCTACATATTTCACGAAGTGTGCTGCTTAAATACCCTTGTATTTGTTTGGGATTTGTTTTATGATGTATATAGGTAAACCGCATTTATATTAAATACAATGTAAAATAGGCAAAAGCGTGGCTGTGTGATAGAACGCCCGCTTTCCACGCAAATTACTTGGATTAAACCCCCACTCATACCCGGATTTTTTATTATTTGCTTTATTTGCATTTTTCTTGATTCAGTCAGTCGCGCATAGATAATTTTTCGCTCACAACCAACGACACCGACGCCGGGATTTCTGCGAAACCAGCTCGTTAACTCTATAGCGCTAAAATTTATTATCATTATGTTCAACGCATAATAGTATTGCTTCTCGCTGAAGGCCTTGTTAGGAAATAAAAACAAATATTTGTAACGCGGTTAAAGCGATAGACTCGAAGCACGGAATAACTACAACAAAGTGTGTTTCTCGCAGACGAAGTTACATGGTGAAAAGATATTTGTTGCTGAATAGAGGCTCGTTCATCGCAAAGCAAAAGATCAGATGCCCTGATAGACGTATTCAGACGTTTCGTTCTATACAATTGCTAGAATGAATATAGAATTTTGCTAAAGCAAATTAAAAATAAGGAACAAGTAATCTACAAAAGCGACGCAAACAGATGCTTCTCACTTTACACTAAGTAGACTTCCGAGAATAAGCCCTTTCGCCTTTACTTCAGACTACACGTATGCTAGTCTCCATCAAGCAGGAAGCAGACGCCAAGATAAGCCATGGTTGTTGGGCGTCAGAGCTTTACAAGGTGCCACCTAACAAGTTTTTTTTTACACTATACATTTATTGCAGGGTTGAAAAGACTAATTCTTTACGCCAGCGAGATCATCGTGCACTTGTCCTTTTCAAAAAAATAACGAAAAGAAAGAAAACAAACCAAACGAAATGACAGAAAGAAACTTATTTTTCGAAGCACGACGCAGACCAAGCATCAAAAGCAAACGCGAGTCCTTTTGTCCTATAACAATAAGACGTCGCCACGCCACTGTACGGAGACGCGCTATAACAAAAGGTATATTCAACTACAGTCGCACAAGAACACTGGTTAACAAGGTGTTCTTCGGCGCAGAAGCCGGTTCCACTCGCGTAAATAACAGATGCCGCGGAGCGACGAAATCTCGAGGCCGTGGCGCGAAGCCGCTCCTCTGGCGCAACAAAGCGCGCGCCAGCGTGACATGAAAGCATGCGCTCACAGTCACTGCAGTCCTTTCTTTTTTCGCGAGCCACACGCCGAAGCGTATAGCGTAGCAGCAACTACACCGACGCACCTCCCTATCGCAAAGACCTGCTGTCACCATCGCCGGTTTCAAAAGCTCGCACCAGCCGCCGACACCGCAACCTCGAATGCCGCGCTGGCACGAGTTGGCACACGACTGGTGCCAGAACGCCGCACCCCAGCGCGCGTGTTTCTATGCAGCGACCGCCGGAAACAACGAGAAGCCTCTCCCAACCTACACACAAAGCAGTGACACGGCGATGGTTTCAACGTGTCAACCCGAAGGCCCGCTTTTCACCGGGGCTCCTTTTGTTTGCCGAACACCATTTGCTAGGTTCCGATTGTTCGTCGGCGCTACCAGCCGCAGCCATTTTGTTTCTCGGTGGCGTCTCTTTTTTTTTTTTTCAGAACTGCAGGTGCAGCAACGGCTGCCACCGAACGCCTTTTCTCTCCCCATATCTATTTTTCTCTCTCACTTTTTTCCACGTCACCACCCTTGGGATACGGCGCGTTTTCAACTAGCGTTACGCCCCCCCTCCCCATCGCGCGCTCCAGAACTTTTCCGGCTCCGTACGTCACAAGGTCCCTCCTTCCCCCAAGCCTCGTTTCTCAAAGCCATTTTCCTCCTCTCCGGAGCGTTTCAGATTTATAGTCTTTCCACGTCGCCGTTCCGCGCCGCTACCAAATTGCAGGAAAGCGCTGGCACACCTCTTTCCCTATTTCCCTGTCGCGCTGTTTCTGCCGCCACGTTCTTGCTTCTGCGCTCCGCAAGAAAGCAACAGAGCCCCACAAAACACGCGGCAGTAGAAACATAGCGACCGCCTATAATGTGGAACTAGATGAAGACAAGCGAAGGAAATAATAGGGTAAAATGAGGCTTACTGCAGCCACGCGGATTCGGGAACGTAAAGCAAGAAGACAACTGGGAAGAGCTCCCTCCTGCGGATTATATCTCGGTGTTGAAAGAGACTTTAATCTCACCAGCATTGCCAAGAAACGCGCAGCCTCTCTACAGCGTTCCAGAGCCCTCACATTACGTGTGTGCAGGCTGCATTCATGAACCTCCCCCCCCCCCACCCCACCCCCGTCTCCCTCTCAACCTTTGAGACGGCAGAGCCTGCCGCCACAATTGCTCCTGCGGCGATACATTATACAGCGATGCACCTAACATCCAGCGATCAGGCCTGGCACGGCACGCTCGTTCGCTTTGCGGCTCAGCGACTACCCAATCGTAACTTTCGGCTATAGCATCGCAAGATGCGCAAAGAAATTCGGAATACTTGCTACCGCTGTTGCCATCTTTCTATTCGGGATTTTGTGGATAGATCTGAGTGAAATTTCATTTATTTATTATTGCGATAGCAATTCTATGAACATTCTCGGCTGGATTTCGCCACCGGCCTCGGCGTCGATGTCATGCACCATATATGTATACGTATCTATAAATATAGAAACACAAGAAAAAAAAACCAAATACAAAAGACTCCGGCGCGCGGAATCGAACGTGGGACCTCCACGTCATGAATGCGAGGCGTTAACCACTGAGCCACCAAGGTTTTATTTACTGCCATTTTTTTCCTTATTGCACGTGTACATACAACACTTACAAACAAATACACATCAAAGAAAGGATAAACATGAACAAAGAAAATAATTAAAGAGCATCAAAATTAACCGGTCTTTTAAAATTCCTTCATCTGTAGAAGGCTTTCTACTTGATGAAGCCATTCGCGGGCACATCTTATTTAACCTTTTGTGATTTCACGAACGACCAGACCGATTGAATGAAGTATTGCCGAACCGGACTTGCATTAACATCAGCATGGCGCACCACCATTCTAGTTTGCCATATACTGTGCAGGCCCATGCAGTAACATAACTAGGTCGAAAGGTATTCCTTTTTCATTTGATACTGGAACAAATCTGATGTTATAGGCATCAAAAAGCAGATCCTTTTTAAAGTCTCTTGGCGAACATCCCAGAAAATAACTGCATCCCAGCAGTAAAGGAAAACGTGTTTGATTGTTTCCGGCTTTTTGCAGAAAAGACAATCATCGCCCCAAGGAACGAATAAGCCCTTTTCTTGCATTCATGTTTTCACAGGCAAGGTTCCAGTGTGCAATTTAAAGAAAAAGGATTGTGCTCCAGGTGATACCTTCATTTTTTTTTCATGGCTTAAGACATTATGGCCAGGGCCTACACGGTATAATGTTCTATATAGGAGAACGGAAAGAACTGTTTCTACTAGTTTTTTGTATAACTTCTTACTCGACACTGTATTAAGATATTCCAACGAAAAACGTGTTTTTAAAACGAAACATGAATCAACTACTTCTTTAATGTAACCTCTAATGCTTGCTTTCATCTGACCAGTGGCCACTACGAATTCTGGCAACCGTCTTCCAAGCCTAAGCTGTATAACAGTACGTATGAATTACTCTTGATTACTTCTGAAAAACATGAACCGATGAACTAACTGACAAAGATACAAATGACACAGACCAAGCCCACCAGAGCGAATCCGTCTGAATGAATTAGTTGTACTTGTTCGCTCTTAAGAACAACCCCACAAAAAACAGCAAATATTCGATGAAGCTTCTGTACATTCACACATAAAGAATGCTATACTTGAAGGAAATACTAGAGCTTACTGACTAAAAATATGTTACAAAAGGTCGCTCTGGCAAAAATTGATAGCTGGAAACCTTTAGGTTGTTCATCTTTTTCTCGTACACAGCTCCACTGCCTGACGCCACCAGTAGGGTTCACTGTCACAATAATATCCTAATGGCATACCTAGGTATCGTACTGAAGTAGTAGTCCATGAAATATCAGCCATAAATTCTGTAGTCACAGGCCATTCGCCGTGCAGAAACCTACGCACTTGCTTTAGTTTACCAAACTGCTACTCGTATTACAAAAAAGGTTCACGATTTTTATGGTTTCAGCGATACTTTCATAGTCTTTACCAAACACAGCTATATCATCTGCGTATGCCAGTAAGCGTACTTCCGCTTGTTGTAGTTTGTAGCCTTTTATGTTACTGCTTTTCATGACTTTTTCGCAAAATGACTCTACATCAATTGAAAATAGAAGGGAAGGACAACCTTGTCGCACAGAACGTTTCACATTAAATCGTTTCCCAAGACCTTGTTGACGATGAGCTGAGTTTTACATCAAGTATATGCCATTCGAACTGCATTCCGAATTACGCTACCAACATTGACATAATCTAACAAAAGAAAAATAATTTCGTGAGGTACTTGGTGAAATGATTTTTCTAAATCTATCTGGATCATCGCGATGTGATCAGTTGTGGCTTCGCAGCACTCCAATACACTTCGTGTCTTGTAAATGTTTGTGAATATAGTGCGCCCTTTATTTTTACATGTCTGGTGGTCGCCTACGATGTTATTAATAACTGTCTGCAGTCTCCTTGCTAACACTTTCGTCCAAATTTTATAGTCAATATTTCTCAGATTGATCGGCCTATACGACTTCACTTCACGTAACTTTACTGCATTTTCGGTTTTCAGAATTAACATAGCATGAGATAGCAGAAAAGAAGGCGGCAAAACCTAAAGCTTCGTTAAAAACCGCTGCTAGGATCGGTGCTAGTTCGTGTTTGAATTCCTTATAAAATGCGGCCGTCAACCCGTCAGGTCCTGGGGACTTTCCCAAATGGAGGGCAATGATTGCTTTTGCCACTTTCAGTTCAGAAATAAGACGTTCCAAGCTGTCTTTCCAGCAATCTTCAACTTTTGGCATTAATTTTGAAAATTTATTCTTGAATCCATCTACATTTACTTCGCTTTTATCAAATATTGTGGTGTAGTACTCACTAAAAGCATCCTATATATACCTCTGTTCACTTGTAACATTACCCAGAGAGAGAGAGATAAAGATGCAAGGAAAGGCAGGGAGGTTAACCAGGCGCACATCCGGTTTGCAACCCTGCACTGGGGAAGGGATAAAGGGGAGAAAAGAGGTTGCAGAGCGATGAGAAGGTACACACAATTACGAGCACACTCGGGGAGCACACACAGTCTAACGCGGTCGCTCAGGTTTGTTGACTTTAGGTAAATTAGCAAAGCTTTAGTTGCTTTCTGCGCAACTGGGGCAGATGCCCAAGGTCCTAGTATCTTCTGCACAAAAAATGGTCCGGGGTCAAGTTGATTCAAAACCATCCGGAGCTGGCATCGCTGTGTGTCGTAGCAAGCGCAGCTGCACAGGACGTGTTCGATCGTCTCTTCAGCTCCGCAGTAGTCGCATGTAGGAGTGTCTGCCATATCAATGCGAAAGGAGTACACCTTTGTAAATACAACACCCAAGCAAAGGCGGCATAACAGTGTCGCATCAGAGCGGGAAAGTTGTGATGGTATCTTTAGCTTGAGCGAAGGATCCAGTTCATAAAATTGACACCTTTGGAAGCTAGTAGACGACCAGAACGTGCGTGTGAGATCTCGAGCCAGCGGGTAAAGTTGTCTTGCTGCATCATTCATTGATAGAGGAATCGCGACTACACGGGTTCCTTCATGGGCTGAGCGGGCTGCATCATTGGCTAATTGATTTCCGGTAATACCGATATGTCCAAGCAGCCATTGATATATAATATCATGCCCTCGTGCTAGAGCTTCATGATGGCAATGTCTTATTTCTTGTACCAATTGGTCATGACTCCTCCTACGCATGGCAGACTGCAAACTCTGAAGCGCTGCCTTCGAATCACAGAATATGACCCATTTTCCTGGACGTTCTTGAACGAGATATTGTAAAGCAGCCCTTATAGCAGCAAGTTCTGATGCCGTAGATGTAGTCATATGCGAAGACTTAAACTTGATTGTCACTGCTACAGCCGGAATTAAAGCGGCACCTGATGAGCTGCTGGACAAGACGGACCCATCAGTGTATATCTGCGTTCGGTCTAAGTACAACTCATGCAATAATAGCAGTGTTGCTTGCTTCAATGCTACTCTGGAGTGATTGCTTTTCTTTTTGATTCCCGGAATTTCTAGACGTACTTGCGGCTGGTCGAGGCACCACAAAGGACATGCCATTCTCGCAGCTGGAGTATATCCTGATGGAATGCTGTTTAGGTGCTTGGCTATGACGTCTGAAAACGTAGCACCTGGTCTTCTGGAGGGTAGAAGGGCCAAGTGGTGGTCGGGGACACGGCTAGCATGTCGAATGTGCACTCTGAGGCAATCCACAACTCTATATGTCCTGACCGGATGGTCTTTGGCAAGCATGATTGTGGCATAAGTAGAAGCGCATCGGGGCAGTCCTAGGCAGATACGCAGTGCCTGAACCTGCAAACTCTCCAATGAATGAATATTGCATTTGCAAGTGTTAGTCAGTACCAGCAAGCTGTAGCGCAATAGACCCAGAAATAGGGCCCTGTACAGCTGTAGCATGGAGGCCAAAGAAGTTCCTCATGCTTTCCCGCACATGAATTTCATTATATGCACAATAGATAGCAGTCTCTTCTTCAAGTACGCACAATGTGGGCTCCACGAAAGACTTCTGTCGATTATTATGCCCAGTAAACGATGCGTTCGTGCATATTTGACACTCTGTCCATTGATGTAAACAGGGTATGGCGTCATTGCATGGTTTGCGTGTAAATGCCATCAACGCGCACCTCACAGTTGATATAGTTAGGCCTTGTTTCTGAAGGTAGGCTGTTGTGAGGGTTGCTGCCCGCTGTATTCGTGCACGCACCTGAGGGTGAGTAACTGCAGCACTCCAGAGGCAAATATCATCAGCGTATATGGATAGGCACACCGACTTTGGCAGAACCTTCACCAGACCAATGAGGGCAACATTGAACAATGTGGGGCTTAGAACACCTCCCTGAGGTACGCCGCAGTAGGTGTGATGTTCCGCAGTTGTACCCTCATATGTTTGCACAAAGAAACATTTGCCAGTTATATAATCTTTTATCCAATGAATGATTCGTCCACCAATGCCCATTGCTGCGAGAGAAGTGAGGATGGCATCGTGAGCTACATTATCATATGCACCCTTCACGTCAAGAAAGAGTGCCACTGATATACGCTTGCGACTTTTTTCTTGTTGAACAAATGTGGATAAGTCAAGCATACAGTCGATGGAGGAGCGGCCCCGACGAAAGCCTGCCATGCAAGAAGGGTATTTGGTGTATCGTTCCAAGTACCACTCGAGACGAAATAGAACCATTCTTTCCATCACTTTTCCGAGGCAGCTTGCGAGGGCAATCGGGCGATACGCTGTCAAGTCCAATGGTGATTTTCCCGATTTCAAAAGTGGTATTAATCGACTTATTTCCCATTCTCGGGGAACACTGCCGCTGAGCCAGGAGTTGTTGAAGCATGTTAAAAGTTCTTTTCTGGCTTTTTGTCCAAGGTGTCCCAACGCACTATAAGTAATACCATCAGGACCTGGTGATGACATGCGCTTAGAAGCGACTAAAGCACCTTCCAGTTCTTCCATGGTGAATGGAATGTCCATTTCTGGTAATCACGTCTCAGGAACGATCACGGCGTCGATGCTCTCGTTCATAATATTCCCGGCAACTCTCGTGCAAAATTCTTCAGCCACCTCGAGTTGTGTTTTTCCATGATGGAGTGCCAAAGCTTTAAAAGAGTGCCGTTGTTGCGGAGAGGAGCGAAGACCACGAACTGTTCTCCAGATATATGACAGCGGTTTATGAGGATCTAGAGATTCGTAGAATGCTTTCCAGCGTTCGCTCTCCAGCTTGTAAATGCGTCGTTGAATCTTTTTCTGGAGCCGCGTTGCTTCCCTCAGATCGTAAATTGATCTTGTGCGTCTGTATCGTCGTTCAGCACGCCTTCGTATAGCTCGTAATCTTTCCAGTTCGATGTCAAACTGTGTTATTTTAGACGAAAATGGTAATTTACATTTGGACGCTTGCATAGCTTCCGCTATGGTATTTTCCAGGCTGCAGGCGAGGCCTTCTTGGCAAGCGTCCTCAACACGCGATGTAAACATCGACCAGTCAGTGCCAATTACAACACTGGAAGAGAAATTCTTTATGATACCTTCGATCGTCACGTAGCTGGGTATGTGATCACTCCCATGAGTCTCAATATCGCAAACCCATTTAACGTTGTGAGAGAAGCACCGTGACACCAATGTCAGGTCAAGGCAACTGCCATAGGCGAGACCCCGCAGATACGGGGGGGTACCATCGTTCATGATGGAAAGGTCGTAATCGGAAGCGAATGTAACAATGTTCCGGCCCCTGGCATTCATCCTAGTGCTCCCCCAAAGCATGTGATGGGCGTTGAAGTCACCGGTGATGATCCAAGGCCCATCGGTCCTCATTAGGATGTCTTTTAATCTGTCGCAGTCAAATCGCGATGACGGAGATAGATATCCACCAATAAGCGTGAACGAAACCGCATTCTTCTTTACACGAAGACACACGTACTGATTGTCGTCATTTGAACTTATTGGGTGTGAAAGATAAGTCAAGTCTGTGCGAATGTAAACAATTACTTTGCTTCGTTCTTCGCAAGCGGCTGAACAAAAAGCTTCATAACCGGCCAATCTATAAGGCGTTGATACGTTTGGTTCACATATGACAAGTATAGGGAATTGATTGGCCCGGACAAATTGGCGAAAGTCCGAGATACGGGACTTCATGCCTCTGGCATTCCACTGAAAAATCGACGCACTTTTAACTTCAGTGCGGAAGATGAGATTTTGTTGAGCCATTGTGCTTATACGAAGTTAGCAAGAACTGGATTCAGCGCATCCAGTATTTGCAGTGCACTCTTAGCAGACGGAGATTGTATGCTGCTCAGTAGCGTGCGAATCATGGCAATTAATGATTGCACGATTGCAGTCACTTGCCTGTCTTGGTTGGAAAGATCTCGAACCGGGATCGCGGACTGGCCGTCATGAAACTCCTTCGGTTCGCTTGATGCTGCTTCCCTTTGAAGTGCAGGCCACTCTGTCGCAGTTAGGGTATGCTGACTGGCTTTGTCCTTTACAGCCTTTCCCACAGCATGTTGTCTGGGAGGCAAAGGAGGTGGTACTGATGAGGGATCTGGCAAACGTGTCGAGGAGGTAGCGGGCGTCCTTGAAGACCGACGTCGACGTGAACGACGCCTTCTGACTTTAGCTGCGGCTTCTCGATGAATCTCCTTCAAAATGGCAATTTCTTTCTGAATCCGCGGGCAGTCCTTCGATGTGGCTTCATGGGATCCATTGCAATTAGAGCATTTCTTGACAGTTGCGATGCACTTATCCGCTTCATGGGGCTCGGCGCAGCGGTGGCATACCACCGAATTCTCACAGACGCTGCTCACATGTCCAATTTTCATGCATTTACGGCACTGGAGAGGCTTTGGAATGAAAGGCCGCACAGCATGTCTGAAGTACCCCACCTTCACATGAGAGGGGAGTGATGTGCTCTTAAACGCAATCTTCACACAGCGAGACTTGCCTAGCCGGGTGATATCAACAATTGGAGTACCAGTTGTTGACTTGACAAGAAACTGTAAGTCATTATTGGAAATAGCCACATCTATGTCGTAGATCACGCCGGTTACTACATCACATCCCAAGGGAACATGAGAGCGCACCTGGTTTCCGTCCAAGTCAGTTACACTGCGCAGAACGCCCAACGCACTTGCGTGCAAAACGTCCACAGCCAGTATATTCTTTCTGGCGTTCACTCTTATGTCCGTGATCTCATTTGGCACGAGCGTTTCCAGAGACCTCGACCCAGACTGTCTGTTAAGGCGTTTCATGCTGACGGTAGGAAGTGCAGGCAGAAACAGGATGGTATAAGTGTTCGATTTCGGCGCTTCACTTACAGTTTGAATGGTTGAGGATGAGGAAGTCCTCATGTTCTTCCTCTTCGCTTTGCGGCTCAGCACAGGTTGGAAACCGTCATCTGAAAAGTCCTCACTGCTGAGATAGTAAGCATGAGTATCTTCACTGTCGCTGTCACTCGCTTGTCCCATCCGCTTCCTGGAGGCGGCCGCCGCTGACGCCGCTGGTGCCGGCAGGCGCCCGGGGTGGTCTACATTCATCCCCTCCAAGGGAGCAGCGAAAACTGATCAACAGACTTAAATTACAACTGAAATACGCCGGAGTCAACAGAAGTAGCTCCTATTCAAAACACCGTAACATTACCCATGTATTCCATCTGATGTATAGCATTCCGCTGAGCATTTCGTTTTTCGGGACCGAGCATTCTTTTGGTCGGCTTCTCTCCTGCGGTCATTTTCTCCACCCTTGCCCTTATTTGCACACCACGATACTTCTCCACGTCAATTTGTTCTAATTTTGACTTTACTGACCGTATATCATTGATGAATAAGCCTGGCATTTTGCTTTCCTCTGCTAGCAGTTTTTTTTAGAATGAAGCGTAGGGTTCTTTCTTATTCACTCTTTGCATGTTTTATTACACTTGAGCACTATATCGCTTTCCATTTATTAACCTGTTTAAATTGTTCCCATTTCACTCCACATTTTGGTCTCCGCTGTTTATGTTTACCACCGCCTCTCGAACACTGTCCATAAGTGTCTCATCTTCCAAGAGATTAGAATTAAGCTTCCACATGTCCCAGTTAAATACTGATTTACGCATGTTTCTTTCGACTATTACAAATGATACTAAGCAGTGATCACTAAATGAAACAGGGAGGACATAGTACTCACTGATAATCGAAACTAATTCCAGTGACACGTAGGCCCTATCTAGGCGCCCATGACTGGAGCTTTGAAAATGCGTATACAGTGTTGGTCTTTTACCAATACACTCTGTAACATCCTCAAGGTTTAAGTCAGACATTACATTTCTTAACGCTACTGTGCTTGAGCCGTTAAAATTGGGTGTACTTGTTTTATCACTGGCACTGATCACACAATTGAAATCTCCCATTGGGATAGCTATGCGATCGCATTCACAATAAGCACGAATTTCTGTGAATGTTGCGCACCGTTCATCAACTTTAACAGGTGCATATGAACAAATCACTCGCCAGTAAAGAGGAAAGAAGGCTAAATCACAAACAACAAACCTTCCGAACGAATAAGACGTGACATTTTGAACAGCCGCACCTAAGCTATCCCACACAAAGATCACACACCCTGGCGACCTACCAACTGCATGACTGACACTGGCACTGTAGCGTCCGGTGAAACGTTGCAGTCGGCTCTCGGTGGCTTCCAAGCTCTCCACGTTCGTTTCCTGGACTGCAATATAGTTGAAGTCTTGGTCTGTAGAGCTGGGCCTGTTTCTTTCTGGAAGCTAGTCCTCGTACGTTGAGCGTCGCTGCTTTCACGATCCCGTTCAGTGACCAGATCATCCAGGCTGAGAGCCCTGCACTTTCACTTGTCGGGCTCTCGTCGTCCGCGGTGGATCCATGTTGTTCACCTTTAGTTTGCACGGCCACAGTCACGTCTGAGCGACGACGACCATTGTCGGGCAGCATTTTGTTTCTTGCCTCCACTGACCACCTTCCACTGCACTTCCGACTTTACTTGTGTTTCGTCTACTTGAGAGGACGCTGCTGGGATGCCGATGAGTGCAGACGCGTGTACATCGAGCTCCGTATGTTCTTGTCTTTTCTGTATGGTTCAACCCTTAAATCGTCCAGAAATTGCCACAGGCGTGTAGGGGAGATGCTCCGGTATCGGTGGACTCCAGCTTCACTGAAATCGGACCATTTTTTTGTTTTTACGGCCACTTCTTCGTTCGCCCATATGGAGCCTTCGCTACCTCTAGCGTCCAGTAGAGGAGCGGCGGCGACGACGCCGGGATGGTGGTGGTGGTAAAAAACATTTATTTCAGAAAAAGTTTACTAGAGAGTGCCGACGTGGCCCATCGGTGTGCTAGAGTGGCAAGACCCTATTCCGGGACGCCAGTGGAGCTGGAAGCTGCCCGTGCGCGCTCCACCAAGGAGCGTTGTGCAGCCAAGGTAGAGCAGCCGAGCAGGTGCTCCTCCCAAGCCTCTCTAGTTGGGATAGGAAAAGGGGATGAGAAAGGGACGGGATTAACTGGGCACGATGCTATGACGTGATATGTGTCGGCGAGCACATGACAGGTCGAGCAGGTGCCATTGATTTCCGGCAAAAAGTGCCTGGCGACCGCCGGACTTATAAAGGTGTTCGTCTGCAGGCGGCGTAGCAGTGGTTCGTCCGCTTTCTCCAAACCGCGTGCGGGGTCCGGGTAGAGGCGGCGCGAAGCCCGGTAATAAGCCAAAATTTCGCGAAAGCGCGTCAGGTTGGTATTGCCAGATTCCGTCTCGGGACATGGAGGAGCAACGGTCCGGACAGGAGAAGCGCGGGCAGCGGCATTTGCCGCCTCGTTGCCGGGCAGGCCCGAGTGGCCTGGGGTCCACACTATACGAATGGCATGAGGGTTAAAGCGCCAAGAGGCTGCCTGTAGTAGGCTAGCCGCCAGCGGAGCAATGGAACCCTGAAGGTACTGAGAACAGGCCGAGCGCGAGTCCGTCAGGATGGTGCGTGAGGCAGGGTGAGAGGCGGCCAAAGCTATGGCAACCTCTTCAGCATGCGTTACTGTGTCTGCTCGAAAGGAGAGGCCATCTACGTGTTTGCCCTCTGTAATCACGGCAGCCGTGAAGTGACCCGAGGGGGAGGGACCCGAGACGTCCACGTAGAAAACACCAGGACGATCGGAGTGTCGCGTATGAAGGGCCGCGGCGCGTGCTAGTCTACGGCCAGGATGGAGGTCAGGTTTCATATTACGGGGTAGAGGTTCCACCCATAGCTTTTGACGCCAGAGCTCTGGTACCGGCTGCAGAGGGTCTTGGTCAGATATCGGGTTAAGGCCAAGTCTGTGTAGAAGACGGCGCCCTGAAGGCGTCTGCGACAGTCGATTGATTTGGTTAACGCGATGAGCTTCGCGCATCTCTGCAAAGGTGTTGTGTACCCCCAGAGCCGTGAATCGGCTGTTGGAAGTTGCAATAGGTAGGTCCAGAGCGCGTTTGTATACTGAACGAAGAAGGACGTCCAGCTGGTGCTCGTGTCGACGACGCAGGCGAAGGTAAGGCAAGGCGTAGAGGACGCGACTGGTCACAAACGCGTGGGCCAATCGGAGGGACTGAGACCCGCGGAGGCCACCGCGCTTGGTAGAAACTCGCCGTATCATGCGGCTCACCTGTTCGCTGGTGCGTCTGAGGCCTGCTATTGTGCCCTTTGGATCCAAGGACGATGTGAGGTGAAGGCCAAGAACCCGAATATTTTGCACTGACGGGACGGGCCCGGACGGAAGAAAAATTTGAGGCGGCGGTAGCGGAGAGACTGGAAGAAGAGCCGATTTAGCTGGAGAGCACTCCAGGCCGCATGAACCTGCGTAGGTGTCCACCAGAAGGGCAGCCTTTTGCAGGCGTTCTTCGATTTGCGCTAAGGAGCCGGTGTTGGTCCAGATTGTGATATCGTCCGCATATAGTGCGTGTTGTATTCCCTCGACCTCGCTTAAAAGAGAGGGGAGGTTCATCATCGCCAGGTTAAAAAGCAGAGGAGACAGAACTGCCCCTTGAGGTGTACCCCGCGTGCCTAATAAGTACGGGCCGTGTTCGGTAGAATTAAGGCGAATGAAGGCGGTGCGATGTGATAGAAAGGTGCGAATGTAGTTGAAAGTCTTCTGCCCGCAGTTTGTGGTAGACAGGTTAGTGAGTATAGTGCTGTGTTTGACGTTGTCGAACGCCCCGCGGAGATCGAGAGCGAGCACGGCTTTATCGTTATGGCGCATAGTAGTCGGCTCTATGATATCGTGTTGAAGCTGGAACAGGACGTCCTGCGCCGACAGATGCGGGCGAAAGCCAAAAATCGTGTCGGCAAAGGTGCTCCTGGCCTCCAAGTAGGCTGAAAGGCGTTCGCGAACCATGGTTTCCATGAGTTTGCCTGCGCAAAACGTAAGTGAGATGGGTCTCAGTGTCTCAATACTAACGGACTTTGCCGATTTGGGAATGAATGTCACGACCGATGTGGTCCATTCCGTTGGAAGCGGAGAACCGTCCCATATCGAATTTATAAGCTGGAGTAGCGAGAGGTGTGCTTGGTCGGGAAGATTTGCCAGGAGCGATACTGTGATTCCGTCGCGTCCAGGGGCCGTGCCCCGTCGCATTTTCGTGAGTGCAAATCGTAAATCAGAAAGCGTGTATGGGGCGTCGAGGTCGGTGTTAGGGGCGCCGGAATACGTATATGCTGGGCCTGCGGGATCAATTGTGCGGCAGATGTAGCGGTCACAAAGTTCTCGCGCGAGTTCATCCGTAGTGCCCTGAAATGCATGCAGAACACGGTGGAGCTGGCGTTGCGTTTCTCCCCTGGTGGTGGAGGGATCGAGAAGGCTTCTAAAGAGTCGCCACGCACTCTTAGAGCTCATCTGGTTTGCAGCCTTCGAACAGGTGTCTGCCCAGTTACCATCGGAAAGTTGTGCGGAGTATGCGGCCGCCTCTGCAGTGAGCGCCTCAATGCGAGCGCGAAGTTTCCGATTAAGTTTGTTGCGTTTCCAGCGCCTTATAAGCCCGCGGCGAGCGTGCCAAAGATGTAGGAGGTGTGGATCGATTGCAGGAGTCAAATTAGAGGTTGCAAAGGTGCGAGTGTTCGCTTGTTTCATATGAAGAGCGTATGATGCCCACGCTGCATATTCGGTCGAGGAGAGGCCGGCGGGGAATGGTTGCATTCTGAACTGAGTCCAATCGGTGAGACGGGCTTGGCCCCAGTGTTGGCGCATTTTCTGCCGCGGTGTGAACGAAATGCGGAGTAAAAAGTGATCGCTGCCTAGGTTTTCGCCTAAATTTTCCCATGTAGCATCGCGGATGTGACGGGTGAGGGAGAGGTCGGGGCATGTGTCTCGCGTGACCGAGTTGCCGGAACGTGTGGGTTGCGCCGGATCGGTAAGAAGCGTCAGGCTCAGCGAGGAAATGAGCTCCTTGAGCTCTCTGCCCCGGGCCTTCTCGTAGTGGTAACCCCAGTGAGGGCTGGGGGCATTAAAGTCCCCGACAATCACCAGTGGTTGTCGGGCCGCTATACGCAGTGCCCGATGGAAGAGATTCGCAAACGAAGCCCTCGCAAGGCGAGGGGGACGGTACACGTTTAAGATATGTATTGATGGTTGGCCCCTCCGCTGAGACAGCACTGATATCATGCAGTAGTCGTAAGTAAGATCCAGATCGAGGTCGATCTGTATCGCCGTGTAAGCTTTATGCACGAGGAGGCATGTGGTGGTGCCGCCTACATAGGAGCAGTATCCAGAAAGGGATGGAGCAGGGCCAGATTCTTGGAGCGCCAAGACGGCTGGCTGAGAGCCAAGTGAGCTGAGGAAAAGGGAAAGATGTGAACGCTTTCGCCTGTTCCCGAAGCCTCCAGGGTTCCACTGAATGATCTCGAATTTAGACGCAATGTTTGAACGGGACGTACGATTGGTAGCCATCGTGACTGTCCTAGGTTTTATATTTGGTCCTCCATGTCCCGCTCGGAATCCTCAGAGGCAGGGAGGGGCACGGAGGCCGGATTGTCCGACGGCGGGGTGGTGGTAGCCACCTTACGACGCCGCCGTGGAGCTGTACCCTCACTGCTCACCGAGCAGGAGCGGGAACGCGATGCCTTGGGTTGAAACTGGGTGATTGCCCAAGCTTGAATAGCCTGGGTAACCTCTACTACTATGCGTTGGACCGAGAAGCTGGTGAGGAGGTGATTAATCGAAGATTCGACGCGCGTGAGGCGTTCCTCTACGCGCGGGGTGCGCTCTTCGCTAGGGAGAGTTTGGTTAGCGGGCAAGAGAACCTGAGGTGCCCCAGGAGCCTCAAGAGCTTCTGGAGTAGATGTAGCACCGGTTCCGAGTTCTGGAGTACACATGGCTGCTTGAACCGGCGGTTTAATGGAAGTGGACTTAGCGCGAGGACTAAGCTTGGACGTAGCTGGTGTAGCCGCCTGGACAGAGGAGGCAATACCGGATGGCCTTGCAGTACACTGTTGTTGGGGTTGAAGTCGCTTATTTAAGAGTTCGAGTTGTTTAGTTAAAAGAGAATTTTGCTTTTGAAGTGCCACAACTTGCTGGCGAAGGGCCGCAAGTTCGGGAGAAGGAGGATCGACAGACGGGGGTGAGAGAGGCTTAGAAGCAGCTTTCCCTGCCCAACTGCTCACCTGAGGTACCGCCGCTGGTGCTTCGAGCGGTGGGAATGCTTGAGAGTCGGCGTGGAGTGGTGGAGCCGAATGATGCAGGTTTGTGCTGCTGTCTGGCTGTGACGAACATGAGGTGGTCCCTCGAGATGTTGAGGGCTGCTTGCGTTTCCGATATTTTCGGTATTTTGCCGTGCAGCCACTGGTCCCAGTCTCATGGGCGCCGTGGCAGAGGAGGCACTTGGGGTGGCAGTCGTGGGCATTGAGACCTGCAGGTGCGGGGGTTCCACATTTGGCACACTGGGTTGGAGCGGCGTGAGGGCACTGAGGTGGTCGATGACCGATGGTACCGCACTTGGTGCATACAGGGACCGTTTTCTTATAGGCGCGGATATACGTCGCCACGCAGTGGTAGAAGAGGAAGCGGGGTAACTTCGTGCCCTCGAAAGTCACCACCGCCGCCGCGGAATCTCCGAGTTTGCGGACCGCAAGGATAGTACCTTGAGGCCTATACAGTTCAGACTTTATCTTTTCCGGGCTTTCAGCAGGGTTTACATTGATGACGCCCTTGCATGTATCCCCTGGTGCCTTGGCGTGGCCTCGAACGGGCAGCTGCTGACCCCCACTTGCAGCTGGAAGTCCCCGAGGAGTCGCTGTGCCATAGGCAAAATGGTGGTGCTACAGACCAAGATGTTCTGTTCCCAAATTGGCCACACTTGAATTTGCGTGGTAGTCCGGTCGCCGAGGTAGCTGCGGATGGCGTCGCCCGCGCGATCGGCCGGGACAAATGTGCGTAGCTCGCAGGGAACGCGAGGTTTCAGCACTACGATGTAGTCGTCGCGAGAGAGGCGAGGAGTTTGAAGCGGGCGCCACTTGCGTTGCTTCGCTGGCTGCGAGGACGGAGCAGAGGTAGGCACACCACCGGAGGGATGGCGCGCCGGCGTTCCTTGCAAGGCTGGGGAATGGTGGCCCGCCGTGGCGTCTCGTTGTTGTTGAGACGCAGACTTCGATTTCGCTTGCTTGCGTTGCCACAGTTTCACCATGTCGTCGAGGTATTCATCTTCTGATGGCATAGTGTTTTCGGAGGATGAAATCTCCATGGACAGCATTTGGCTTGAGGTAGGATCATAGCCCGTAACCACGTTAGCGGCCGCCATCGCCGGGCTGAGAGCCCTTAGCGAGGCGGCGTTGTAGCCGGGAGTGAAGGACGTCCCTCAAGTTGTCAAAACTGGACCCACCTGGACGAAGGTGTTGTCTAGGCGAAGCGGAGAACTTGGCGGTGACGATAAATCCAAGTTTCAGGGGTACCAAGGTGGACGTCCGCAGAAATAGCAGAAAATCTACGGAGGCGATGTGGAGTGCGTCCGTCACCATCGAGCGCTCGCAGCGCCCCCCCCCCCCCCGACGCCGGGAGACGCTCGCCCGAAGACGACAACCACGGCGTTGCCGCGGTTGCTGACGGCTATGGACTCGACTGGGGAGTCGGAAACAGCGTCCGTACGACAATCCGAACCAGGTTTGGGTGAAGAAGTCATGGACTTTGCCGCGCAAAACCGGGATGAAGCAGCACTGCCTGGGAACTGCAACGCAGCGTCCACGCACGCCGACGCAGATTTTTCCGCCCCAACGGAGACCGACCGCACAGAGGGGGGATGGCAAATATCCCAATCGCTCAGAGCGAAGAAGAAACAGGCGAAGGAGCGGAAATTTCAACAAGGAGGGGACTTCTCCGCAGGCAGCAGACCTACGACGGACAACCAGCCAAAGCGCCGGGGTCGACCTACAAGACGGAGGCCCCCAGCACTACCCAAGGACGATCTGAAAGTAGTCTTCCGACCTCACCAGGGACTGCCTCTGAAGAATGTGACCACCCAAGCGATCTCCGACGCTATAGTGGAGGCTTGCCAAGGAAACGTCAGGTGGGATCAGTTTATTCTCCGCATCCGACCGGGGTCCAACATTGCGCTAGCGTCGACTCCAGACACGACCGTCACGATGGCGATGAGAGGCGTCACGTCTTTGAATATCAACGGAAGACCACACCCGGTCAACGTCTACGTTACGGCTGGTGAAGGAACCAAAAAAGGTGTTATTCACGGTATAGAGCCGCACACCCCGTCTGATACCATGAAAGCGAGCATCCGTTTTCGCACCCAGAGCGTGACGCTGGTCGACGCTCGGATGTTGGGAGACTCTCAGAGTGCCGTCTTGACTTTCTTCGGGGACATTCTACCAAGATATGTTTACTACAGAGGAGGTGAGAAGGAGTGTATTCCTTTTCGTAACACCGTCCAATTCTGCCGAGCGTGTGGGGAGGTTGGCCACCGCACCGACGTGTGTCCGCAGCCAGATTCACCCGTGTGCCATACCTGTGGAATGCGCAACCCCGAAGTAAACCATAATTGCACTCCGACATGCGCAATTTGCACGGGAAACCATATCACTGGAGACCGCAGTTGTCTGAAACGCCTCAAGACTATTCGCAAGCAAGCAGCGAAACCACCCAAAAAACCACACAAGCCAGCCCCTCGCTGGTTTCAGTCGGAGGAAGAGGAATCAGAATGGGAGTACGGACGAGGCGGGACTCGAAAGAGCCATTCCAGAACCCGCACGCCATCGAAAAACCGTGCCGTGGAGACAGGACAACCAGGACAGCGGCATCCAAAGTCGACTTCGACGCCGAGAGCAATCTCCCAGGACAATCCGAACGCGCAAGCCCTTCCGAGAAGCAAGCCACCGGGGGCGTGTCCTGCACATAGCAACCCACAGGCGGACGCGGTAAGCTATGCGCAAGCCGTATCTCCCACTACCAAACATAAACCCGTTACACCAACGATCACAGAACACCCAGAATACAAGCGGGTAGTAGCTGAAAACAGACAACTTAGAACAGAACTACAGGAGGTTAAGTCTCGAATGGCGCGCCTGGAGTCACTACTAAACCAGTCGAGCAACACACAAAGCCCGGCGAGCACACCTGTTGTCTCGCAGCCCGTTGCGCAGCCCGTGGAAACGCAACCACCACAAACACCGCCGATAGCGTTCCTAGTTCAACAAATTCAACTTGTTTTTGCCAAACTAGGCCAGATGGAACGCACCATAAGCGACTTGAGTCAGGCGCAGAATCCTCGCAAGAGATCTTGTCAGAGCCCGGGTGCCCCCACCAGACAACCTAAAGAAAGTGGAATAACAGATTCCGAGAATACCAATCATGGCTAGACACCGTAACAATAAAAAGACCGAGCAAACGGAAATATGGCAGTGGAACTGCTGCTCATTGAGAACAAAACTTGAAAATTTCAAACAATTTATTGGAGCATCTCCAATCCCTCCTGATATAATCTGCCTTCAGGAAGTAGGCAAATTTCAGATAAATCTGAGAGGGTACATAAGACATGTTAACCCAAAGTACCCACAAGTGGCGACATTTACCAAAAAAGATATAGCATTGATTGTCAGCTACGTGAGCAATGAGGCAGTGCAACACCAGATAATAACAGTGTGGCCCAAAAAACGTGGAGGACCAAAAACAGTGGGGGTCAATATATATAGCCCACCTAAGGAGAGACGAGCCGACTTTGAGATTATTATAGCACATGCGATGGGTTTATTGAAAGAGAAAGACAGGTTAGTTATCATGGGGGATTTTAATGCGCCACACAGAAATTGGGGATATAAGCAGGACAGCCCTAAAGGCAAACTCCTTGTAGACCTTGTTGAATGGTATGATGTCTGCCAACTTACACAACCAGACCTACCGACACGGGTCGGGAATAGCTTAACAAAAGACACGTCACCGGACTTAACGTTTACAAATTCTGAAGGAAACGTCTCATGGGCACACCTCGGAGAAAACTTGGGAAGCGACCACTACATTCTCGGAATAACTATTAATGCCGCCACGACAAGAAGAATGGGGAAAGCGACAATATCTGATTGGAACAAATTTAGGGAGAACGTAGGAGACCAAGGGGAAATAATAGATCTAGGCAACTGGGTGACACAGATAAAGGAGGCACACAGGAAAGTGACAAAGGAAATAGAAACAAGCGTGGAAATCCCAGCAGTCGACAAGCACCTGCTACATTTGTGGGACGCGCGGAGAAGCCTCACAAAGCGATGGCGGAAGCAAAAGCTTAATCGCAAATTGAAGATAAGGATAGCTCAGTTGTCACAGGAAGCCAATGACTACGCACGTCAACTAAATAACAGTAACTGGAGGCAATTTAGTAACTCACTTAGAGAGACGTTAGGAACCAAAAAGACCTGGCACATCCTGAGGAGTATGATCGATCCAGGGGCAACAAAAACAATGACGAACAGGGCTTTAAGAATTCTGGAGAATGAATTTAAAGGTAACGATGACGCACTTATCTACGAAGTCAAGAAATTATAAGTCGGACAAGACGCATGTGAAGTGGTACATGGCAAATATGCAGGAAAAGAACAACCAGAGTTAGACGCTCCCATAACATTTGAAGAGGTTTATGCGGCGGCCCAGTCTTTCAAAAAGAATACCGCCCCAGGACGAGACAAAATAACAAACTCTATGCTTAGAAATTTGAGTGATGCGGCCCTTCGACGAATCACGGATTTCTTTAATGAAAAGGTATGGGTAGATGGAGGAAACCTTCCAGTAGAATGGAAGGACTCAAACATCATGTTACTACCAAAACCAGGGAAACCAAGAGATATTAAGAACCTCCGACCAATCTCCCTTACCTCGTGCTTGGGTAAGCTTTTTGAAAAAACAATATTGACTAGATTGACAGACTATGTAGAGAGAGAGGGTCTGCTACCGGTGAATATGTTCGGTTTCCGACCACATGTATCGGCCCAGGATGTTTTCCTGCTGTTGCAGAATGACGTCATGAACCCAAACAGAGGTTCAAGCGACGAATTCGTACTAGCACTAGATATCAAGAAAGCATTCGATACAATATCACACAAGGTGATAATGGAAGGCTTCGAATCGATTAACTGCGGCCAACGAATATATGAGTATGTCTGGTCATTTCTGACAAGCAGGAAAGCTACCATTTCTTTAGGCTCGGTTACATCTGAAACCTTCGACTACCCAAATAGAGGCACCCCCCAGGGAGCCATGCTATCCCCGATACTATTTAATATCGGCCTGAGAAAGCTCGCATGTGAGCTGGAAAATATAAAAGGCCTAGGAGCAGCTCTTTACGCAGACGATGTCACCATACGGAAAAAGGGTGGCTCTTATGCGGACAAAAAAAAACGCCCTCCAGGAGGCAGTAGATAAAATGCAAGCTTTCGTGACAGCTGCAGGAATGCAATGCTCGCCGGAAAAAACTGAAATGGTTAGAATTAGGGCAAGATACGCAAAGAAAAAGGACTTAATACCGGTAGCAGTACTGCTGGATGGGAGACAAATCAGGGAGGCAGATGTAATACGCGTGCTTGGCATGTGGATACAAGGAAATTCGGGAACGTCACACACACTACAAAGGCTACGGGGAACCACGGCGAATGTGGCCCGGATGATCAGGCGGATAGCAAATAGCGAAATGGGACTAGAGGAGAAAGAAACCATTGCACTCGTTCATGCATTTGTGATCAGCCGGGTTACGTACGCGCTACCGTACCAGACAATGACAAACCAGGAGACAAAGCAAATAAACACAATAATAAGGAAAGCATTCAAAGCAGCATTGGGGATTCCGGAAAATGCCAAAACCGAGAGGGTAGAGAAACTGGGCATATACAATACCTTTGAGGAGTATGCGAATGCGGTGCTTTTATCTCAAAAGGAAAGGCTCAATTCAAGCTATCATGGGAGAAGAATTCTTGAAAAGATGGAATATACATTGCGACCGTTATATTGTGACGAGGAAACGGTGCTAATAGATGCGGAAAAACGCACACATTTAACTGTGGCGCCTATTCCCAGAAATATGCATCCGACGTATCACGCAGGAAGGAGGAAAGCGAGAGCAGACTCCTTACGCAAAGCATTTCAGAATAGCTCAGAAGCCGTCTTTACAGACGTAAGTAAAGCGAGCAGAGGGTCACATGTAGTGGCAATTGTAGCACAAAATCACACCACAATGGCGTCGGTTAAAACTTGTTTCACACGAGTGGCAGAGGCGGCAGCAATAGCCATAGCCATATCCAACGCAGAAATCAGGGGAGAATCAGTGGTTGTGCTCTCCGATTCACAGGCGGAATGCCGAATGTTTCTCCGAGGAACGCTACCTAAAATAGCGTATAAATTTTTAAATAAACCCATAACAGGAGACCATCACTTTATATGGTGTCCTGCTCACGAAGGTTTGGAGGGGAACGTCGTGGCAGACCGTATAGCTCGAGGCATCACCAACCGAGCGACGGCAGGCCACGACGTTGAACCTCTTTCCAATTCGCGTGACATTCTTCTCCAACAAAGGAAGCAACGAAAGGAATATGGGCTTCCACATAAGGACTTGGATAGCCAGCAAAGCAGGGATTGCAGACGCATACAAACCAATAGCTTTCCCAATTTGTACCATCTAAGTAGAATATATCCCGCAAGATATAAAGACACCTGTCCGTGGTGTTCACAAGTACCAACACTCAGCCACATAACATGGGAGTGCACCCAGAGGCCCACACACATCGACAGCCCACACATCACGAAGCAACCACACATGTTTCACATGCAGTGGGAGGCATGGCTTGCGGACGAGGACAAGCAGAGCCAAATAGCTTTGCTTGACCAGGTCCAGCGAGCCGCTCGTGCCAGCGGAGCCCTGGACTGAGGGCCCGACCAAACTGCCTGCATTTCATTTTTTTTTTCTTTGAATAAAGTTTCCTCCTCCTCCTCCTCCGTCTACTTGAGTGCCGTCGTCCAAGTCAAGACGGCGTTTTGCAGACGCCAATAGCCAATCCTTGAGCTATTCAGTTCACCACGCAAACCTTCATTTTTGTTTGTTTCGTTCACAAAAGAATACTGTGCAGCCGAGTTTAGAGGAGTCGAAGTGGCGTTGGCCTGGGACGCCGACATTTTCAGGGTGCGTTGTTTGCAGCTGCGACGCGGCTTGCTTCGCAGGCGCAGGACGCGTCTGTTCACTAGTCGTTGAGCTACCGTGTGTAGCCGCTAGATTTCCCATCTTCCGCTCGGTGTTTGCATCAAGGGCTGAAGAAAGTTTGTTACTTTTGTTCAGCACCGGCACGTCGTCCGATGTCGTTTGCTTCTGTGGTGTTGCCGGCAAAGATGCTTGTTCAGATTCCTCTTCATCCATGAGAAGTTCACTCTGTTGAGTCTCTGGTCGTCTCCCTGCAGCTCGTGCGTACGAACGGTTGCACTCGTCTTGCTCATGACCGAAAGAGTGGCATTCGCTGCACCTTGGGACTTCGCAATCGTGTCGCATGTGCCCCATGCTTCGGCACCGCAAGCACAAATGAGGTCTTCCTGGAACTACGACCAGTGCCACACTGCTGCCAATGCGCATTTTATGCGGCAGTAGATCTACAGAAACGCCGTCTCGTAGTTGCATGCGTATTACACGAGTTGTCGAATGAACTCCTTCAAAATCCTCGACTCTCCATCGGTCATCGGTCACCTCCTTGACGTCGCCGTATTCATGTAAAGCACGTCAAATAGCGCATTTTGTAACATCAAACGCTAGCCAGTGCGATTTCATCTCAACCTCTTGCCACGTCGGGTCAGTGGCGAGACATACCGGGCTTTTACTTTGAGAACGCCTGCTTCTGTCAGCGTTTACTTCGCTTGCTCGGTCTTCATGTTCAATAACCACACGTGCGACATCTGATATGCCCCGATGCCACTTTTTTTCCAATGACGCCCAAGTCTTGGAGAGGCTTCCTGAAGTCGTCGATGCGATACGGTCGGCCAATGACGTCGCAGTGTAGACCTACTGCTCGACGCATCGCTTCACTTGATGGCAGCGAAGGCAGAATAATCTTGTAGTCCTTTGGAACGAGGGGCGGCCGGCGTCGCCTGCTGTCGCTGCTCGGGACAAGCTTTCCGTCCTGCGTCTGCACCGACCGGCATCCAGAAGCAGAATGCGAGCTACCGAGTGGTACCTTCGTCAACGTTTAAACGGCAAGCTAATTATATCTACCACTTACCGCTGTTGGCGGGTATCTAGGGGGGAGGGGGGAACTATCGTGTTTTCAGCATTATAAGCAAGATGGCGCATTGAGCACGCAGCGCAGCGGCTCTCAACTCTCACGCGTACATTGGTCCGTGGAAAGGAGAAGAGTGGACGATCTCTTGCGCGTCCTTCTCTCCCGATGTGGAGGATAACGTTTTGACTGGCGTTGGGCTTGCATGGAACAATTATGTCGTAGTTAAGGGGTGCAAAAAGGTCACTGCAATCGTTGCACAGCCTCCGTTAGCAAAAAGGGTGCGCTTTGAGACACAGCGAAGTAACAACTCAGACGCTTATTCGCGTTCATCTGTACCTGTGGGTACGTTTCGTGCGTCATTTGTGCGTGAGAAACGTGGGGCACGTTTCGATCTGCGATCTATTCTGCACATGACCTTCCAATTTATTGTGATGGCATTCATTGCTTCACCTTTGCAGCAAAGCTGTTACATTATTTATTTATTTATTTATTTATTTATTTATTTATTTATTTATTTTTTTATATAATAATGCGAAGCATTTTTTAGCGAACTTCGGTGACTTGGAGCGTATCTATCTATCTGTCTAGCCGCCTAGGACTTCTAACTCTCCTGGCCGCTTCCTTAATGGTATCGATACCAAACTTGGCATGTCATGACATTACTGTATGAAAAACATATTTCAACAGTCATACCATGAAAATCATGACATGAATGCCACGATTTACATTTCATGGTGCTGCAGCTTTTGCGGTGGTTTCGTTCACAAGGCATGTATAAACTGGTATAGCATGACATTATTGCATGGCGAACACAAGCGACAGACCCTTACATGATAATCATGACATGCGTGTCATGTAACAACATGACTACATGCCACGCTCATGATGCGCTCGCGGCTGTTTCACTAGCGTCACATATGCCAAATTTGGTAGTACGGTACGTGAATGCATGTCGAAGGTATGTGACTGGTGCAAACATGATAATCATAATTAGATGCCGTGTCATGTAACAACATGACTACATGCCACGCTCATGATGCGCTGGTGGCCATTACGCTAGGTTCACTTATGCCAAATTCGGTATTACGGGACGTGAATGGATGTCGAAGGTATGACACTGGTGCAAACATGATAATCGTGAGACGCGTGTCATGTCATAACATGACAACATACCACGCTCATGGCGTGCTGGCGGGCGTTTCGCTAGCTACACATGTACTAAATTTGCTATCGCGTGACGTGAATAGACGGCACAGATAAACGACACATCAAAACACAATAATCATGACATGAAAGTCATGTACGGCATCATTTACCTCCACCTTGCAACGTTGTGCTGATTTTAAAGTGACATATCAACCTTTCCCATTCGTGCTTCACATATGATCGATACCCACTGTACGTGGAATCTGCCAACTTTTTTGTGAAGAAGTTTATTAGTCAAGGACGTTATTGTTGACAGCAGCGAGGCAGCGTGAAGAACCGTCCAGAGACCGGCAGAGCAACGAACCGAAGCATGAACCAAGTGAGCCGGGCGTTCGCGATGCTGCTCGCTGTAGGCGCGTCTTCTTCACAATCGCCCCCGCTGAAAAAGAAGCTATCCTGGCGACCTAAGAAGTTTAAGACAGAGGGTCATAATAGATTCAGAGGCGGAAAACATGGACGATGTCACGTGCACCTCGGCACATGTCATGCGATTGCGAAACTGCCTCGATAAGAAAATTAACCGAAGAAGTTTTCTTCGAAACGGTGTGAGGCCCCACATGCCGGGTAAGAAGCTTCGAGGGTGAAGCCTCGATTTATTTGACAATACATGACTGTCGGGGTGCAGGAGACGAAAAGCGGCATCATGAGTCACCTGACTTGGCTTTTAGCACCACACTGTAAATTCTTCACACAAAGCAACTGTATTGGCAAAAAGAAAACAGAAACACAAGCACTCAATGACACTACGTAGAACAAGGAGACAGCCTATACAAAATAAAGAATGAAAAAAGGCTTCCAAAATGGGTTAGAATACATACCCGTATCATTCCAAAGCAAAGAAAGAAAAAAATATATAAAGAGAACAATTTTAGTGAGGACACCAGTGTTTCACATGGGAGCAAAAATACAGGCTTTTGTACATGAATAGACACATGAGTGGGTACATATATATAATACTTATATTACTAAGTGCACTCGAGCTTCAATAAATAAATGTGCTCTAAGAAGTACATATTCGACATCTTTCTGAAAGACTATACATGGAAGTAGCATGCAGTAGCAAAGTTAGTACTTGATGATGACTCTTTAGTAGATTAGGGTTTGTCATTTTAAAGGTCGCTGACCATAGTTTGTTCTAGTTCTTAGATTCAAAAAAGTATAACGTCTCTCCTAGTACGAAAACTCCTGTTTACGAATTTCCCAACGCAGGCTTTCATCGGCTACTTCTAGCCTTTGTTTTGGATTACTAATTATTGATTTCTCTTAATTGAATGAGTGTCACGTTCACTGTATATAAGGCCAAATTATTATGGGCTTCAATGTGCATTGTGATCTTGACGCAATAATGTTAACAATGTTGGTGTCCGCGTCGCCAGCAATGTCCTTGAGCAAAAAATCCGCAGAGAGAGAGTCCACGTTCGAGTCGAGCGCAAACCTGCCTTGGCCACAGATGTCAAAAGCGTCAGGGGCGACTCACCAGGCAGACCACATGACCGCAGACCGGGCTATTATTCACTCATACAACGCGCTACCTGGGTGGGTATTCTGGATTTTAAACCATAGCTCTAGTCACAACGCAGCTATTAAATGCAAAGCATTTCTTATTTATTTGCACACTTCAAGGACTTCTGGAGTCTATCTATCTACCAATATATATATATATATATATATATATATATATATATATATATATATATATATATATATATATATATATATATATATTGAAGGGAAGGCACGACAGGTCCGGGTATTTTCTATATTGAATGAACTTGCAGATAGCACATTTGAAAAGGAAATTTTCTTCACTAACGTTTCGGCCGTGGCGCGGCCGAAACGTTAGTAAAGACAATTTCCTTTTCAAATGTGCTATCTCCAAGTTCATTCAATATATATATATATATATATATATATATATATATATATATATATATATATATATATATATATATCATCAGCCTGACTACGTCCACTGCAGTACAAAGGGCTCTCCCATGTTCAGCCAGTTAACCCGGTCCTATGCTTGCTGCTGCCAATTTATACCCGCAAACTTCTTAATCTCATCTGCCCACCTAACCTTTTGTCTCCCCCTAACCCGCTTCCCTTCTCTGGGAATCCAGTTAGTTACCCTTAATTGCCAGCGGTTATCTTGTCTACGTGCTACATGCCCGGTCCATGTCCATTTCCTGTTCTTTATTTCAGCTATGATATCCTTAACTCCCGTTTGTCCCCTAATGCACTCGGCTCTCTTCATGTCTCTCAAGGCTACACCTACCATTTTTCTTTCTATTGCTCGCTGCGTCGTCTTCAATTTATGCTGAACCCTTTTTGTAAGTCTCCAGGTTTCTGCTCCATAGCTAAGTACCGGCAAGATAATGCTGTTATATACCTTCCTCTTGAGGGATAGTGGCAATCTACCTGTCATAATTTGAGAGTGCTTGCCGAATGGGCTCCATCACATTCTTATTCTTCTAGTTACTTCAATCTCGTGGTTCTGCTCTGCGGTTATTACCTGCCCTAAGTAGACATAGTCTTTTACAACTTGAAGTGCACTATTACCTATATCGAAGCGCTGCTCTTTTCCCAGGTTGTTGTACATTACTTTCGTTTTCTGCAGATTAATTTTAAGACCCACCTTTCTGCTCTCCTTGTCTAACTCCGTAATCATGAGTTGCGATTCGTCCCCTGAGTAACTCAGCAATGCAATGTCATCGGCGAAGCGCAGGTTACTAAGGTACTCTCCATTAACTCTTATCCCTAACTGTTCCCATTCTAGGCTTCTGAAAACCTCCTGTAAGCACGCGGTAAATAGCATTGGGGAGATTGTGTCCCCCTGCCTTACACCCTTCTTGATTGGTATTCTGTTGCTTTCTTTATGAAGCACTATGGTAGCAGTTGATCCCCTGTAGATTTCTTTCAGAATGTTTACATATACTTCATCTACGCCCTGATTCCACAGTGTCTGCATGACGGCTGATATTTCTACTGAATCAAACGCCTTCTCGTAATCTATGAAGGCTATGTATAGTGGTTGGTTATATTCTGAGCATTTCTCTATTACTTGATTGATAGTATGAATGTGGTCAATTGTTGAGTAGCCTGTTCGAAATCCTGCTTGTTCCTTTGGCTGATTGAATTCTAATGTTTTCTCTACTCTGTTAGCAATTACCTTTGTAAATAGCTTGTATACTACAGAGAGCAAGCTGATCGGCCGGTAATTCTTCAAGTCCTTGTCATCCCCTTTCTTATGTATTAAGATGATGTTAGCGTTCTTCCAAGACTCTGGTACTCTTCCCGTCAGGAGACACCTCGTAAACAGGGTGGCTAGATTTCTTAACATAATCTGTCCTCCATCTTTCAGAAGATCTGATGTTACCTGACCCTAACCAGCAGCTTTGCCTCTTTGCATGCTCTCCAAAGCTTTTCTGACTTCTTCTACCATTACTGGTGGGGTGTCATCTGGGTTACTGCTAGTTCTTATAGTATTAAGTTCGTGGTTGTCTCGGCTACTGTACAGATCTCTGTAAAACTCCTCCGCTATTTTAACTATCCTAATCATATTGGTAGTTATCTTGCCTTATTTGTCCCTTAGTGCATACATCCGACTTTTGCCTATATCCCAAGTTTCCTCTTCACTGCTTTGACTCTTCTTCTGTTTTTCAGAGCGTGTTCAATTCTCACCATGTTATACCTTCTTACATCGCATACCTTACGCCTATTAATCAACTTCGAAAGCTATGCCAGTTCTATTTTGTCTGTTGTACTTGAGACTTTCATGATTTGACGCTTCTTAATTAGATTCTTCGTTTCCTGGGAAAGCTTGCCAGTTCCCTGTCTAATTACCCTGCCTCGAACTTCCACTGCACACTCCGTAATGATACTCGTCAGATTAGCATTCATTGTATGTACGCTAAGGTTGGTTTCGTCACTAAGAGCCGAGTACCTGTTCTGAAGCGACTCTCTCAATTCCTGTACTTTCCCTCTCAGTGCTAGCTCATTGATTGGCTTCTTGCGTATCAGTTTCTGTCGTTCCTTCTTCAAGTCTAGGCGAATTCGAGACCGTACCATTCTATGGTCACTGCATCGTACCTTGCCAACCACTTCCACATCCTGCACGATTCCTGGGTGTGCACTCTTCATAAAAACTATTTCGTTCTTATTTTCGCCATTAGGGCTCCTCCATGTCCACTTGCGGTTTACTCGTTTTCAGTAGAAGGTATTCAAAATTCGTAAATTATTGCATTCTGCGAATTCTACAAGTAGCTCTCCTCTGGCGTTTCTAGTACCGATGCCATAATCTCCTACTGCCTGGTCTCCAGCCTGCTTCTTCCCTACCTTTGCATTAAAGTCGCCCATCACTATAGTATACTGTGTTTTTACCTTACTCATTGCCAATTCCACGTCTTCATAGAAGCTTTCAACTGAAGCGTCATCATGGCTGGATGTAGGCGCGTAAGCCTGTACCACCTTCATCTTGTATCTTTTATTCAGTTTAATTACGATACCTACCACCCTTTCATTATAGCTATAGTATTCCTCTATGTTGCCAGCTATGTTTCTGTGAGTTAGGAACCCCATTCCCAGTTCTCTTCTGTCTGCCAAGCCCCGATAGCAAAGGACGTGCCACTTTCTGTAGCACCGCATAGGCCTCATCTGTCCTCCTAACCTCACTGAGCCCTATTATATCCCATTTAACACCCTCTAGCTCCTCGAATAGTACAGCTAGACTTCCCACACTAGATAAGGTTCTAGCGTTAAACGTTGCCAAGTTCAGGTTCCAATGGCGGCCTGTCCGGATCCAGAGATTCTTAGCACCCTCTGCTGCGTTGCAGACCTGACCGCCGCCGTGGTCAGTTGCTTCGCAACTGCTGGGGACTGAGGGCCGCGAGTTATTTGACGTATGCATGTGGGAGGTAGTGGCCAGATACTGCACCATGGTGGCCAATCCTTCTCTGGTGAGGGAGTGCGTTCCCGGCGGGGGTTGCCGGTGAGGCCGCACCCCAGGCCTCGTAATGCAGTTCCATCACCACGCGGATTTTTTTTATCCGGTTGGGAACTGCGCGGCACCGGGATTTGAACCACGGACCTTTTGCATGCGAGGCGGATGCTCTAACCACTACGCCATCGCCGCAATACTCAATACTACGCTACTATACTCAATACTACTATATATATATATATATATATATATATATATATATATATATATATATATATATATATATATATATATATATATATATATATATATATATATATATATATATATATATATATATATATATATATATAATGTAACGCGGACTGAAAGAGCGAGGAAGAAGAAGAGATCGGACGCGCTCGAGCGATGGTGATTCGGCAGTGACGGTAGAGCGCTGACATTTTTCATTGTAAATAAACCCATCACATCCGTAAAAGCTTTGGTGGAGGTGCGGGGTAAAATCTGCAGTTTCTGTGCGTGGTCGGTTTTCGACGTGACGCTCTCGCATCCAGTAGGGAGGTGGTTCGGGGCACGCGGCGAACGAGCATTGGTGGTGAACGTCACCTGCTTGAAGTCCTACGAGCTCTTCTCGAACTACCCGACGTACGAGGTAGGAAATGTCTTCGCAGGTGGCGACGTCCATACTTGCGACAGTGGGAACATTGTCCAAGCGCCCGAACTTGGGTAAAATTCTTCGGGTTTTCAACGCCTCGAATGTGCGACACTGCTGCCTGAAAATCGAAGGAGTGTTCAAGTTTTCTTTTGTTATCAAAAAATTGTACACGTCCTCGGCGATGCCTTTCAACAAATGACCGACTTTGTCTTCGTCAGACATATTTGCGTTGACAATTCCGCAAAGCTTCAACACTTCTTCAATGTAGGTTGTGCACGTCTCGCCGGGCAACTGAGCCCTACGTGACAGCGTTTGCTCAGCTTTCTTTTTCATGGAACTCGTGTCCCCAAAGCAGGCCTTCAGTTCCTTAACAAATATATCCCAAGTGGGGAGGACATGTTCATGGTTCTCAAACCAAAGCAAGGCTGTCCCGGCAAGGAAGAATACTACGTTCACGAGCTTCGCCGGTGCGCCCCATTCGTAGTAGCGGCTCACTCTCTCGAAGTGTTTTAGCCAAGCGTCCACGTCTTCGTCAGTTTTACCTGAGAAAATTCGTGGCTCAGGTGCCCAGTAGTCTGGTTGTCGAGGTCGACGGCCACCTTGTGCCGTGTCGGTGGCACTGGTGGGTGCAGCTGCGTAGGACGTCGATGGGATTGCTGTGTCGTCGTTCATGCTGATGTTGTCCGGAGGTAGGCCAGCTAAGCGTCTGCTTCTTCGAAGAACTTCTGCTGCGGGGTCCAGGATGGCAAGTTACCCAGCACCGCTCCACCAAAGCTGTTACGGATGTGATGGGTTTATTTACAATGAAAAATGTCAGCGCTCTACCGTCACTGCCGAATCACCATCGCTCGAGCGCGTCCGATCTCTTCTTCTTCCTCGCTCTTTCAGTCCGCGTTACATTTCAGACTGCGCCCAACTACTCAGCCGAGATTAAACGTATGATCAACAAGTCGTTGCCTTCTTCCGAGCAGAATGTCCTTGAGGAGGTACTTACACGCTACGCGGGAGTCTTTGATTTCGCTCAAAACAAGCGTTGTTCCATGTTGCCCGAATCCCGTATGCACCACCGCATCAACACGGGAGATGCTACACCGATACGCCAGAAACCCTATCGCGTATCCCCGTCAGAGAGGCAAGTGATCGCCGATCAGGTCAACGACATGCTGCAGAAAGGCGTTATTCAAAAGTCAAGCAGTCCCTGGGCAGCTCCTGTTATATTGGTAAAAAAGAAAGACAACTCTTGGCGATTCTGTGTAGACTACCGCCGTCTCAACGCCGTCACAAAGAAAGACGTGTATCCGCTACCACGCATCGACGATGCTGTTGATTATCTGCACTCGGCCGCATACTTTTCGTCTGTCGACCTAAGGTCTGGATACTGGCAAATACCGATGCATCCGTCTGACAAAGAGAAGACTGCTTTTGTCACGCCTGATGAATTATTTGAATTCAACGTTATGCCGTTTGGCTTATGCAATGCCCCAGCTACCTTCGAGCGATTCGTGGACTCCATCCTTCGCGGTCTCAAATGGGAGATATGTATGTGTTATCTCGATGATGTAATTATTTTTGGCAAGACATTCCACGAACACAACCATCGGCTTAGCGTTGTTCTAGACTGCGTCAAACAAGCTGGTCTCGTTTTAAACGCAAAGAAGTGTCATTATGGTGAGCGTCAAGCCCTTGTGCTTGGATATCTAGTTCACAAGGACGGTATACGACCAGACCCGCACAAAATCAGTGCTGTCCGAGACTTCAAGCAACCGACGTCTTTGAAGGATCTCCGTAGCTTCGTGGGCCTGTGTACTTATTTTCGTCGGTTTATCAAAGACTTCGCCCAGCTTGCTCATCCCCTGACAGAGTTGCTCCGCAAAAACACTCCATTTCGATGGACCATTGAGTGTGAGGCTGCTTTCGAGCAGCTGAAGTATTTGCTTACTTCCGGGCCCCTCTTGCGCCATTTCGACCAGGAGGCACTCACGGAACTGCATACAGATGCTAGTGGTATCGGAGTTGGTGCCGTGCTAGTTCAATATCACAATAGCCGGCAGCACGTCGTGGCGTATACAAGTCGTACTTTGACTAAGGCGGAGAGGAATTATACGGTCACCGAACTGGAATGTCTTGCAGTTGTTTTCGCCGTCCAAAAGTTCAGACCTTATTTGTACGGCCGGCAGTTCAAGATCGTCACAGATCATCATTCGCTTTGTTGACTTGTCGGACTACGTGACCCAGCTGGTCGGTTGGCTCGCTGGGCCTTACGGCTTCAAGAATATAATTATTCTGTGACCTACAAGAGCGGTCGATGTCACGCAGATGCCGACTGCTTATCTCGTCTTCCATCTCCAACTGTGGATGCTGATGATGATGATTTTGACAACTACCTAGCCGCAATCTCCTCCAACTTCCCAAATTTGGATGTCTTTCGTCACGAACAACAGCGTGACCCTTCGCTGAAACCAATGATTGATGTGGCTCGTAGCTCTAAACGCGCCACGCCATTCGTGATTCATGACGCCCTACTATATCGCAAGAATTACTCCAGCCATGGTTCCACACTACTACTAGTCGTGCCAGAATGCCTGCGTCTTGCGGTATTCCCAGCCATGCACGATGACATCACGTCTGGGCACCTTGGATTTGCCCGAACGCTTCACCGTATCCGACAACGTTTTTACTGGCCTCGACTCTGGAAGACCACCAAACACTACTTCGCAAGTTGTGATGTCTGCCAATGCCACAAACAACCTACCACACCATCGGCCAGCCCACTGCAGCCGGTTAAGCCACCGACATCACCATTCGAAAAAGTCGGCATAGATTTACTGGGCCCTTTCCCCAAGTCTACCACCGGCCGCCGCTGGATTATTGTGTGCGTAGATTACCTGACGCGGTATACTGAAACGATGGCGGTTGCTTCAGCCACATCATCTGATGTGTCATGGTTTCTTCTACACTCGATCATACTTCGTCAAGGGGCCCCTCGTGTGGTGATAAGTGATCGCGGCCGTCAGTTTACCGCTGACGTTGTCGAAGAGTTGCTACGGCTTTGTGGGTGTCAGTATCGCCATTCCACGCCATACCACCCTCAGACCAACGACCTCACTGAGCGCACCAATCGTACCATCATCAACATGCTTTCAATGTACGTCGCAGCGGATCACAAGAACTGGGATGCCGTATTACCTTTTGTTACATACGCCTTTAATACCGCGAAGCACGAAGTCACAGGTTATACGCCTTTCTTTCTTCTCTATGCTCGTCATCCGCAAAGTTTCCTTGACACCATACTTCCATTTTCGACGAACGAAAACGCCAGTGTGGCGCAGACTTTGTGTCGCGCCGAAGAAGCTCGTCGACTTGCTCGGCTCCGAACTCTTTCCGCCCACGCTCGCGCAAAAGACCGTTACGACGCAAAACACCCGCCCGTGATTTTCGCTACAGGTGATTTGGTCTGGCTGTGGACGCCTGTTCGAAAAAAGGGACTTTGCCAGAAGTTTCTTTCTAAGTACTCAGGACCGTTTGTCATTACTCAGTGCTTAAGTGACATCACTTACGCTGTCGCTAGAGTGACAGCCCAGAACCGGCGTTCGCGCAAGACGCAAATTGTGCACATTGCCCGATTGAAGCCCTACAACAACCGATCGCTTCTACTCGCTCGGTGAGCTTCGTCTGGCCCGGAGGGAAATGTAACGCGGACTGAAAGAGCGAGGAGGAAGAAGAGATCGGACGCGCTCGAGCGATGGTGATTCGGCAGTGACGGTAGAGCGCTGACATTTTTCATTGTAAATAAACCCATCACATCCGTAACAATATATATATATATATATATATATATATATATATATATATATATATATATATATATATATATATATATATATATATATATATATATATATATATATATATATATATATATATATATATATAGTACTCAATACTATATATATACTGTATATATATAGGAGAAAGAAGTGTATACCTAAGGGCCCGTTTTTCCGTGTTTTAACACAATATCAATGAGATCTAACAGACAGTAATGCCAAGAAATGTACAGGGGAAGTTATTAGAACCAATGGAATGTAAATAAGAAGAAAGAAAAGTGGATGAAGAAATAACCAGCCGTGAGCAGAAATCGAACCTACGACCTTCGAATAACGCGTTCGATGCTCTAACCGTAGGTTAGAGCATCGAAGGTTCGTAGCATAACGCCTTTCGACATCATATATATATATATATATATATATATATATATATATATATATATATATATATATATATATATATATATATATATATATATATATATATATATATATATATATATATATATATATATATATAACACATGACAAGCGAGTATGGCTTGGTCACTTTTTTTGTTAAATTCCTAGCCAAGACTAGCGTTTTTATGGGTTCACTGTGAGCCGATCTAGCGGCAGACGCCGCAAGAATCGACGCGAAACCTATGGCCGCGGATTAGGACCTTTCACCTGTGAGTATGCTCAGTGTGAAAGAGCCTTTAGAGGCGAAGCTCGAACGCCCTTATTTTTTTTTACGGTTGCGAACGCGTTCTTTTCTGGATGCCGATGTGTCTCACGGCACCATTAGTAATCTACTATACAGCGAATACAGCCAGCGTGCGGGTTAGCCCTCTCACAGTCAAGTGATACCAACGTTTCTACAAACGTTGAGTGATATGGTCGGTCGACGGATATTAACCAAAGGAGCCGACTCGACCAACGCCTCCTCTAGAAGATGCCTGCCGCATGAGAAGAAAAACGGCTGCCACACCCTTTCCCTCCTTTATTTTAGAATGCTCTCGGTCGCTAGCGTCACCTGTGGCGGACGGTGCAACAACGCAACACTTTGCATAGCCTCCGAAATAGCGGTGTACAGTTGCAGGTCTCGAACAACTCTCGACTGACGCGCCCCTATGGGCCGCAGATGAAAAGCGCCTAGCTGGTACCGCCCGTCGCCGTGATGATGGATGGATGGATGGATGGATATGGCTGTACCCTTTAGATCGGGCGGTGGCTAGCGCCACCAAGCCGTAATACTTAATGAACTCAAAACTATATTTGTTTATTTATTCCTTAAAAAGTGAGTTTGAGGATTCGTACTGTGCAGTGAAGAGTTTAATTTTCACTCGTGCCTTGACTTGAGCCACCAATAAGATAACCTCCGTCTAGTTAAGTCTACTTGCTTAAAGTCTATTTTGCCCTCCCGGTCCCTAAACCCCAGTGCTTTGAAAACTCCGCGCCATCATCCTGAACTATAGGGTGAAGCCCTTTACAGAACATTATGAAGTGTTCGGCAGTTTCTTCTTCCTCTCCACACGCACTGAATACTGTGTCTACCCCTTCGTATTTGGCCCGATATGTCTTGGTTCGCAGTACTCCCGTCCTTGCCTCAAACAGTAGAGAACTATCCCGAGTATTATCATAGATCCTTTCCTTGGCAATTTCCTGCTTAAAAGTTCGATAGATCTCTAGTGAGGACTTCTTAATCATGCCCATTTTCCACATGTCAGTCTCCGTTTCCTTCACTTTCTTCTTAACCGATAGTTCTTTTTGGTTTGGCCACCTGCTGTTTTCTAAGTATTTACCAGTCAACTTCCTGGTTCGCTTCCTCCATTTTGTATCGACATTCTTCATGTACAAGTAGCTGGATACCTTCCTAGCCCAACGCTCCTCCTTCATTTCTCTCAATCGCTTCTCAAATTTTATCTTGCTGCTAGCTTCCCTGCCCTCAAATGATGTCCATCCCATATCACCTTGTACTCCCTGATTTGGTGTATTCCCGTGAGCTCCTAAAGCAAGCCTACCTATTCCACGTTGCTTAATTTCTAATCTTGCTTGAACTTCTGATCTCATGCACAAGACCGCATTTCCGAACGTCAGCCCAGGAACCATGACCCCTTTCCATATTCCTCTCACAACATCATACCTATTGTAATTCCACAGTGCCCTATTTTTCATCACTGCTGCATTCCTGTTACCTTTAGTCGTCACGTATATTTCGTGTTCCCTCAGGTACTCGGTCCCATTGCTTATCCATACGCCCAGATATTTGTATTTATCTGTTATCTCTAGCGTGACGTCCTGTATCCTAAGCTCACTACCTTCGTTGTCATTGAAAATCATGACTGCTGATTTTTCCTTACTGAATCTAAAATCTAACCTATCTCCCTCATTACCGCAGATGTCCATCAATCTCTGCAAATCTTCCTTGTTGTTGGCCATTAGCACTATATCATCTGCGTACATTAATGCTGGTAGCGCCTGATCAATAAGTTTTCTTTGTTTGACTAAAGAGAGGTTGAAGCCTAGCCCACTTCCCTCTAATTTTGCCTCTAATCCTTGTAGGTACATCATGAATAATAAGGGTGACAGGGGGCACCCCTGCCTAAGCCCCAATTTTACCTCTGCAGGCTTGGATACCTGTTTTCCCACTTTATAACTACCTTGTTACCTTTACAGATACCTTTTAAAAGATTAGTGACTACATGTTCCACGCCTAGTGTGTCCAGTATTCCCCACAATTCCTCTTGAACCACGCTATCGTACGCTCCCTTGATATCCAAGAATGCTAGCCACAGGGGCCTGTGTTCCTTTTCTGCTACTTCGATGCACTGCGTCAGTGAGAACAGATTGTCTTCCAACCTCCTGCGTTTCCGAAACCCATTCTGCAGTTCCCCCAGCACCCCCTCATCTTCTATCCATGTCTGCAGTCTTTCCTTTATAATCTGCATCGCCAGCCTGTAGACCACTGATGTCACTGTTATAGGACGGTAGTTGTTTATGTCAGCTTTGTCCCCCTTTCCTTTATAAATCATGCTCATCCTGCTAAGTTTCCATCCATCGGGAACTTCACCATCGATTATTATTTTGCTCACTGCCTCTCTCAAAGCCTGCTTAGACTTCGGACCTAATGTCTTTATCAGCCTAATTGAAATGCCATCTGGGCCTGTTGATGTACTACTAGCAACCCTTTTCTCAGCCCTTTCCCACTCTCGTTGTGAAAATGGATCCATTGCACCACTTGATTCGTCCTTGTCTATTGTGGTGCATAAAGTACTTCTTTGTTGAAATTTTTCTGTCAACCTTGCTCTTATATATTCAATAGCTTCGTCCCCTTCTAGCCTGGCACCTTGGGCTGTAGTTATAAAACTCTGCTCTAGGCTCGTCTCATTTCTTAGGGAGTTTAGATGGTTCCAAAATTTCGCAGCTGCCTTTCTATCTTTTTTATGTACTTCTGCCAGCCACTGAGCTCCCTTTCTTCTAATCTTTTCATTGATCAGAAGGGATGCAGCCCTTCTACAGCTTAGAAAGGTTTCCCATTTTATTTCAACATCATCTGTCGGTTGACCCCGCTGCTTAGCATGTCTGTGTTCCCTAGAGGCTTCCTGACGTTTTGCTATGGCTCTCTTAACTTCCTCATCCCACCAACTTTTGGGTTTGTGTCTTCTTTTCCGGGGTGACTTGTTACGCGTCTTAGCAAGCTCTAGCTCAAAGAGTCTAATTAGATTCATGTATGTCCACACTGTCTTATTATCCTCTGTGATTACTTTCTCAATTTGTTTAGTGGCTATTTCAATTTGCCTTTCTGAATAAAAATTTTCCTGCAGTTGCTCATCTTGTCTCCTTCCCACTTTCACTGCTCTTCGAAAACTTAGCTTGATACGTTTGTGATCACTACCCAGACTTCTGGAGCCACCTTCATCTATGTGCATTCCCCTGAGCTCATCATACATCCTATGTGACATCAGTGCATAATCTATCGTCGACTGCAGCCTTCCTACCTCCCATGTTATTTGCCCTTCACACTTCTCGGTACTGTTGCAAATGATCAAATCAAGCCTTTCCCCCATATCCATGATCATTTTGCCTGTCGGGTCGGTATACCCATCTATATCTTCTATGTGCGCATTCATGTCTCCTAGCATAATCATCTCGCACTCTCCTCCTAACTCCTGAATGTCCTTTGATATACACTCTACCATTGCCTGGTTTTCCTCTCTGGCCTTTGCTCCCGTCCACAAGTACACGAAACCAAGGAGTGTCATTTGACCTGCCACTTTCCCTTTTAGCCCTAAATGTTCCTTGCACTCCTGCTTGACCCTTTGCCAGTCTGTACTTTTATGAATGAATGCCCCAATACCACTCCCCTTTCTGCTGCCTTCTGTTCTATTACAATATTCCCAGGCGTAGTCCGGATTGTTCCGAGGTTGTTCCATGTCCCTGAGATGTGTTTCTACAAAACCGTATACCATCGGCCTCTCTTCCTTTAGCTGTTCTTCTATCTCTTCCCACTTCAGCCTGTTCCTACCACCCTACATGTTAATATACCCTATGTCTGAATGGGCTCGGCGCTCGTGGCTACGTCTATTTATGCCCGGACTCTACCTATCTTAGACATTGGTGCCACTTTGGAATCGTATCTGTCCATAACACCTGTCGAAGAGTCTCCCTGGTTGTTTTCCTCGTTACTAGCTATCCTGCACCCCGAAGGGCTCGCTTGCCCCCCAAAAAAGCTACTGCGCGTCCTGCAAGTCGCCAACCCACCTCATGACCTAGTCGCCCATCGAAGTGAATTCTGTCTCGTTTAAAACCACCCCACCTATGCACCTCTCTGTTTATTTCCACCACATCAAAGCCTTTCTCTCGACTCATCCGCCATATCTCTTGGTTTGCGTTGACAACCGCTCTTTGCAGGTTGCTATCACGCACCGGTACCTCCGGTATCATGCATATCACTACCCGTACCTTAGGAGAAGTGGCGCGCATGTCACCGACGCCTTTCGCCAGTGTGGCTGCTAGTCCTGCTGTATCTTCATTTAAGACATCGTTTAAACCGCCTGAAATTATGACGAGGTTTCGTCTATCAGCTGTAGTTTTGAGTTTCGCGCTCGCTTGCCTCATGACTGCTTCAAGCTTGCGTCCTGGGAACGCCCCTACTGCAACCCTCTTGTCACCTCTTACCCTCTCTTTGATGGCTTCTGTGCATCGATTTAAATTCGAGTCCCCGGCGATTATCACATGCTGTGACTTTTCAGCTGGAGCGTCCTGCACCTGGGGGCTACTTGCACCTGTGACGCCGGCTGCTTTGTCCCCTCCCAGCCCCACCACTACCTCGCTGAAGCTGGTGGTCTCGGTCGCGAGCGCCACCACGCGGCGCTTGCTCAAAACTGAAGGCAGGGGAACTCCGCTGGGAGCGCGAGCCATTCCCCAGGCATTGTTTAGAGGAGGCGTTGACTCGACTTGAACTCATTGGGTCTAACGAAGCCAAAAATACGGCGCGACAGTTTCTCATTCTGATTTTATCTTGTTTCTTTTTCCTGATTAAATAAAATTAACCTAAATTCTGGCCTTTGCAGAGCCTAAACCTTGATGTTATAAATTTTCTTACCGAAACGTTTCATGTGCTATTTCGATAAGGCCGCATGATTCGGACATCATTTTGTGGATTATAGGATTCAAATCAATTTTCTTCAATTTCCCTAATTATCTTGAAGGCTAGATATGGAATAATTGGAATGCTTACAGAACCTTTCGATTGGGTACTCCGTGACTCCAGATTATATTTCTCGGAGCAAGCGTTCATTAACGAGCACCTAAGCAGCAAGCACAGGCCCGGGTTAACTGGCGGAACATGAGAGAAGCCTTTGTCCTGCAGTGGACGTGGTCAGGCTGATGATGATGATGATTAAGTCTAAGTGCACGATTCGTTATCAACCTTTCAGCCGCATCGCTGCTACCGTCTTGGCCGGTGTTGAACCCGTGACCTTCATTCATCTCGGAAGCGCAGCGCTAGCTTCTTGTTGATCTAGCCCATCTAGCCACGGGCCTCTGTCACAAAACGAGCGCTCAAAAAGGGCGCGCCGCAAAATTCTCGCGACGAAGCGCCGGAGAGATGCCTCGAGATCAACGATAAAAAAAGAAAACAAGCATCCAAAGACTCCCAGGGCACGCGTCCCTCTCCCCTCGGAAGCGTAGATTCGCCAACGAACCTCCTCACATCGGCGGCCGAGCAAGCCCTAGAGAGTTCTCGATGGAAAGGGGCGTGGTGATGCAGGGTTGCGTCATCTTTCGCGGACGGCCCTCGTACCGTCTCGCGCTTTCCCCAGCCTTCGCTGCGTATCGCGCCGACGAAATGATGAGAACTTTCTGGAATCTCGCGCGGAAGGTATTTAATCGAGCAGCAGAGATGGGAGATCAGGAGAAGAAGGAAGTTAGCGCCAGTGTGCGTGGGGTTATTCCGCCGCATCTGTCGATGAAGGTTTTGTCCTTAGTGACAAAGCAGGAGAAGAAGAAAGTATGCGCCGGAGTGCGTAGGGTGTTCCGCCGTGTCTTCGGCGAAGGTTTTGTCCTCAGTGACAAAGCAGGAGAAGAAGGAATTTCACGCCAGAGTGCGTAGGGTGTTCCGCCTTGTCGGCGAAGCCTTTTGTCCTCAGTGACAAAGGAGGAGAAGAAGAGGATTTCCACTTGAGGGGTGAAGACTCGAGCTACAGGCAAGAGTGTGTGTCTACCGCCAGCGAGCGAAGACGCGTGGCAACAGCTGCGTGTGGGAAGCCGACGTGTTACCGGCGAAGAAGTTTGGACCTTGGAGAGCGGCCAATTGAAGACGCGAGGTTTCCTGGAACAGAAACTTCGGGGCAGCGGAACGACAACAACGCTGGACTTTGAGTGAGTGATTCTCGGAAGAGTATCATTCAGACTTTTGTTCCAAGAACTTTGGACTGAATAAGTTTTCTAACTCTTTAGTCTTTGGGTGTCTTGGTTGTTCGATGCATGCGACTGTATTGTAGTGCGTATTGTCGTCTGTGTCCATTGTTTCGAGTGTGGCTGATTGTACTGTGTAGTACGTTGTTTGATTGGTGAGATATTCTTTCAACTATTGTGGAGTGTGCATACTTGTGTATTGTTTTGATCTGCCATAATTGAGAATATAATTTTGTTTTGTTTACCAACTCTCGGCTCTGACTTGTTCTCTGGGCCACAGCCAGCGTCCGCTGGCGCGCCAAATAAGACCACTTCTAAATTGTCCACGCTTTCGTGGTGCGGTTCGGGGGGCCGATACTTCGGCCCTTGGAATAAGCACCGCGAACGCCTCCCAAATTAACGGGACCTGTGACAGCCCCACTCTACGAGTGCTAAGTGGCGCCGAACACGACTAAGTCGGGCACCGAGATATATGATCAGAGGCTTACGCATGCAGAGACGTAGGGCAGGAAAGAAAATCCAAGAGAAGGGGCCAAACACTCCCGGACAGCTGGAATAACATGGGTCTCAACAAGCAATTAAAGAGAGCATGTTATCCTTGACAAAAAAAATATCGGCTACTACAAACAAAAAATACGAAAGAAGCGTGATCAAGAAACCCGGGGAACACGAAACAAGCTGATGGAGCAGTCGAGTAAGGAAGACGGCAGAGATATGCGAGTGACCATAAAAATAAAAAGAGAGGTGCACGAAAACCCGAACAGACAAGACAGCATATGGCCTTCCTCGAAATCTCACACATCCTCCTTTTCCTTCGTCTCCCGCTCCCTGCCAACCAATCTCTCACTGATTTCTTTTGGAGTACCTTTTGTGTGTGTGTGCGTTTGTGTTTCTTTTCTTTTCGCTAGGTCAGGTTGCTGCGCAAGAATCCAAAAAGTACGCTTTTCAGAACCTCCAAAAATCTGATACATTTGGAAATGCCCGTTTCGCAATATAGGTAAACGGCAAGCAAATCACCTTTTAAGAAACGATCACACTCCATTTCTTCCCTTTCCCTTCATATTCAAGGAGCAAGTTTGCTGACTCATTCATTTATAAGATAGGAAAGTTTATGCAACACAAATAGAAAGTCAACGAACGGCGTCAGGTAATTTCATTGTCTCCTAAGCCGGCCCCTCCTGCAACCACATCGGGGAACAGATTTTAAGAACACATCGCGTATAGACACATTCGACCGGACTTGCGTCACGAAAATGCGGTGGCGCTGTCTTGGTAGTCAAAAGACTCTGCCTACCGCAGTTTCAGCTGGGTTTTCAATTGGGCATGTGGTGTTCTCAGTCAAGCAACGAGAAAAAAAAATGGCACCATACACACGGAGTGATTATGGAGAGTGGGGCGAAGCATTCAACCGTCCATTCGTTCTTGCTTCCGTTCGTCCATGCGTCCGTCTGTATGACCGTCCATGCGTCCATCCACCCGTCCGTGCGTGCGTCTCTTCATGCGTCCGTCCCTGCGTTTGTCCATGCATCCGACCCTGCGTCCGTTCATGCGTCCATCCATGCATCTGTCTGTGTGTCCGTTTGTCCATCTATCCAACACTCCAAGTACCACCATCTCGCATCTTTTCATCATATATTCCCCATATAGAAGCACCGCCATCCAGCAAACAGTCCAAGGAGTAAACAAGAGGTGGCACACGCACACTTTCTTACGGCTTGCGCTTCGGGTCTACTTCCCACCTTTAACCACCTCGAGTTGATGGTATATACTAGTTCACTGTATTCATGGCACTGCGGCCCAACGCTCGCTAAACCTTTCTAAAACCGAGGAGGTTACGCCCAGCGAGTATAACGTAGCAACCTTTTCCCGTCAGATAGTGCTCAATGCACATGTCAATGGCTGATAATGGCAAATGAGAGATAGGAGCATTCGACTTTTAGTTAACGCGCACGCCACAAACCTTTTATTGTTCAACAAAGCACAGGAGAAATCTCCCACGGACACCACCTTGCAGGTCAAAATGTAGCACTGGTTACACACTATGACAATGAGGGACGAATGGGTGCCGCTTTAAGGAGCTTCGCCCCTGAAAAAACGGTATGCCGACGAACTGCGTCGCGGTTGAATGACAGTGGCGTCTCACAACTTAGTTTTGTTTGCTGGCACACATCGCAGCCCTGAGCGCTTATGGCGGAAGTTACGTGCGGACGTCACTGTAATTTTACCCATAATGTCGACATCAGCCTACCTGTGTTTACAAACACGGATTGGGCCTATACCCATTGCTATACCATGCAACGATACAATTAAGTCAAGGGGCTCTTTCCGAAGCATCCCTTCTCATCTCGGACTTCACAGTGACGTATGACCCTTGTAATAAGTGATGGCAAATGCGCAGCGATAGCATTTACCGATTTAAAATAAGTGAATTAAACGAACAAAAAAAACAAAACCAAAATGCCTGCATTGTAGATAAACTGGCCAGACATCTGTGCATTCCACGACGTGATATAAAACAAACTGAACATGAATCGACTGTACGCAATAGGTCGTGTGTGTTATAACATATAGAGTTGAATATGCAAATAAGAACAACGTTCAAAGCAACAAGGTGGATCATCTAAGCCAGTTGGCCCGGTCTCTATTCTTTTACAGGAACAAGATTGATGTTTAAGTTTATTGGTGCTGCACTTGCCCACATTGAGTGACCACTGTTGTCAAGAGCATAAAATAAGTCTCAGCTTCGCCGCAAGCGTGAAGCAACAAATGTGATAGCAGCAAATTGGAATGCTGTACGAAGTAAAGCTAGCATGCATGTCCTTTTTCAACTCGCTTTGCTTAACTAAACGAAGCGCCCGCATCAGTGAACTCAGCCGCTGCATCGGAAGAAGCGACCTTTGTGCTGATTATCACGTCAGCGCCTACGAAGCACTGAGGAGACAGCAGGTACGAAGGACTGCCGATCCCTGTCATTAGCCGATTCATATATTTAACGCGATAGCGTTAAAGAGCTCCTTTCACAGAACTTCCGGCGTCAGCGTCAGTGTTTCTGCGAAATCTCATATATTGCCTGATATTTCCTCATACGACCCGCGTAAATGGGTTAATTAGGGGGTATTCAACAGTTATTGTTGCATTTGGCATTAAAATTTCGTTATTTGCTGGTGGGCAAGGACTTCATTAGCAGACACGCGGAGTTTTCACTAACCGGGCCTTAGGTCTCCCACATGGGACGCCGAGGCCTTGCCTAACCATGGTCCAAAGTTGGTCGCCTACGATGGGATTGCGCAAGGCAGCGAGGCAGCGGCTCACCACGGCGGAAGAGTTCCGGAGTTAGGACCTTGCGGGTTTTTGTAACGGTCCAATTATATTCGCAAATTTGGGCCAAGGTCAGCCCAAGTAATGGGAAGCATCATGCACTTATAGCATTGTAGAACACCTTGTATCTGTCTGCCCCTATTTCGCTACAAATCGCTCGTAAATTTGCGCTGCCAGGCAGCAAAACTTCTGAGATTACATCCGTAATTTTTATAACGCAGCTCACTACTCCACATTTCGCGCACGTCGAAGTTTTGACGGCCGTTATATAAGTAATTAGGCTGCCAGTCACGATGTTTTTTCAGAGCTCACAATTTCACTGAGTAAACGCCACCATTTCGTGTTTCTCTCTCTTCTTGACTCATTGGACTCCAACGTCGATGCTTGCTCGACCGCAGCGCCAGCGAAAGCCATGCAGGGGAAAAGGGAGGAAAAACAACAAAAGGGAGAAGGCAGGGAGGTTAACAAAGACATACGGTTGGCTACCCTCACTGGGGGATTAGGGAAGGGGACAAGAAAGACGAGAAAGAGAGAAGAGAGGGAAAAGAAAAAAAGGTGGGGGAGAGACTGACAGTAATTTCACTGCAGCGTGTAGAACTCTAACACATGTCAGAAAGCCATGCAATCGTCGAAACATTGCAGAGAGACAGATATCGAGAGGACAGAGGGACGCATCGCGAGGTGTTCATTTTGCATTTACGTTACTATTCTGTCGCTTACTTTTTTTTTCTACCCACTGCATTTTCTTCGTCCGCGACCGCAATTGTAAAACAGTATGAATGATAGTGACGGGCTGAGAGCAAACAACGAGTATGGGAGATGAAAAATAGCCGCGACGGAACTGAATTTCGGGAATACAAACGAGAGGGACGCGAGGCGGTCGCAAAAAGAAGTCAAGCTGACGCTCGCGGCCCACAGCGGTGAAAAATTGTGTGTGCTTTTCCTCCGAAAGAAAATGGCGGAATGAATCCCCGTTGCGCTCGCCGCCTTCTGTGAACGCTTTCTTCCACAGTTCTAGCGTCGCTCGCGTTACAACAGCAAGAAAACGAGAAACACGTGCGCGAACTTTCATATACACGCACACAAGCACACGCACACACTCATACATACATACATACATACATACATACATACATACATACATACATACATACATACATACATACATACATACATACATACATACATACATACATACATACATACATACATACATACATACATACATACATACATACATACATACATACATACATACATACATACATACATACATTGCAGCCCCCCGCAACTCAGCGCAGCTCTCGTCAAACTGCGTCGGGAAGAGTCAGTCACCTCCACAGCTCTTCTTTTACAGCTATGTCGTAGCCGACAGCCGTCCATCTTTGCGTTCAAATTCTTTTCTTCTCTAGATCCTGGGCCAACTTCACGGGCTTCAGGCCTGGCACGCCAGAACGAACGGAGGAAAAGCGAACCGAAGAAAGAGAACGACCCCGCGTTCAACTCGGGCGTGTGGAATTTCTCATTGTTTAGAAAGCTCCCGTCCACAGAGCGCTGGGATCTCGCGAAAGACAAAAAACGCTTCGCTTAAGGGAAGGCATTCTCTTTCCCCACGCCTCTCTCTCCCTCTCTCTCTCATTCTATCGGTCGTGGTTCAATACGGACGAATCCCGAACACTGCTCTGCGGAAGAAAGGACAACAAGTGAAAGAGGAGAAACAGCCGAGTCTGGGCACCGGAAGCGCCAACGGATACTCGCGCCATTCAAAGGCCCCGGCAAGTTTGCCCCTCGATGGCTTGTGCTGTACCGTCTTCGCTTCCGTTCAAGTGCACGCGGATGGAGACACACAGCAGCCACGCAGCGTTCCTTTTGCTAAGCGCGTCTTCGCCGCCCACTCGCTTCTGCCGCAGGGGCTTTCGAAAACGGGCGCTACAATCGACGCCCCGTCACTGTTCGCCAACTTTTATTTATGCCCCTGACACTTTGTTTCTACGTGTTGTTGTTGTTGTTGTTGTTGTTGTTGTTGTTGTTGTTGTTGTTGTTGTTGTTGTTGTTGTTGTTGTTGTTGTTGTTGTTGTTGTTGTTGTTGTTTGTATTGTGCCTTTCTCATCTAGAGCGTAAAAACTTGCGCCAAGACTTATCGCCAGACACGAAAGCGAGGAGGCGCGAGGGCGACGAATGCGGGGCTGAGCGGAGATGCGTGTACGTCAACAATCGGTGTTTCTTTTTACTTTTTTTTCATCAATATTCGCATCAAATCAAGTGCGCATAAATTTATGTGCGCTCGATGTATACGCTTAACTTAATGTCACAGCATGTAGAAACAACGTACAGAGGCACGCTTCTCTGTAGTTTGCCGAATAAAGAAATACGAATATAAATGCGTAAGACTTTCGGCGATTATTAGCAAGGCGTGCAAAGCGGTTCAGACAGGAAATGCCCTATACGAGTGAAGCGTTATCGACCGGCATGTCAGGAGATTGAACGCCGGCTTAGCGGCCGCATTTTCGACAGAGGCCAAAATGCTTGAAGTCCGTGTGCTTGCGTTAGGTGCACGCTAAAAAAACCCGGGTGATTAAATCTTTCAGAGACCTCTACTGAGGCGTCTCTTTAAATAATATGATGGTTTTGAGAGATTAAGCCTCCAAAATTCTTTTGATTGTTGCCTTATCGTGGGGAGAAATTGTTTATATTTGCCAATTCAGCTCAGAAACTGTTCACTTTGATAAACAACCTTTTTTTTCGTTCATTCTTCTCTCCCAGCTTCCTATGTCAGTTTTTAGATTGATGTGACACTGAATTCACACAACAAATCAATTTAAATTGAAGAAGTGTTCTTTTATTACTCTGTTATCCTTACATTCACTGATATACGTTTGTTGATAGAAGACGAATGCGAAAATCGAAGTTTCATTTTTGAATTTCACGCCCTCTGCTCTTCGTGTAAATAAAGCGCCACATATCGGATTTTAGAGTGTTATTTCGGCTAGTATAGACGTCTTCAAGTACTGTAACGTCACGGCGTGCTGACGCGGGAACTTCGAAGGGGCGTCACCATCTGTATTTCCTTTTTTCGCGTTTTCTCGCTCGCCAAACGTGTTCTAACGGTGTAAGAGTTGCACTTTTCGTATTGTGAAACGGCAATATACTCACACGAAAAATATCGTGTCTCTTTATTATCTCTTTGAAACCCCCGATGCAAACACTGATACCCGATTGTAGCCTTAGTGCAAGATACCTAAAAAAAAAAAACACTAGAGGTGGTGTTTAGCGGTTCGAGATCCCAACGCGCACCGCACGGTGTGGGGCCCGTACGCGATATCTATATATGACTGCATTATTCGGCAAATTCTTCTGCGTTTCCACCTCATATAGCTAGGCAGATCTGAGCGCGCACGGGGCTCTTCAAGGGTGTGGCCCAAAACTGCAGCACACTCAATTTCTAAACAATGGTATCACGTCGTCGACAAGAGCGTATAAAAATTTTCAGGCAAAAATTACGGGACTTTGGCACAAATAGCGCCGAGAAAAACAAATTATGATGTTTGCACTCAGTCGCGCAAGGCTTGAAACAGGGAATCTGCACCATTCCATATGACTGATATGGTGGCTTATAGGTCGTTTCTAGACTTTATCTGGGTTGTGCGTATACGTTGATATTTAGCGCACAGTTGAATCACGGACAGTCACGAACACGACACGGGCCCGTCGTCAATGGCGTAGGCCTTCAGTCACTTCGGGATCTTCTCGTAGCCGCCATTGCCTTTCCCGTTTCTTAGTATTCCCACATCATGTGTAAGTACGTATACAAAGCATCTTCATCTGACTGACGTCACTTCGTGGCCATTTATGGGCGAACTGCGCTGCTGCCTTCATTTTTATAGTCTACCAGTGTTGAGTAGTGGAATTGAGGCAATCTTTGTCGCACATACCAATTCATGATAATGATAGTTTACGTCGACAGCTTCAGTGTTGTCATAGTGGTGTCTACATATGGTACCGTCTGGCGGTGACGCCTGGCTGCCTAGCAACGGATTCGCTTTGTTTCACTTGCTTCGTGCTGGCCATTCCTGTGAATTCGGCGTTTTTGTTAAGCCACTTCGGGTGATTTGTGGTGAAGCTGTGATCCCTATAGTATGATTAATTGAAGCTGCAGTCATCGCCATCAAGTAACACGCACGCAGCGTCTTGCCAGACAACGTGGCCCAAGTGGCCCAAGCTTGCGTCTTAAACATCCTCATCGCTGCTCGGTCGGGCGTTGATTTCAGAGTCACTGCTCAGCTGCTGAAAAAATATCGAACCGAAAATGATTCACCGCATCGCGAATCGCCGCGGTTTAATATTTCTTAGTGTTTTCATCGTCGCTTGCTAACGCTGATGACGGCGGTGACGACAATGACGGAGGCGAAGACACGCCGAGCAGACGAAATGTCAACCGAAAATCACGTCACCATTCCATGTGGCCACGAGATCAAATGGCGCGGGACCATGGGAGGTGACCGCTTGGCAGCGTTGAAACGGGTGCACGGCGGGCGGTGCACCCGTTTGGTTTCGATACTGGTTATACTAATCGACATTGGACATACTAATTCGTCCTTCTGTTACATTGTTAGTACTGAATTCGTACTTAGACATCGATGACTACACGTTGACGACAAAAACGCGACATGCGTCAAGTTGATGTCACTGCTACTTTAAAGAAGCGGAGGAGGTCGTATTGAATCCGGACTCCCCTCACAACAGTGTGCATCACGACTGCTGTGTTTTTGCATACAGTACAGGATCAACACAGCTTTAACACTTCTTGATTGTCCCATTATTTAGTAGTACTTGTATTATTGAAAAAAAAAACTTATCACGCACTAAGACGAGTCGACGGCGGGAGCATGTCGTCAGGGCTATATCGACGTCCCAATCAGTTTCTTTCAAGTAAGTCCTAATTGCTTTTTATATTACATCATAACTCATTTAAATGACGCCTTTTGCTGCCTAATCACTCTCCGTCATTTCCATTGCTCTGTTCGTATTTAGTGGACGCTAGGTATCCTGTATGACGCGTGGACCCACGAGCCGCGTCGTTCGCGGTTCTTGCCTTGTTTGAGAAATCCATTCTCCTTGACGCCGACGGCAACTTCTCCCGCTTGATGAGACATCTAAGCTTTTTCGGCTTTCAGACGCGTGGAGACGAGCTGGCCCATAATCGCGTTAACGCGGCTCGTTTATCACGTTCCGCCTTTCGAGAAAGCCCGCCTAAAAGCATCCCGAATATCCACGCTTGCTTTCACGGCCGGAAATTAGTTCCAAGGTTAAGTGCGCCCCACACTACGCACCGTAACACAGCAGCCTACTGTACGTTATAAAAAAGAAATGCTCCACCCTTCACCCAATAAAAGAGTTTACGAGCGGCGTACGTCACAGAGCGACGTGTACGAGCCTTCTTTTCTTTCTCTCAGGGCCGTTTTCATTTTGATCCGAGTAAACGAAAAGGCGCCGTCGTGAAGTCTCTGTCCTGGGGTTATTATTACGATCCGTAGACTGCGGGAACTGCTACGAAGCCTAGCGAGTAGTCCTTTACGATCTATGGATCCTGTGCCTTGATATATATATATATATATATATATATATATATATATATATATATATATATAAACCGCACCCATAAAGTCTCGGTGGTAAACATGTAAACAACTTGTCCTCGAGAGGTCTTCAGGTGATTGATTCAGAAAACAAGTGCTCACACGCCAGAAGATGAGGGACCAGCAACGCAGCCACAGCAGGTAAAAACAAAATTCCTATACCCGGCCATTATCTGGCTCCCCCAGGGCACAACTAGATTGGAGTGAACCTGAAAGGATAATCTCTACTCGCGCGGGGCGCCTACACAGTTGACGCTCGCACGCCAGTCAGGTCGTTTTGGTAATTACAATAGCCCAACCTTAGTTATAAAAGAACATTTCAATAATGTATTATTTTTAGCTATGCTTATTTCCTGTTTCAAAGAATGTTGCGATGACATCTACACATCGTTCGAGTTGCTTAAGAAATATAGGGAAATATACGGAGTGAGAAAAGCATACATACACAAGGTAGATTTTCACTGTACTACTTTCACGGTTTTTTTCCTTACTTCTTCCCTCTTTATATATATTTTTTGCGATGAGGCGTCTTTTGAGGCATAATACTTTGTCTATATCTATATAATATGTGCGCTGTAACACATCTCTTGCGTATTCACTGAAGCAGTTCCTTGTAGAACCTGTGAGCATGTATCGAGTGGCCTGTGGCGCTCTTGACGCTGTAGCGAAAGCCATTGTGACCCTTGGCATGTTATGAATCTGCTTACATCAGTAGAATAGAACAGTACGGACACGTACCACCCAGAGGTATAGAAGTGACCAGTTCCGCGTCGAGATGACAGGCGATGTATGGACACCCCAGAGCGAAGGTTCCCTAAGCACGACATTCTCCGCCCTGATAAGGTGAATATGAGGGATAATGCTGACGCTGCAATTGGGATAAGAGCGCGTACATCCTGCCATAAAAACTTGCTTCTGTGGCTGCATTCCTGCGTCTCCTCAATTTAAAGTCCTTGACAACACACAAAAGCTTGCAGCTACCCTAAGAAATCATGTGGTTCAAGTACGTAGTGGTTCACTCTGAAATCTCGATTGCATGACATTTCCTGTGAGTAGTCAAGAGGCCTAGTGCTCTACCGCGACCAACAGCAATGATCCACGGGAGGGATCTTTGCTTTCACATAGCAGAGTACCAAGTACTCTAAATCGTTAACAACTTTTTAAATGCGAATGAATTTTTTAGTCGGGCTTTCTCAGGCATCCGGCGTTGTCCGCGGTGCCACTCTCACTGTCTCTTCTATAGCAACAGCTTCGGGCGCAAGAGCTTATCCTCTTCCCTAGCAAGCGGAACATAAGGTTTGAGAGAGTGTAGGAGAAATTAGGTACGGTACTTCACCACTGCTTCTCTCGCCGTTCGCTTTCTCTCCTCTCTGCGCCCCACTTTCCCGTCGGCTCGTTCCTCACTGTCAACCATTCGCTGGCTGGGCACCTCTCAAGAATATTCGAAAATGTGCGCACGCTGTTTGTTTTAAATGCGAAGCATTTTTAGAGAACTTCGGCGACATTGAGCGTATATATATATATATATATATATATATATATATATATATATATATATATATATATATATATATATATATATATATATATATATATATATATATATATATATATATATATATATAAAAATCCGCCTATACAACTTTGAGCTCTCCCTCTCCTGGCAGTTCGTTAACGGTATAGATACCGAAATTGGTGTGACGTAAATGAGTCTATGACGAGCCTAAGTGACTAGTCATAACATGAAAATCATGACATGTATGTCATGAATGTCATGATATACATTTCATAGTGTTGCTCCTTTTGCGGTGGTTTCGTTCACATGACATAATACAATACAAGTATGATATGACATGACTGCATCATGAACATATATGACAGACCCTAACGTGGAAATCATGACATTCATGTCATGTAACTCATGCCCACACGCCGCGCTCCCGGAGCGCTCGCGGTTGTTTCGCTAGCTTCACGCATACCAAAATTGGTGTTGCGTGACGTCACTGTACTACGAATGTGCATGACTCGTGCAAACATGATAATCATGAAATGCGTGTCATGTAATTCACATGTGGGGTCTAACGTCCTACAACAATCATATGATTATGAGAGGTGCTGTAGGGGAGGGCTCTGGAAATTTCGACCAGCTGGTGTTCTTTACGTGCACCCAAATCTGAGCACATGGGCCTGCAGAATTTTCGCCTCCATAGAAAATTTAGCCGTCGCAGCCGGGATTCGATCCTGTGACCTGCAGGTCAGCAGCCGAGTGTCTTAGCCACTTGACCACAGCGGCGGGGCATGCGTGCCATGTAAGAACATGACTACACGCCACGCTCATGATGCGCTTGCGCCCGTTTTTCTAGCTTCCCATATGCCAAATCTGGTATTACTTGACGCCAACGGACGACGAAGGTAAATGACGCGTCCAAACATGATAATCATAGCATGCATGTACATTAATGTAAGACATGACTACACGCTACGCACATAGCTTGTTCGCGGCCCTTTCGCTAGCTCCACATATATCAAACTTGGTATCAAGTGACGTGAAAAGACGATGAAGGTAAAGGATACGTCCAAACACGACAATCATTACATAGAAGTCATGTACGGCATAATTTACGTCACCCTCGTAACGTTGTCCGGATTTTAAAGTTTCCTATCAACGTTCCTCATTCATGATTCGCATATCATCGATTCCCTCTGTATTTGGATCTGCCAATTTTCGTTGTCTTCATAATATTTTTAAATGCGAAGAATTTCTTAGTGAACTTCGGCGACTTTGAGCGCATCTATCTATCTATCTATCTATCTATCTATCTATCTATCTATCTATCTATCTATCTATCTATCTATCTATATATCTATCTATCTATCTATCTATCAGTCTATCTATCAATCTATCTATCTATCTACCTAGCTAGCTAGCTAGCTAGCACCCACCTACGGCTTATAGCTCTCCTGACCGTTTCGATAATGTATCAATACCAAAATGGGTATGACATCACATGACTGCATGATGAGCATAAGTGACAAGTCATAACACGAAAATGATGGCATGTATGTCATCAATGTCATAATCTACATGTCGTGGTATTCCTGCCCTTGCTGTGGTTTAAGTCACATGACATAGTGCAAGACTGATATGGTATGACATGACTGCATGGCGAACATAAGTGACAAACCCTAAAGTGGAAATCATGACATGCATGTAAAGGGTTCGTTGTTACGACTAGTCATGATTACATGCTACGCTCATAGCGTGCTCACGGCCGTTTCGCTGGCTCCACATATGCATAATACGGTATTACGTGACCTGAACAGACGACGAAGGTAAATGACACGTTCAAACATGATAGCCATGGCATGGTAGTCATATACGCCACAATTTACGTCCACCTCGTAACGTTGTGCTAATTTTAAATTGAGATATTATCCTTCCTCATTCGTGCTTCGCAGATCATCGATTTTCACGGTACGTGGGATCTGCCAATTCTTTAACCATGCACGCTACCTACTAGAGCAGGGAACGCATACCGCGTTTCTCGCGGCAAAAAAACGTCACGAGCTGCGAACGGCACTATTGCCTGCACGGTGTAAGAAAGAAAAAGAAAACATTATTTTCTAACGATGAGTGCTCACGTGGGAAACGCCGTTAAGGACGCTACGCAATGCCTTCGCATTTCCTCACGATTCCCTTCGGGGAGGTATGGGCGCTTTAGCAGCGAAGCTCCTTGATTAAGCCGTGGGTCGTGCGTCCGCGATATTGGCCGCGAGGGTCTCCACTGGAGGGGCCAGTGCTGCGATCGTTTTGACGTCACAGATAGGATGCATAGTTTTGGAATAGGGTGGAATAGTTTAGGATGCATAGTTTTGGATAGGATGCATAGTTTTGAAAGCTGTGCTTTCGCGACACCACTTGCATTGTCCCTCATGCCTGCACCTGTTGTTAGTAGCAATTTTACGATGCAAATTAGACACAAGAGTGCCACCGGGGCCACCGATCCGCAGTTTTCTTGCTTATATTGTCAGGTCCTAGCGCTTCATTAAGCACTGAGCTTCAAAACAAAAGAAGCGTGCACGGTGTCCACAGCAAATGCGCAGGAAATGCGGTGTCCTAGCAGACAACACGAACCCGGCATCCTATGAGTGATGTCGTCACGTAGGTGGCACCATGGTATGTCCTCGAGGCCATTATGTAGTAGTAGTAGTAGTAGTAGTAGTAGTAGTAGTAGTAGTAGTAGTAGTAGTAGTAGTAGTAGTATGTAACCACTTCCACGGCCGTACAAGAGGAACGGCATGTGCGCACTCTTTTAAATTGAGGAGGAAACCCACGCACGTTAATCATAAATAAAAAAGATAGTTGTTTATGATGAAATAACCTAGAGAGACGAGTATCGGAACCTTATTCCCCAATAAAATTTGCCTTGAATTTCATGCTTAAAGAAAACTAATAAGAGAACGACGCACTTTGAATACTATCTGACTAGAAGAGGTTGCCAAGTTAGACTCACTGGACGTAACCTGCTTGGTTTTAGCAAGGGTTACCGAGGGTTGGGCCACAGTTCCATGGACTATAGAGGCGAGGAAACTTTTTTTTTTGCTTCTTTGCATGTTCGTAGTTGCGTACATCAAACCACAAGCATAACAGAAACAGGCGATGACAGTTCTACGAGATGGACACAAACTAAAATGCCTTAAGTGCTACCAAGGGTTCTACGTAGCCTCGACAACCACTCAGGTACAATCTCCCGAGTTTTGTGCAGTTCAACAAACTAAGCCATACATTCACTGAAATACATTCGTGCAGGCCGTGCATCCTGATCTCAATAAAATTCCGCCATGCGGGCCCGCTATAAATACTGAAGGCCACATAGCGTAATCAAACAAAAAGGTATTCCCTCTTCATCAATTATTGGCAGAAATCTCATACCATGAGAATTGGAAGGTAATTCCTTCTTTACCTTCCTTTTAAATACATACCAAAAAAATACACCTTCCCAACAATGTAAGAAAACATGGTCTATAGTTTCCAGTTTTTCACGCATAAGGCAATTTGTCCCCCAAAGTGAGTAAAAATCACGGTCTGCCTAAAGTGTCCTGACAGATAATGTACTCGCGTGAAGCTTTAAAAAAAGGCAGCATATCCACAGGCTGAATGATGGAGAGTAGGGCAAAGCACCCGTCCGCCCATTCGTTCTTGCTTCCGTCCATCCATGCGTGCGTCTGTGTGGCCTCCCGTGCGCCCATCCGCCCGTCCGTGCGCGCGTCTGTTCGTGCTTCCGCACGTCCATCCGTGCGTCCGCCCCTGCGTTCGTCCATGCATCCACCTCTGCGTCTGTCCATGCGTCCATCCATCCGTGCAGCCATCCGTGCGTCCGTCCTTGCATCTGTCTGTGTGTCCGTTTGTTCATCTAGTCAACACTCCAAGTACCACCATCTCGCATCTTTTCATCATATATTCCGCATACAGAAGCACCGCCATCCAGCGGACATTCCAAGGACTAAACGAGAAGTGGCACACGCACACTTTCTTACGGCTTGCGCTTCGTGTCTACTTCGCAACTTTAACCACCTCGAGTTCATGGTATATACTAGTTCACTGTATTCATGGCACTGCGGCCCAACGCTCGCTAAACTTTTCTAAAAGCGAGGAGGTTACGCCCAGCGAGTATAACCTAGCAACCATTTCTTGTGCGATAGTGCTCAATGTACAAGCCAATGGCTGCTAATTGGGAATGAGAGACAGGAGAATCCGGCTTTTAGTTAACGCGCGCGCTGCGAATTTTCTGTTGTTCAACAAAGCACTGGAGAAATCTCCTACGGGCACCACCATGCAGGTCAAAGCGTAAGACTAGTACGCACTACGACTACGGCGAGGGACGAACGGGTGCCGCTCTAGGAAGCTTCGCCCCTAAAAATGGTGAGAGGGAGGGTCATCCAAAGCGCTACACCGGCCTTATCTCGCAAAGTCAGAAGTACGAAACCACGCCTTGAGCATATCCACGGAGCGCATTTATGATGATGAGGGAGACGAAGACTCCGTCAGTCCGTCCGCGCTTCCGTCCGTCCGTGCGTCTGTCTGTGTGTCCGTTCGTGCGTCTGCTCGTCCGTGCATCCACCCATCCAGTGAACACTCTAAGTACCGCCGTCTAGCATCTTTTGATCATATATACAGGAAAGCGTTTGAATCGGTTAAACACGATATTTTATTACTGAAACTCCCTCCATACCGAATTAAAGGAAAGGCTCTAGATCTTATAGAAAGCTATCTAAGTAACCGACAGCAGTACACTAGTCTCGATGACACTAAATCTAACATAGGTTATATCACTAGTGGCGTCCCACAAGCATCAATCTTAGGGTCTTCGCTTTTCTTAATTCGCATCAATGATCTACTTAATATACGACTAACACCCGATGTAGTTCCATACGCTGATGATACCAATATATTCTTCGCCGGCAACTCCCTCAATCGCCTTGAACAACAAGCAAACCTGCGGCTGATACATCTATCCGAATGGCTTGAGAGTACTAGATTAGAACTAAACACCAAAAAACTAAGTGTGTTTTATTCCGACCACGCAACAAGACTATATCGCAAGCAAGCCTACAATATCTTTTGTAGGACAAAATATTGAACGTGTCACAGCGCATAAATTTCTTGCTATTTTTTTTCAAGAACACTTAGATTGGTCTTTACACTCCAACCATGTTCGTACCAAGATTTCCAGATCTACGGGTATCATGTGCAAATTGCGTCAACTTCTCCCTTCGTGGTTAAAAAAAAACAACTATATTACTCAATTGTTCACTCACATCTCCATTGCTGTCTTATTGTATGGGGTAATACGACTAAAGCAAACACTGATAAAATTCACATCTTACAAAAGAAAGCTTTACGACTAATATCAGGGGTATCCTTCGGGCACCACACCGCGCCTCTCTTCAAGGAACATAAAATACTAACGATAACCAATGTCATGACTATGCTTATTTATAAACAGGTACGATCTGATCATTCAGGGTTTTATCAAAGGCATTTACCAAGAGATCATGGTCACAAATTACGGCATAGGGCATATACATATGAAAAACCACGTACCAATTACGGCACACAAAAACTATTGTACCAAATTTTGCATTTTTCGACTGAACACCCAACGCTAGCTACTCTTATGGACTGGCTCATACGGCAATTTTAAAAGGAACATACAGGCTTACTTACTGCCTAGTGAAACATAATCACCGTCATCATTCTTTTTGTTTCGTATTCTTTTTGTACTTTTGTATTAAAATTTCATATTGTGTGTTTCGTGTATCCTAATGTAAATCACATTAGCATTTGAGTATATTCTATAAACTGTTTTTCTTTAGTTGTTCCCGTAGATGATTTGTGGATGTCATTACCTGAGCAAACTACTTTTTTAATCTTTGCACAGATGTGATCTGCATGTAGCACCACATTTATGTTTCATTTTACGCTGAACGTCGTGTTATTTTGGTGGGTTTTGGGTTTACAGGGGCCAGGCGCTTCATCAAGCTTTCATGCCTTTCCCCCGATCCCCTAGGCAAAAAGGCAATTAGTACATATCCTTTTATTGTACCGCTTTTCCTTTTGCCTGAAATAAACTTCAATTTCAATTTCAATATATTGATCATACAAGCGGACATTCTAAGAAATAAACGAGAAATGAGATGGCACTGCCAGACTAGAGGAACGGCTGATTGATTGATTTGTGGGGTTTAACGTCCCAAAACCACCATATGATTATGAGAGACGCCGTAGTGGAGGGCTCCGGAAATTTTGACCACCTGGGGTTCTTTAACGTGCACCCAAATCTGAGTACACAGACTAGAGGAACGGCACGCGCGCTATGTATATATATATATATATATATATATATATATATATATATATATATATATATATATATATATATATATATTAACAACGTTTTCACGTGTATACATTATGGTAGAAGATGTGGATTCGCGGGTTACCCCCGATTACGCCCGAGCAAGCTCCTCCAATATATTTCACTGTAGGATGCGGTAATTTTTTTTAAATAAGTGTTCTAAGAAAGTCTTTTAAAATATAGAAATCGGTGGTTCTTGTTCTGATTGCCAATTACATCGAATGAATATGATATCAGGGCATGTAGTTTTTTAACATAAAAACAAAATAACCAACTGGATAATTGAGAAACATTAACATAATGAATCCGTACAAAGATTGTGAACATCTGTGATTGTCGTAGTATCTGGCGTAGCGGCAGTGGCGTAGCCAGGGGGTGGCACACCAAGCCCCCGCGCCCCTCCCACCTTCATCATCACCTTCATCATCATCATCATCATCATCATCATCATCATCATCATCATCATCATCATCATCATCATCATCATCCTGACTACGTTCACTGCAGGACAAAGGCCTCTCCCATGTTCCGCCAGTCAACTCGGTCCTGTGCACGCTGCTGCCACTTTATACCCGCAAACTTTTTAATCCAATCTGCCCACTTAACTTTCTGTCTCCACCTAACCCGCTTGCTATTTCTGAGAATCCAGTCAGTTCCCCTAATTATCAGCGGTTATCCTGCCTAAGCGCTAGATGATCAAACCATGTCCATTTCCTTTTCTTGATTTAACTACGATATTATTAACCCTGGTTTGTTCCCTGATCCACTCAGCTCTCTTCTTGTCTCTTAAGGTTACGCCCACCATTTTTCTTTCCATCGCTGACGGCGTCGTCCTCAATTTAAGCTGCACCCTCCTTGTAAGTCTGCGTGTTTCTGCTTCATAGATAAGTACCGGAAAGATGGCATACAGAGCGAAGAAATGATCATTTGCAAAGAGCTGCTCTGCTAACCCTTTTTCGCAAAAATATCTGCCACCACCCCGGGGGTGTAGATATCGTTAACGCGGTTCCACATACGTTGCCTCCAAAATCCGCTTCGGCAGCACACGAAGCACAAATTTAAGCCTAACGGCGTTTGAAAAAAAATCCTTGATTAAGCCAAAGAACACACCCACCAGGGTGCACAGTGCAGACGCCCACATGCGTGTGCCACTACCTGGAAGCCATGACCAGAATTACGAAGGTCACCCCGAATTTTCTTTCGTTCATTTCTCAGCTGTTTTCACCCCCCCCCCTCTCTTTAACTTTTTCTCTTACCGTTGTATTTATGACGCTGGTTCGCATAAACTGACAAAGTATACAGTACATCTTTCCTGAGGTATTTTATTGTGTTAGTTTGACGAAGCTACCTGAATATATTTTTGCTTCAGACATGCGTGCTCATCAATGGCGAGCCTTTCAGGTTGATTATTTGATTGATTGATTGATTGATTAGATGCCATTCATGCAATTTGCGACATATAATAACACGCTCCTTCGATTTTCGCTATAAGACCCAGCATTTCTCGCGTAACATGACGCGCACAAATTCCCCCCTCCCCCCCCCCCCCCCCCAGCAAGTGCACCACACTCCTCGGGCCTCAAGAAAACGTGGCTTACAGCCTTCATTAAGGTTAATTACGATGATGCCGACTTTCTCCGAAGCTGGGTACTACTCAAGACAAGATGGAAAACTCATTTTGCGGGCTTTAGCCTTTCTTAGAGAAACACTGAAACGAGCCGGGCGCACGAAAGTTAAAACCGGCTTCAGAGTTACAACAAAGATGGCACTTCATTAGGCGCCACAATAACGAAGTTCAGTGTTAGCCGCGCCTCGTTCGCATGCTGCGGCAGCTCCCTTACACCGCTATTGTTAGCGAGCGCATTAACATGTCCCGACGTCTTTGCATGGCTCCCGCCAGCCCACTGAATTTCAGTACAATGCAGATTACGTTCGCAGCAGCTCATGCTTGCTGCGACGAGTAAGAAAAAGGAATTAGCTAAGAGACTCCAAAAGCTTTTCACTCGCAATCTATTTAAGCTCATTTTCTTGTGAACTTACTCGAAAATGGCTCCTATTTGCTATATAGTTTTCTACTCCAGGGTAGCTCTCTGAGAAGTTTTTTTTTTTTTTGCCTTTTATATGACTAGCATAGATTCCGTCATTACGCTTCTCCTCGGATTCCAGACTGCTTTGTCTTCTCGTTTTTGCAACGGCTGGCTGCTGTTTTCATGCCGCTTACAACACAACATACGCATCTGAGCATGCGGTAACACGGCGTGTTGCACTGGGTGAGTGTGTGTGTGTGAACAAAAAAATAATGTTCGTGCGTGAGTTATAACTAGGCATGTGACACCATGCACGTGAATTGCACTGAGAACTGTGTTAAGAAAAACAAATGAATGTAAATGAAAACAAGGATTGTTAACCCGAAGATAACCTGGTTAGCTACTACACAAGGGGTAAGCGTAAACAAATCGAATGTAAAATCGATCCTAACGAATGAATTAGTTAGGGTTCTAATTGTGGCACTGGCACTGACTGTATTGATAAACTAGTGATTCACTGTAAGCCACCTTCATTTTCTTTTAGGTCAGCGCATTAAATTTTGCCCCTTAATTTCTGTTACGCCTGCGTGTCCACACCGAACGTCAATGCCTCTGCAAAGGCAATCTGTGTTAAGGCCAGCAATAGAGCCCGCCTGACACGATCGACTCAACGACGTCATCAAGCGGCAGCGCCGGTCTTTCCCGCAACGTACAGCCAGCTCCCTCAGCCCACGAGCCCGTTGAAGCAATGGGCGCCTTCCAGTCTGGCGAGTCTTACGCAATGCGTGGCAACGTCTCTCGTCCTTGGCTGCAACCACGCGCAGCGGCTACACATCACACCTACCAGCCATCAAGTCATGACCTCCGATCCCGTCACTGCATTCGACGCCAGTGAGCCGGCTACCCCTCTTTCTAGTTTACTGTACCATGTTACAGCTATAAGAGCGACTGGTGACGTACGGAGGCACGCGCGTGATAAAATTGAAGAAGGAAGGGCGAGCTTTGCGGCGCCTGGCGAGCGCAGGAGCAAGTGCAGCATACGCGTGGGCACTGTCCGGTAGTGTACAGGGTTTGTCAAACGTTCCCAGGCTGCTATCCCGTGTATTGCTACGGCAGTGTGGCATGGGAACTTTTGACAGATCATGTACACGAGGCAAACGCTGAGTAACTCGGCGCACAGCTGTCGCAGTGGGAGGGAGAGAGCGTGTGGCGAGGAGAATATGACGTCAACATGCCAGATGCCCACGGCCCTTTAGCGTATTTTAAGTTACGACATACCTTAATGTTCGCTCGAACATATACAACCCTTGGCTTAATCCATTCCATCCCTTTCATATACGTTTGTGTCCTTTGTGTGCCCTGATGTATTCCTTAGACGAACTTCCATCTGCGCGCTGCCATGCAAAAAGAAGCTTGTCTTTGAGACAGTGGGCGGCAAATCAATGCATTTGCTTTCAGCTGCGGAGCGCCGATTTTACAACTGGCAGTTGCCGGGCATCCTACTAGAAACAAGTCACGAACAGAAAATTTCTTTCATGGCATCACTGTTGACTTCTGGAAATATTGAGAAAGAACGAAACAATGAGATGATCTTTCCCACTTCGTATGCATGCGCAATGCGCTCATGCCTTTTTCCAGGTCCGCTGGCCCCTTGGGCAATGTGTCCATAAAAGTTTGTAATTCTTTTTTTATTATTTGTTCGTGTTTTCCGAAGAGGCGAAAGTTAAGCTGACTGATTTCTCAGTAAGACGAAAGTCGATCGGAGCAAATGAATTGAAAGTTTTATGTACGTTTTGTATAAAGAAACTTTAAAACGTTGTGCGAAAGTATTAATCTTTCCTACTAGGTGTGTGAAATAGTTTTATTTACAACTGACATACGAACATAATAAGCAATTGCTGAACCGAGAATACCCGAATTAATGAGAAAATGATCAACAATAGATAGTAGGACACATCGTATTCGACTGAATCACGTTTGTTATGACGGCGCACGTACATTTTTTACAGAACATGAGCATCAAACAAGACTGAAGCTCAGAGACACGGAGATGTTTGAAGCAATAAGAAGGTTTTCGAGAAAGAACGTCCCTGGAAACAGTGTTCCGGCAAGTTCACTTGTCTTCGTCAGGCCAACCGCGTTGCCTTGACGAAGAAAAGTTCACTTGTCAAAACGTTCGCTCCATCATCATTCTCTGTAATGATTTTTAAAAGCATTTAATCTATCACTTGTACTTAAGTGACACTATTAGAAACAAAGACTCAAGCTTTCAAGCCACGGCTACAAGAATTTCATGAGCAGGAAGCAGCCTATAATTACTTTACATGCATTTGAACTACACGCCGAAAATAAAAGAAAGTGAAGCTATGTAGTCGAGCCAACTCGAATTCAAGCCTTTCAATAAACGCATTTTCCCGACAGGAGCTTGGCTGCGGTCTTCACCAATTAGTCAAGATCCCTGTACTTCTACCAGTCCAGTCACGCTTGCAGAGAACTGGCTGTGCTCATATGTACTCATGCGAAATTGATACCTGTTCAAAAAATAGTGAGTTCAAATTCTTGTGCCCACCCGTAGCCTTTAGGAAACGCTGCGAAACCTCCCGCGGAACTAGGCATTCCCGGGTTAGCCATCCGTAGAGCCGCGGAGAGCATGTGTTGCCCGATTAAGCCATCTTCGACGAATGCATGGCTTGCTTGTTCGGCGTAACTCACTGCATCTTCTGTTCTTTGCCCGCCACAACTTGCTGTCTTTATCTTTCTCGTAGTTGACACGCCAAGCGAGCGAGACAACTGAGCGCGATCAAACTTCTAATATCACTGAGCGAAGGGCGAGAATGTGCGGAGCCAAGCGCTATACGAACGCAAGTCAATCACTTCTTGCGCTTGGCCTAATATAAAACTCACGAAATAGGGAATAAAAAAAGATATATATACAAAATAGAAGTTCATTACAGGGGTATCGAGTTTTTTTATTGATAAAATCTTGTGAACTCTAATGAATGCGAACATTCACATCAACCTCACTCCTTTCAATTGAATCTATATAGGACGCCCGGCAACCGCTACGAGTGTGCATGTTCTTTGTAACAAAAACTAGCGCTGAGTTTTCGGGGCCCGGCGTGATGTCAGATCAAAGCGAGAAAGATGAAGCTCTCGCTAGATACACGATGACTTTCTCATTCATTTCCGAGGCCATAGCTCCCTTGAGGAAATCAGTTAAGTGCTGGTTAATGCCCGTCTCTGCAGTGTACGCGTTGGTAAAGGCCCCTTTGCCGCCGCCTGCATCTCAATGCCAGCTTGCGTGTGATTTATAGGTCAGCATAGGACGTTCTTTCCATGAGAGAAAAAAGAAAGAGAGAAAAAGAGCGCAGACAAAAACCCTTTTTGTCGCTTTTACGTTGTACTGTTCGGCGCGGACGAAGTATCTCATTCAGACCACGTACTCTAAGCAGTGAAAAGCAAAACCCAGTGGCGCGCCTTAGACGAAGAGTAGACGGCGCGTTGATGCAGTAGGCAGAGACATTTTTTTTTCTCTGCGCAACTAGCCGAGTTCTCCCGCCACAAGCCGAATAACAATATTTACCTTTTTGTTATCAATCATTTTATGCATTTTGTGTTGTATGATTTGTTAGTTTAGTGCAATTATTCGCGCAAACTACTAGCTTAGTTCCCTATAACATGTACGCCAATGCATATCGCAAACAAAACCCTTCAAATATTGAAGCGCAAACGCAAGCACGCATAATAATAATAATAATAATAATAATAATAATAATAATAATAATAATAATAATAATAATAATAATAAACTGGGGATTTATCGTCCGAAAACCGCGACGCGATTATAAAAGACGTCGCCGTAAAGAGCTCCGGAAATTTAGACCACATGGTGTTCTTAATCGTTCACTGACATTACACAGCAGCACATGATCATCTGGCATTTTGCTCCACCGAAATGGGACCATCGCTGCCGGGATTCAACGTGCGGCCTTCAGCTCAGCAACGCCAAAGCACAGAGGACGCACCCAAACACTTGCATGTTCCGAACCAATGTAAATAGAAGCTCTAAAATAACTTACACATCAGCGCAAACTAAAATGCTCAAGGGTTTGCAATACCACACTTAATAACCGCACGCAAAACCTATAGAGGCCACTTTTTTTTCGACAGCTTCGCACTGCATTCGTTGATTTAAGATTTCCCGCTGGCGTTGACCTCAGCTGAGGTGGAAGGTCAGATTCGCGCAAGGAGGTGGTCTCTGGGTTTGCGCCACGGTGTAAGAATATTCTTACGCCATTGTTTGTACTAAGAGGAGCAGAGCTATCGTACGAAAATGGCGCGTAAACGTTATACTCAGAAGTGGCACGAAGCGGCAATTTGTAACAATTTATTGGTCGTGATATTGGGCACTTTTTGCACACCTCAAAACAAAATCTTGCTGGCACCCGTGATGTGGATTGCTCCCTGCGCCGTTTTATGTCGCGTTTGCATGTGCGCATACACCATGCATGCGCGTGCTGAAAAGGCGTTTTGTTCAGTTACGTTAGGGCAATTTCATCAATTTGTAAGTGTGCCTAAGGTGATGTGCAGAAGCGTTTGGCCTTGCTCGGTTGCGTATGCATTGTAATAATATCAGTGAGTAGTATACTTTCGAGACTGCTGTATGCTATCGTCCTACCTTCAGTTCACGGGGCTCACTTCAGTCCAGGTGCCGCTTTCTTGCTCAAGCATATCGTAAAGGCAACTTGGTATGATTTCAAACACGGGGTGTATTACACAGTGTGTGAATGCAACGTTTTAGCGACTCGAGGGTAAACAAAGACGAGGCTCTAGGGCACGCACTTTCGTGTTGTTGTTAGGTGACTAATGGCGGCGCTGTAGTTTATCGGTTATGCGATGACGTTTAGTTGCGCTTAAGGGCCCGGATTCACAAAACTCACTTACGAAAACATTTTTGCGCAAGAGAAATTTTGTTGCGTAAGTCGATTCACGAAACGAAAAAACGTCGTAAGAGGCCATAGTTGTCACATCGGCCACTTCAAATAAAGCGCGCTGTGACTGCCCGGGAACATGTCAGCGATGGTGATGCAGTTGCTATATTTGCTTACGTCACTGAAAAGTGCTCGTAAGTGGATTCACGAAGCGAAATTGTGCGTAAAAACAGCATGGCTGCGAGAAAATCCCGAGTGGTCCGGACCACTCTTAGGAACAATGTGGTTACTTAGAACCTGCTGCCGCAGCGGTATACTTTGGTGCCCTGGCTGGTTTTGAGTTAATTCACGCCCATTAAGGGCTGCCTGATGACTGCTGGTGCGTTTTTATTTCTTTCGGCGCTTTGAGCTTCGCGTGTTGTTTCCCTTGTACGCAGTGGATGGTGTTGACAACCACCACCGTCCAATAAGTTCGAAGTCGCAGTAATTGAAGAATTCTATTGGGCGTCAATGGCATAAAACTACGCATGTAAAGATTTGTGGTTGGATGAAAACCAATGTGATACGTGAATGGTCGGTGCATTCGAACGCGACATGACATAGGATCAACCTTATTTGTTATGTTGTTGTGTTGCGCCCCATCTCATCCAATTAAAAGTGCGACTCGAGATCCTTGCCTCATTGGTGGAAATTACCACCAAAGAGGTTAATGGGAGCACATTTTTTGCACGCTATTGGAAATAAAAATGAGAGGAAGTTTTCAGTGAGTGGTTCATAAAGTTTGTGCTCTAGTGTACTTTCATTGGCTCTAACTGTCCAATGGTTGCGATCTCTGAAATACAGCTGTCGATACACTTTCGGACGATCTGGAACAAAGCGTACTTTGTAAACCAAAGCCTATTAGGGGTGCGCGTGATTACGCATGGAACTACAAACAAATCATGCATCTTCACCCTCACTGTTCAGACACCGATATGGACCATGATAATATGGCAAGCAACCGGAATAAAATGACCCTAGTAACTTTTTATGACACCGAAAATATGCAAACCCTCACGATTCTGGAGCAAACCTTGGCTGAATTCATTCCTGCGTCAATTACCAGCCATTTAACTTGGCGCACGAACATCATTCAAAGGTAGAGCGAGCCACTGGCATGTATTTTGTGCGACGCAGCGGCCACTTGACCTGAGAATAATGGCGTTGCGAAGGCGAATCCCCTGTCGCATGCTCTGATCGAAGCAGACGACAAACGCGAGAACGACGGCTTGGCCGACAGGCACAGCTTGTGATTGGTTGTGAAGCAATACACTCTACATCAGCTCACTCCGTGACGTTGCCAAAACACTTCTTTCATCTGGCACGCCTGTCCTGTTCGTCATATCACCCCCCTCGCACATAAGAGAAATTTTTTTCACGCCGTGAAAATAGTGCAAGTACTTTCTAAGAGCTCTCTTACGTGCGGTGCAGTTGTCGAAAACAACATGGCGTCGTAAACAGCATATCGGTCGGTGCGACTTTCAGCAAATGCTTCTCGCACGAGTTACTTCAGCGTTTGACCGGATGTGTTGTGATTACAGCAGCTCTTTCAGTGCGTGTGAGCAGTGCGGAAAGCTGTCGCAGTGCAGTGGTGTACGGTGAAGCGCAACGAAGCCTGTGCGTCGGTGTGGTTATCAAGCGGGGATCGGCGTGACGGCAACTAGCACTCGAGAAGCCTGCAATGTGTGTTTGTGTGCCGGTGACGGTTCGTTTGTTTGACTTTCCAGTCTCTCAGTTGGTGCTGTGCGACATTTCGGATTGACAGCGTTTTGACACGTTACTTGAGTGACCCCAAGTACGTACGGAAACGTATGAACTACGAGCTCGGTTCTTGCTTCACCACTATTTAGCCCGTACGCTTCTATTTACTTGAGAGCAATGTACTGTTCGGGAGTGAAACGATGTTCGTTGTGAACAGTGGTGCTGTGTTGACGTTCCAAGACTTGTGAACAAGCTGTGCTCGTGTGACCGAAAATTGAAAGACAGCGTTGATAACTGTTTTGCCCGGCGAAGTTGTGGTGGGGCAGCTTGGCGCTTTTGTTTATTAAGTCGTCACTTCTCCTTTTTGTGATAACCATAGTCCTAGCGCTGTGATGTGATCAACCAAAACTGCGAGATGCTACATTCTGTTGTGGATCGTGTTACTTTGGAAGCGCGCCTAGACTGTTCTTCGGTAACAACTTGAGAGTTCTATGTGGCAGCGAGAGCCCGTGAACGTCAAGCTTCCATTTGGCCCCCAGAAAAAGCAAAAATTTCACCGGTGTCTTGCTTTGGATGAAGTTGTAGGCCAATATCGCCTAACTACAGGTTTCCGAGTTCGTCTGGCCATAGTTTTTCACGGCACTAGAGCCTTGACAACAGCCTGTCATGGCCAGTTCTTACACTTTATCAATGGACGTGCACGCCTGGCCAGCCCCTCATTGCTGTCATTGGCAGCTTCCAGTCTGCAGATGCCTTTTGCCTGTTGGCCGTACTTGGTTCCTCATGACACCGACGGCTACTAAATGCTGCCATCGGTGAGTTCACCTTGCAGAACTAAATTTCACCAGTACTATAATTCACGCAGTTCTATAACGTGCGCAAGTTTTTAAGCCCATCATATGTAATGTTTCTCTATGGTAAGTTGAAGCATGAAAAATATACTACTACTATTATATACATACATATATTATGGAGCAAATACATAAAAAGTTTTTTGTGATTTGATACAAGTGAGCTCTTGTTTGATTATGAGGTTGGGCCTGTCGATTGACCACGTTTGATAGTTGGAAAGTTAATGTGAATTTATTTTTCAGAAGCCAGGTTGCACTTAAAAAAGTTATGTTATTTTGGAAAATTAGTTCTATAGACGATTACCACTGTGCTAGTACTATACTTCAGTAGGACATATATATTGCGGTACGTAAATTTTACCTGAGGCTTCAGTTTATTTCAAAGTGATCATAGCAGATTTTGGTCACATTAACGAAGTGATAGCTTCCTCAAATAAGTATTAAAAGTGAGTGCTTTAATGATTTTTAAATATCTCGTTTTTAAATATCTTTTTTAAATATCTCGTCTTTGGCTCTTCACAGATCGCAGAGATTGGTTTGTTAAGGTCCTGTGATTCATCGGTTGAACATTATGGCACATCAATCCTCATCATTCTTTGGAGCACCTGTACAAAAATAGGAAAGACGCGTTCTCCTTAACTATGCAAGCCTATGTCACTGCTGGGACTGTTATCATTCAGCGGATGGGGCGTGGAAGCATGCATGTCAGCCTCATCTGGAAGGACTGCGATCTGCTTGGGAGCTTCGAGCGCACAAAACTGCCTAACGGCTGGCTGCAAGGATAGTTTTTCTTTAATACATACGATTACGTGAACACCACTTACTGTGCACAAATTGAAAACCCAAGCATGGTTGCTTTCAGTGGATACCTGTAATATTCTTACACATAATTCTTATTCAACATTTATAGAACTAAATTGCAAGATAATTGAGAATGTTGAAAGCTGAAAGCCTGCAGCTTATGAATGAAACTCCAATAATCTGAGGCTCAAAAGCTTGTGCTTTGAAACGAGCACAAATACTTTGATTCCTTATTGAGCTCTCGAGCTTGTGACTCCCTCTGTGGATCAAGTGCTCTGGAAGGAAATAGCAAGTGGCTGAAAATTGCCTGGCTGTTCACAACTTGTAAGGAGAAAGACCTATTGAAGAAGCTTCAGATGGCATAGGGCCAGTAACTGCATCTTTTACCTTATGTAGCTTTTTCTCTCTCAGTGCTGTTGCTTATGTTTCAGCCGAACATGTTCACCACGATTGCATAGTGATATATATTTTTCTACAAATTGTACCTGACCTAAGTATGCATTGTTGATCTCTAAAGGTGACGTTCAGTGTGTTTCAAAGCCATGGCTTCTCATTTCTCTGTCTGTGGCTAGCCTATTTCAGCAGCAGAGCGATGCAGCTAGCACACATGCAATCCAAGTCATGGAGCGCTCCTTTGGTGTTCTGTGCAGGACGCAGCATATCCATCTGGCAAGACACTGGTATCAACAATAATGGTGAGTGTTGGTGGCACCTGTAGGAGCCCGTTGTGTTTGTTGCGTATGATTATTTCCCCTGATGAAGTGCATTTTTGAAAGGTTTTCTTCATTTAGAATAATAGATGTCAGCAACAAGCACACTCATAATCCACAAGTTCTTTGTGTCTTCTAGACTGCCCATTTGCTCCTATACGCAGTACGGTGAGCTGGCTATGTTAGACAGCCTTAAAGTTAGGAACATTGGCTGTTGCGTTGTAATGCAGTCTAACTTGTATTTCTTAGTGAACTTATTTGTGGTCTGCTTCTCGCACTTAGTGTAAAGTCAAAATAGACGAAACTTTATTGGCTTTTTATGTCTGGCAGAAGTTTCATGCCTTCATCTATAACATTGTAGTTTTGCTCTTCTATCATATTAAATATATTTTCAGTCTTCACTGTTTGTGTGTGTGTGTGTTGAGGCTTGTCATTGGCTTCTGAAAATACAATATCTGTAAATATGAGCACATAATTGACAACTATACACTCTTGCATGTAGCATGGTTGTAACAATGATCTGTATTTTTCTAAGTTCCAGCAGTAACAAGGGGTTTGGTGCTCCACGGTCATGTACAGTGTATCAAGAACAGAGCACAGAAGACCAACAAGTATAAAGGGACTGCCAGTGACTGTTCTCCTGCTCAAAGTTTACAACAGCAGAAAGAGCACATTGTGATGTCAGGAGCAGCTGCTGCTTAACTTCTTAGCAGTGCATTATTCAGCAGTTCATTTGCTTGCATTCAAAATTATTTAAATTTTGCATGGAAGATACCAAACTATGACACTAATTTAAAGGCTGCTGTAGTGTTAGTGGGCAAATATTTTTGAGCTGAAGTTTTTAACATGCGTGTTAAGTGCCTGCGTGCCTCTACATTTACATGCCAGAAATCACAGCATCCATGGTCGCCAATGGTAACTGTGTCTGCATTCGTTGTAGTACAAGAAGTAAAGCCATGGATGCAGTAATCATGTACTTAGTCGATGTAATCCCTCAGTGTACACTCATTTGTATAGCACCAATGATGCCATGAGTGTATAAGCTCTGGGAAGTGAATCTATGTGGATTATTTTATTTGGAAGGAAGTAGATCATCACTACTCCTAGTATATCTTAACAGAAGATTTTAGTGCTTGGGTATTATCCCACTGCCTGTCCGTCCTTCAACAGTCTACTTATCTACTGTGTAAGTGTAACTTTTTAATTGTATACTTTGCTCGGATAGGTTTGTTCATAATGTAATGCAAGTGACTTGTCATCTATGCAGCTCTACTCAGACTAGAAATAAAAGTACTTATTTTTATATGTAGCTATACCATGCATTCACTTGTGTTTTTCTAGGTGCCTGCACAATTGTTTAGCCCTACAAAAGTGCTGGTATACTCTATTATTGAATCTGGCATTTTAAAATAGTTTGTTGGTGGAAGTAAGAATGTGTTTACAATCAATATTACTATCCTCAGATGAACTGTGAAAACTCTGTGGAAATTTATTTACATTTTTAGAACTTTGTGAAGGCAAATGTTATGTTCTTTTATTGTGGTCCCTGTTTCATGCAAATGACACATAATTACTTTGCAGTGGCATAGTATTAGTTGTTATTTTACACATATGTGCTGAGCAACATCGCAGTTGAGGCCAGCAGCAAGACGTACATGCAGTGCACTGGAGCATCACCTCACATAGTGTACAGTCTTTGCCCACCAGTAAACTCAATATCTTTCAAGCAGACTAATAGACAGCTGTATGGGAACTGTGTTGATGTGCAAACTTTGAAGTCTTCTTGAGGAGTGTTTTTCATCATTTTTGTCCAAGTGAAGTAGATACCCAAGGCCACAACTGGTGGGAATGTGGTGGTTTCCTCTCTCCAAAAGCACTCTTACCAGCTGCCTCAATGTTAGCATGGGGTGAATTCACGAACTGGAAAAATAATTGGTCTTTGTTTTCTTGGCCGAAAGAGTCGCTTCCACCGTTGAACCACCACGACGCGCCAGAATAGAAACTTTTAGCTAAATAAAGTTCATTCTACTTTTGAGAAGTGTTTTGGAGAAACGAAATGGCACCTATAGCTGTCAATATAAACACTGTTTGCACCAAGGACCTTAGTAGCTTATAATTGTATTATTCATGTTTTGTCTAGAATTTACTCGTGCGGTGCCAACTTTCAGCCCAAGTGTCCTAACATGCTTTGTTAGTGGGTTGTGAATGAGCCAAGCTATGTGAATAAACAGAGTGATATTGCAGACATGTACAAAATATTGATGCACAGCCCTTTTCTTTAGCATGACATTGTCAAGGGCTTTATTCTTCTGTTTTTTATAAAAGCTGCTTGTCACTGGGCAGCAGCAGAAAACTATGCATCAAGCTTTTGCGAGATCATTCGAGAAACACCGTGTTCAGACATAACAGTGCCAGTGGATATCTCTCGTAAGTTACTTTCTGTAGTATATTCAAAATGAGTGTATTAGAATTGTTGTTTTATAGCCATTCATTTTAATATTTACACCTGAGTGTATGTATGTATGTATGTATGTATGTATGTATGTATGTATGTATGTATGTATGTATGTATGTATGTATGTATGTATGTATGTATGTATGTATGTATGTATGTATGTATGTATGTATGTATGTATGTATGTGTGTGTGTATGTATGTATGTATGTATGTATCTTTTAAATGAGAATCCGTTTATCATTGGTGAGTAAGTTTGGTAATGATTTGGCTGAATTTGTTTCTAGTTATTTCTCTTTTGAGCCATTATACATTTCAATTTGTTTTGTACTGCATAAAAATAAATGTTACCTCACACAGAATATGTGTGTTCGAAGAAGTTTCATTTACCAACCTACAGTCATGCGCAAGAAATTGGGTGAAATGGAACGAACCTGCGAAGATTAGTTTCGAGCATAGCTACTCTACATGGCATATCTCGTACACATTGCGTTGGTTGAATATGTCGATTTCAACCTTTCAATTTTAATCAGAATAAGCAAGCTATCACCCGTGGTTGTATATGTGTGTGATATTTACGCATACTGTGATACCGGTTCGCAATTACAATTAAGGTCACAAACCTAGTCAAGCTGAATACACGATTTTTGTCCATGCACCTTTCATCTGCACTGGAACTGTTGTTAATAAAAAATAAACTTCAGTTTAGAAATTTATTCTAGTAGCCAAAAGCAGGGTATCTGTTTATCACACAAATAAAATTGCCATTGTTCTGTTCCATTCTGGACAATACGGGACCCTCTCAGCAGTACTCGATTAACTGCTATAGTTCATTTTAATCATTGACAGCGACATTACACTGAAGCGTGCAGCATGACAAATAGCGGGAGAGAAGACACAAACTAATCACTCTGTTTGCATCAGCTCTAGCTGTCCGTGCTCTTTGGTCTTGCTGCATGTAATGATGCCCACCAAATTAGCACGAAAGCGTGTCCCTACAAAGGCAGTCAACTTGGCTGCAAGCAGTTAGCTCACTGCATGTGTAGATTTTCTTTAAAACACCGTGAAGACTGATTGCTGGTCGAATATCCAAAGACGTGAAAAGTAATATACCAGGTATGATATTGGTATTTCAGCACTGGACACTTTTGCGATAAGAGAGGATGGAGGAGAAAATTATGAACCCGGAATTGTTTAATTTTTGAAGGAGCACAGTACAGCGCTTTTGGGTCAAAAGGGAAGTGAAAGAAGCAAGTGCGAAGGCCTACTTCTCAAAAACTTAGTACCCGCCACCACGCATAATGTCAGGCCAGGCAACCTCTTGAAAAAAAAAAGTGCTCAGTGATTCTGCGAATCGAACCAAGTACCTCCTAGATTGTAGTTGAGCGCTGTAACCGCTCGTCCACTGCAGCAGTGCTTGTGTTCGCCTTATTGCTGATATATCGTCATTCCTTCGAATGAAGCCAAATGCAAAAACGTCCCGTGAAACTTTGTCAAAATAGAAAAAATAGTTAGAATGCGTTTTCCCAAGGTTACTAGAAAATAGAAACCGCCACGTGTGATTGCATAATCATGCGCTATTTATTCTTGTACATTACTGTCATGACGTTTGGATAGCCGGCTCTAACGTACGCTAGCTTCTCATAGTTTTCCAAATATAGATAAGAAAATAAAAATATATATCGGCCTGTGACAACGCTAATCAACTATTATGAGTTCACTGTCACTAGTGTCGCTTTCACTAGATGAATGCTCAGTTTGCTTTCATTATCGTTATTTAGGAAAGTTTTGGCTCATTAACTCAACTCTCTTAATTAGAATTGATTCTCACACCTAAGGACAGTCACACTTCATCTCGCTTTCTGAGTGGCTGTCACTGTCATATAACGCGTACTCCACTTTTTTATGCTCTCCGAGCATCTGACCCTGTTTTGCGGATACTTTCCCTGACGTCTGCTGGGCCAGAAAATTGTCTTTATTATCTATCAACTTCAAGCTTTAGCGAAGCCGAAACGAGAGTCTCTCTCTCTTTTCATCCTTTTCGCACGTGTGATAACGTCTCTCGACCTCAAGACTCGTATACACGTCTCTTGCTTTGCGCACTCAAGCAACGCTGGGCGAAATATTTGCACCGTGTTTTGTGAAAAGCATTAGCACTGAGACACCTCCCGACGAGTCTCCCTCATTTTACGTAGACATATACCTAAGCGTAAGCGTATGCACGTTCTCGCATTCCGGCTTTATAAAAATGCTGCGGTGCATGGAACTAGCGAAATTGCGCTCACAATTTCATTTGATTACTGCTGTTATCTATTTCCGCACAATTCGTCTGCAGGCACCAAAGTCGCTCATGTGTCTTGTAATAAGAATATTGTAACAAAGGCTACCTTTGACTATAGGTACAAAACACCCTTACGTTCACCACTATACCGTGCTAGATTGCACCGAATTAGTTAAGTAGCAGCGCAGCTTCAATGAAATGTAAGGTAACTGGTCGCGTTAAATAGGGAAGACATTCGAGGCACATTTTCAAACATTTCATGCATCGATTTATGTGTGGTTTCATTTATGTGGTACACCTGGAGTGTTGTTTACTTGTACTTGGCGAGATAGTGCATGGATTGCTCGATGACTTAAGGCCATCGAGCAATTTCGTTTTTAGCTACAGTCGTTGATGAAAGGCGAGTGCTTGGCTTTGCACAGCCCGCCAAAACGCCTATTACAACGTACGCGGCATCCCGTAAGCGCTGTAGCAGACGCTCGCGGAACTGAAACTTAGATGCAGCAAATCATTGGCTGTCATCGTATACTCTCGATGCTAGACGCTTTGCGTGCTACCTTGATATTATCGGCACACACTTCTTTCATTCCTTGTCGTTTCATCAGCTATCGTGTGTCCTCCTTGCCCTCTTAAGTGCCGAATAAGTTAAATTCATACCCGCGCTATAGTAATCCCTCCAGATAAGAGAACTTTTGGCTAAGAAAATGTGTAGCCAAAGAGAAAGCTTTGTGAATTCGGCCCAAGATGTCCTTTTTTCGTGTGGCCGTGGTACCGCTGAGAGAAATATTTCTACCAAATAAAGTCTGACAGTTCGGCACTTAAACTGTCCCCTAAAAATAGAAATTGGTATGAAATGAGAGTGATAGAACGTAATGGCCGTACCTAACTTTAACTTGGAGCAAAATTTATGCCGGAATCTTTATGTGCTATAGGTAAGCTTTAAAGAACAATGATGTTAAAAAATTATCTTGATGGCTTGCCCTACATGGATATTCTCTTATTTCGCGCAAAACTTCGTATTTTAAATGCGAAGTATTTCTTTGCATACTGCAAGCACTTTTGACGTCTATCTGCGTATCTATCTATGTATCTAGTTGTTTACGACAGGGTGCTCTCGTGATCACCCCCTTGGCGTCAATCAAAATTAGTATGCGAGGCAAATAAGATGGTTTGACGAATATGACGCACCAGTAAAGAGTGTAACAATGTCACAATCCCGCCGCGTATTGTGTAAAACACACGGCGCATACCCGTGGGCGGGTATGTGTCGCTGGTATGCGGGTATGTGCCAGAGGTGCTCGAAACTTAGTACCTATACCCCGGAAGGGTGAGAACACACATGGGTAATTTTAGCGCGTTGGCGTTGAGACAAAAGCTAACATCGGCATCGTTGAACGGGCACATACAATAAATATCATGGTTTCAGCAGGAATCAAACGACCAGTGTTTCTCCTATGCCAAAACACGAAGCCCACAGTCCCACTGGTTTTCCGCGGTTTCTACATTCAGACCACGGCACTTTGCACATTCAGGAGCACCTGAGCTTGCGACGCATTAAATGTGCGCCCTGCGCATTTCACGGCTCAAGTTTTAAATAAAAGACGCAAGACTATACGGTGCGTAGCAGTGCTACCGCAAGTGAAACGAAAATCAAAGAGGCTTCTGAAGTAACAGAGAAACCCTTTGTTACAACTGAGACGCGCGGACGCATTCGAAAGATCGCTTGTTTTAATTAATATGCGCACTCCTGCAGCGTGAACCGTTCAAGCTTGGACAGAATTGAACACGGCCGCGCAGTGCGCACCATCTTCTAATGTAATACTCACCCTCTCTCTCTTACCCCGCGAACGCGGCCACCATTGTATGAGCGCAGTCACGCATCGCCAAGCCACATAGTACCCCGACGTAAAAGATACGGCACCGCATATATTAAGCCGTAATGGGTCGGGCGGCTGTGACGCCCGGACCCGAGGGTTTCACCACGTTATGGGCCTCGCACGCCGTAAATTTTCACACCAGCGCCGCGTGCTAACGATACACAAGTTGGGAAAGAGTCTTCCTTTTGTTTCTTCCTTCCATTCCCCACGTATTGCTCTTAAGTATGAAGTGCATACAGTGCCATGGGTAGTTTTCGAGTTACCCCAGGGCGAAAGAGTTCCAAACTTCTCACCATTCACTCACAGCTGTTCTTAAAAGCTCGTTCGTTCCGCTCTATAACTCATATTAAAGAAAAAAGATATTCATTCAATTATGTTAACTTTTCGGCAGCACTGGCCAGAACCACGATCGCGCGACCAACGCTTTATTGAAACGGATGACAAGCTGACAAAAAGTATTATTTTTCGCTCTCATCGTTCGTTTTTTTTTGTTGCTTTTTTACATTTCATGAAGATTTTTCTTACGCGAGATCAAGGGCCAGCGCGGAATATTCACCCTCTTAATTGCGCTCCGTGCACGTACGTTCCTTTACGAAGATGTAAGAGTTCCGGATCCACTTAGAAGCACATAGAACGACAATAAGAGGACTGAGCTGTTTTTAAGTGACTCGGTAGAAGAAATGGCCGACATCCAAAGACGTTTGTTTCGCTGACTTCCACTTAATAGAACACTTCGTCATATATAACTCTGGTTCTGGTCTTGGGACGCTAAACCCCACAAATCAATCAATCGTCATATATAACTCTACTTGCTCGAACACTTAACGAAATCAACTGACAGCTTGGCAATAGAAATCACAGAACTTATTCAGGCTGCTTCAACAAATGGTCATCTTATAACTTTCCAGTGGATTCCCGCTCATTGCGGCGTGATGGGAAACGAAGAGGCAGACGCTGAAGCTAAAAATGCCTTAAGCAGTGCCCCTGAAGTACGCATTGCGTTTTCACGAGCTGACACGAACGCCCTGCTTCGCTGCGTGATGCACAGCTACACACTTCAGCACTGGACCAAACCGGAACGGCGACACCAGCGACTTCACAAATGAGACCCGGAAATGAGGTTCCGCATGCCCCCTAAATTGAAACGGCATCACACAAGTATGATCCACCGCATTCGTCTTGGTTTAGCGTACACCAGACGTTACGCACATATCATCGGTCGCAAAGACACCGGTCCTAATTGTGAACACTGTGATGTGCCAGAAACACTTGAGCACATATTTTGTGTCAGCCCAGCATACGCACGTGAACGACAAACACTGATTTCTTCTACTGAACTATATCGCAGTAGGTCATTAACTGATGAGACCATGTTGGGCCCTTGGCCAGACACCAACAGTGCAACTGCGGTCACAAGAGCAGTTATAACCTTTCTGGAAACAACTGGACTATGTGCGCGGCTATGAAATGTGTCTCACCTAGAAAGAACACTACATACTCACCGCTCTATCTCACCATCGTCATTCATTAATCTTTCTTTCCCCTTTCCCTTCCCCCAGTGTAGAGTAGCAGGCTAGAGCAAGCTATCGCTCAGGCCGACCTCTCTGCCTTTCTGTAAATAAACTTACCTCCTCCTCCGAAATCAACTGGATCTTTGTACGCAACTAGGTTACGAATTCAGCCCATAAATACGATGCACCAACCTTAAAAACTGATTAGGACAAGTAAGATTGATTCGAGCTACGAATTCGAAACGACAAATGAACGAGTAAATCGATGCGCTCGAAAAAAAATCCGTTGTTTTCCGTAATTTATCGAGGATCCCGAAAGACTGCGTTAGAAAATAAAGGATGTAATTGATGGGCCGATGGAGAAAGAACTCTCGAAAAACAACGATGCTAAAATTAGACGTACAGCTGCAAAAAGTTATCAGAATGAAGTGAATATTTTCGGCTCGGTAAAAAAAGTGCACGCGCAACTATTCATCGCCGAACGGCGGTCATTTCGAATACGGCCGGACCTTTTATTCTTGCTCTCTGCGCGCGCTTCCTAGCGCGCGGTCATTTCCTTTCGAAGACGTCTCGTAATATATTATGAGTCGGCGCTCAATGCCCCTGCACTGAATCGGGCTTGTATAAAGTTAGGCTGAACGAAAGCGGCCCTGGCGTCCTCTCCTTCATGCAGGAACAAAATGAATTACGCTCCTATGCCGTTTCCCCCTTTACGCTTAGTTCCGTGCATGGGGGCATGCGGAAACTCAGCAGATATATCTTGGCTCAGAGCGACTCGACTGTGTTTCTTCTGAGTGCGAGAAGCTGTCCTGCTGAACTGGCTTCGAATTAGTAGCTTAAACGTACACTGCACGGTACTATTTTTATTCATGGAACTCATAAAAAGTTGAGCACGTGGAATTTCGGCACACAATGATCCCGATCTGCCACACTGGCTTAGTGACTGGGGCGTTGGGCGGCTGCACGAGCATAAGAGGTCGTGGGGTTGGTTCCCGCCCCGGTGGTGGCGAAACACAGGAGATATTTAATGAGCTGAAAAATAACAAAGCTATGATAACAATCACCCAGGTTTTTACACGCCTCGAGATAAATAATTGTATTCGCCGGCGATGAAAAAATCACTCGCCGTTCGTGCGAGAATATAAGCCGACTCTATTCTGTGTTCGCAAAGTATCCGATCTCTTTACGTCACATCGTAGTCCGCCTGTCATCCTTGAGTGCATTTTATTTTACTTGTGACCTATTGTGTAACTGTAACGGCCAAAATGTTATTTGGGGCACGAGAACTTCAGCAGTTGACAGAGAAAATATCGTTTCTCATCGTGATGTGTTATTGTTTAATGGCTGACCTTTTAGGGGCAAATCCCCTAACGCCATGAGTCGTATATCCCGTGTCGTATGTCCCGTGCCAGATGGCGCTCATGTCTCACGGGTGACGTGACTTGATGGGCTCGTTCGCCACCGCTGCACGCTCGAGGCACACTAACGCAGCGCCTCCAGAATACCATTCACCGATTTTCTTGCGCAGAACATCAAATAAATGTCTTGTTCACTCTCTCTACGCGCAAGACAATCGTCTTTCGACGTAATTTGCAGATTAAATGCAGATACGGGGCCAATTTTTTTAATTGACAATCGCACAAGTATGAACGCTGAATCTTGAGCGACATTGGTGGGCGCTGCTGATGTGGTCGGCCGTTCGGGGTATGCGCTGGTAACGTTTTAAGAACCCGGTATTATTAAAGGTGGACAAACAGACAAATAAACAGGCAGACCAACATTTTTGCGTCCAAGGTCCCCAAGAAAGACTACCGTCTTTAAAATACTAGGCAACTCCAGCACAGCTAAGTAAGTGTGAGCGTTAGCTAGTTGCTCATCTCAGTCGTTTTTATACCCTACCTGCACGCTTGAAATATTCGGAGTTCACGTCCCTATATGTTCTAAAGGTTAATTTTTCGAAACTATCACTTTAACGGTTTGCAGTAAAGTCGTTACTTCAATACCTTTTTGGGCCTTTGGAGTTCGACTTTCTCTATGTTACTGCATACATGCGCAGAAAGTGAAGGGTCCTTGCAGCCATATATGCTTTCAGGTATTCCCAACGCAGCCTTACTTATTCCCATGAGAAAGGCGTTATACGTTAAGCGCAGCCGACGAATTTTCCAGGGAAGTGGCTGAAGAGTGGTCACGCATTAATGGAAGCTCTATCGCACTGCGTAATCGCGTGCATTCCACAAAAGAAACCCACACCGGCACGAGTGGCTGTGTGAACTGTCGGCATCCGTCTACGCAATACAGCGAGCGTTAGCAGTGAAATGGTTTTGCGGTGAATTCGCTTACAGCTGCCTTGTTGCGACGAGCCAAAAAGCGTAGAGACAACCTCGGTCGCACGTTAGAAGCACCGCGCGGTACGTAAACCCGTCGCACAGGGAAAGCCCGAATTCGCGAGCAGCGCGGTGGATACAAAAGCGTCGCTGCGTGCTACCGTCCGAACGAAAACCCGCTGAAAGCACGCTAATGATTCGTTCCACTCCGCATACAGCGCAATTAGAAACACGGCCTACACGCAGACGACGATTTCTTTTTTTTCTCGTGTTTTTATACGATTTCCTCGCGCTCTTTTTTTTTTTAACCACTTGCGGCCGAAATGCGGCACGCCGTGGCACTGAACATTAACCAGGTTATATAGTGCTAGCGAAGAGTATAACAGGAATCTTTTTTTTTTTTAGTTCATACTCAAGCGCACTGCGCCAAAGTATATTTGCCAGACAGAATTCATTCTCTATTGCAGATTATTTATTTATTTATTTATTTATTTATTTATTTATTTATTTATTTATTTATTTATTTATTTATTTATTTATTTATTTATTTATTTATTTATTTATTCTTCAGACCCGTCCGTCGCGATCATTACCGATTACGCAGTCGAGACGCTCAACGCATGCTCAGTAACCTCCGTACCGCATTCGAAATTTGTTATTCCTCTCGGCTTACTGAAACACTCGGCTGACTAATCAGACGGCGCGAACGCGACGCCTGCAAAATAAAACAAGCAGATTCAGTACTGAAAATTCCGCATCTACCCACTATCATGCACTAAAAACTCAAAGATCTTCCTCTCGCGTCCGTGCTCACACTTATATCCTTTGATGACAATAAATAACTTTGGCGGCGTGAAAAAGTGGTGCTGCGAAGCAATCGATTGCAACGCTTAAATGGAAGAAATCCCCAAATGGACCGCGCTATACAGAAGAGGGCCTCTGTTTGATTGTCCGGGTTAGGATTTCATCACGCCAGAGAGTCCAATCGTTTGCTGTGCGCCGAGCTTGCAGCAATCTCTCTTGTTTTCGCACATATTTCAGTATGTCTTCACTCCATTCCTGCTATATATATATATATATATATATATATATATATATATATATATATATATATATATATATATATATATATAGATAGATAGAGAGAGAGAGAGAGAGAGAGAGAGGGAGGGAATATGGGG